>NC_083224.1:15600056-15900056 GCF_032191835.1 Heteronotia binoei
AGGCTTCTCTTATGTGACACAGAGTGTTGGACTGGATGGGCCATTGGCCTGATCCAACAAGGCTTCTCTTATGTTCTTATGTGACACAGAGTGTTGGACTGGATGGGCCATTGGCCTGATCCAACAGGGCTTCTCTTATGTTCTTATGTGACACAGAGTGTTGGACTGGAGGGGCCATTGGCCTGATCCAACATGGCTTCTCTTATGTAACACAGAGTTTTGGACTGGAGGGGCCATTGGCCTGATCCAACATGGCTTCTCTTATGTTCATATGTAACACAGAGTGTTGGATTGGATGGGCCATTGGCCTGATCCAGCAGGGCTCCTCTTATGTTCTTATGTGACACAGAGTGTTGGACTGGATGGGCCATTGGCCTGATCCAGCAGGGCTCCTCTTATATTCTTATGTGACACAGAGTGTTGAACTGGATGGGCCATTGGCCTGATCCAACATGGTTCTCTTATGTTCTTATCTGAAATCACATATATTATAGGATGTTTAATACCCAGGGCTTTTTGTTGTAGCAGGAACTCCTTTGCATATTAAGCCACATACCCTTAAGATAGCCAATTCTCCAGGAGCTTACAGGGCTCTTCGTACAAGGCCTACTCTAAGCTCCAGGAGGATTAGCTACATCAGGGGTTTGTGGCCTAATATGCAAAGGAGTTCCTGCTACAAAAAAAAACACGCTGTTGATATCTAACTCACCTGAGTTAATCCTGTTGAATTACCGGCCAAAACAATCATATACAAAGTTAACTGAAGAATTCATCTATTTTTTATTGTTGGCTGGGGGAAAAAAACTTAGCTCGGGGTTGGAAAAAAGAGATTACCCACAAATATCTCTTGCCTTAAATACCCTATAGCAGGGGTGGCCAACAGTAGCTCTCCAGATGTTTTTTTGCCTACAACTCCCATCAGCCCCAGCCATTTGCCATGCTGGCTAGGGCTGAAGGGAGTTGTAGGCAAAAAACATCTGGAGAGCTACCGTTAGCCACCCCTGCCCTATAGGGTTGGCATAAACCAGATGTGACTGGGTGGCACCGTCTACCACCATCTTGATCAGACAAACACAAATGTGCATGCAGGGCTTTTTTGTGGTGGGAGCCCGCAGGAGCAGAGCTCCACTTGGGCTGGCCAGAGCTCTGGCTGGCATGCTGGGGAAGGTGGAGGGAGGCATCTTTAAACATCTCCCCGATGGCTTCAGCCTTCCCCCGCATGCTTAAAACTGCTCAAAAGTGGGCCTGCGGGGGGAAGGCACGGGGGAGCTCCTGCCGGGCTTTTTCTACAAAAAAAGGCCCTCTGTGTATGTATTTGAAAAATCCTGCTTTGCGTTTTGCAGCCCTGGGCAGCGCCTGGATGGGATTCAGGCACACTCCCAGCCAGGAAGATATAGCTCAGGGGTGTCAAACTCATTTGTTATGAGGGCCAGATCTGACATAAAAGAGACCTTGTTGGGCTGGGCTATGTCTGGTTGGGCCGAGCTATGTCTGGCCAGGCCACGTGTGTACCTATTTAAGATTAGGTAGCAGAGATATAAATTTTATCAAGAACACAAACAAACACAAATATATATTTTTATAAAAACTTAAAACATTAGCTCTCATTGGTCTTAAAGGTGCTTGCTTTGTTTTTCTCCCATAGGATCCAGGGAACTGGGCAAAGGAAGCTCTGGCTCTTTTCCTTCCTTCCCCAAGGACATGTGGAGGGAGGAGCCTCAGCCAATAGAAGGAAAAGAGGCTTGGCTCAGTAGCTCCGCTGTGCAATTGAGAGAGCCTAGCAAAGCAAGTTATTCCTCCCCAAGAGAGGAGCCTCAGCCAATAGAAGGAAGATAGGCTTGGCTCAATAGCTCCGCTGTGCGATTGAGAGAGCCTGGCAAAGCAAGCTATCCCTCCCCAAGAGAGGAGCCTCAGCCAATGGAAAAAATAGAGGTTTTGTTCTGTAGCTCCTATGTGATTGAGCAAGGCTGGCAAAGCAAGCTGTGATGCAGAAGGAAGCAAGAGAGAGGCAGAAGGAAGCAGATGACAGTCGGATGCTTGGGGGCCTGATAGGAGCCCTCCGGGGGCCTGATTCGGCCCCCCAGCTGCATGTTTGACACATCTGATATAGCTTTTCCTCTCTCCCTCGGAGACCATCACTTGCGAAGTCTGTTAGCAGCCTTGCTTTCTGTGATTTGAGCTGCGGGCCAGGCGTCCACCCTCCGCCGAGCACCGACCAGGTTGCTAACAGCACATTTCAAGCTGAGCTTCTGTTGGGGAATGGAGCCATGCGGGTCTCGTTTTCCTCCTGCGCCAGCGATTAAATCAAAGGTTCCATTCAATGTACAGCTGGAAGGGCTCGCCAGCTGGCAAAACCTCCATCGTAGAGAGACAGTTCCAAGTCACGGTTCGCAAAGGGGACATCTGGACTTGCCTTTTTTTTTTGCTGATGAGAAACAAACACCGCGCCGGTGATTAAGAGACCAGAGAATCTTGGCTTAATAGGCTGCCAGCGATGTCAAGAAGTGGAGTTAATTTGAGGGAGGCCGAGAGGCCGATCGATAGACTCCCCGCTCCAGTCTGACGCATCGCTGAATTCCCAAATTAGTTGTAATCGCAATGTATAAACGGAGTAATTTACTATCTGGAGAGAGCGGGGGAAGAAGCTGCTAGGCTCTCTTCCAAAAGGGTGCAAAAAAGGGACAATTTCCACACCCAGGCTGCCACCTGGAGCCCACTGCCAATCGCAGCATGGGGTGGTCGCTGTCACATAGGGTTGCCAACCTCCAGGTGGGGCCTGGAGATCTCTCGTTATCTCCAGATCACAGATCTCCATTCCCCTGAAAAAAGGGGTTGGTTTGGAGGATGGACTTTATGGCATTGTAACCAACAGGTCATAGAATCATAGAGTTGGAAGGGACCTCCAGGGTCATCTAGTCCAACCCCTGGCACAATGCCGGAAACTCACAAATCCCTCCCCCTAAATTCACAGGATCCACGTTGCTGTCAGATGGCCATCTAGCCTCTGTTTCCAAACCTCCAAGGAAGGAGAGCCCACCACCTCCCAAGGAGGAAGCCTGTTCCACTGAGGAACCGCTCTCACGGTCAGGAAGTTCTTCCTAACGTTGAGCCGGAAGCTTTTTTGATTTAATTTTAACCCATTAGTTTTGATCCTACCTTCTAGGGTCCAGAAAACAATCCCACACCCTCCTCTAGATGACAGCCCTTCCAGTACTTGAAGATGGTGATCCCATCACCTCTCAGCCACCTCCTCTCCAGGCTAAACATGCCCAGCCTTCAACTTTTCCTCATAGGACTTGGTCTCCATCTCCATCCTCATCTTCATTCTCCTCCTCTGGGCCTGTTCCAGCTTGTCTATATCCTTCTTAAAATGTGGTCCTTCCCTTCCCTAACCTTTTCCTCTTTAGGGTCCACCACTAAATCCCCAGGAATTTCCCAAACTGGGGTTAGCAACCCTGCTGTTATATCATGATAAGCCTTAGGCCAAGGCCAAATTTTTGTCATGCTTCTACAAATGTGATCTTTATTAACCCCTGTTCTGTGTCTAATGTCTGATCTCCCTTGGGAACCATGGCACCCATCAATTGGTTTCCAGTGTCTATGTCCTTCTTCTCTAAGCAAAGAGTCTAGATGACAGCCCTTCCAGTACTTGAAGATGGTGATCCTATCACCTCTCAGCCACCTCAAGCTTTCTTGTTGTTTTAACAATTTATTAATAACATTTGGTTACAATATTTAATTGTCTTTTTCTATACTAACCCATATGATATTTCCGCCCCCCCCTCCCTCCAATATTTGACTTCCCCGAAGTTATAAATTTAAGTTCAGTTATAAAGGTACCACTAATCTATCAAAGTTCAATACTTTTCTTTTCTCATTAATGCTAAAAAATTGTCCAATGCCTTTTTGCGTTCCACTCTTTCTCCATATATCCTTTAAATTTCTTCCACTCCTTTTTGAATATATCTAAGTCACAGTCTCTTAAAGTTTTAGTTAATTTGTCCATCTCACTCCACGATAAAACTTTCACAATCCAATCCCATTTCTCTGGTATTTTTCCTTGTTTCCACAGCTGCGCATAACAACATTTTTTTTCGCCTCAATTGTCACTTCTACTGCAATATATCTTCTTTATCTTTAAATATTAGTTTAGGTTCTAGAACCTAAATAGAAGCAAAGAGTCTATCTTTCCTCCCCCCCCCCCAACTGAAGCATAGAAGAAAAGAAGATATTGGATTTATATCCACCCTATACTTTGAATGTCAGAGTCTTAGAGCAGCTTACAATCTCCTTTCCCTTCCTCCCCCACAACAGGCACCCTTTGAGGTGGATGGGACTGAGAGAGCTCTCCCAGAAGCTGCCCTTTCAAGGACAGAATCTCCGAATGGCCTACAATCTCCTTTACCTTCCTCCCCCACAACAGACACCCTACGAGGTGGATGGGACTGAGAGAGCTCTCCCAGAAGCTGCCCTTTCAAGGACAACTCCTACGAGAGCTGTACCCAAGGCCATTCCAGCAGCTGCAAGGATTGGGGAATCAAACCTGGTTCTCCCAGATAACTTAACCACTACACCAAACTATACTACTATATTCCTCTGAAATTAAGGTTGCAAGCCTCAAGGTGGGGGGGCCCTGGAGATCTCCTGGAATTCCTAGTGCTCTCCAGGTTACAGATATCAGCTACTCCTGTAGAAAATGGCTGCTTTGGAAGGTGGATTCCAAAATGGACTCCAAGGACTCTTGGGGACTAGTTACCACTGAGGTGGGAATTGTCCTGTGGGGTTCCCCTAGGTGCAGTCCCGTCCCCCATGCTATTTAATCTCTATATAAAGTCCTTACGAGAAATGAATTGTGGCTTTGGAATGAGTTGTCCTCTGTATGCTGAGGACAACCAGCCCTCCTTCTCTTTATCCAAATCACCTGGTGACGTGGTATTGCCTGACAGCCGCGGCCAAACTGGATCCTGAGATAGGCAAAGGAGGTCCTGCTACAGAACAAGCCCTGTGTGTCTATATTGGCGTTCGTGTTGCCAGATTCAGCTTGGAAACTAGCGGGAGGCATCAGTCCTCTCTAGTAATCACTGAGAGCTTTGGGCCAGCTCCCAGGTTTCCCCGGAAGTGATGTTGCTCCATAAGCCAATAACCATTTTGAATTTTATTTCTATCGGATCCAGGGAACTGGGCAAAAGGAAGCTCTGGTTCTTTTCCTGGAGGGAGGAGCCTCAGCCAATAGAAGGAAGAGAGGCTTGGCTCAGTGTGATTGAGAGAGCCTAGCAAAGCAAGTTATTCCTCAAAGATTTCAGGTTTTCACGGCTGGCAACATCATTAGGGTTTGTAGAATCTTTCGGGCTCAAGTGCCGTGCTCTACTGGAGAAAGTTTTTCTTCCAGACGTTTCGTTCTCAGCTGCGGAGAACATCCTCAGTGGCGTTGCAGCCGGAGCAGGCACTCTGACCTTCTTGGCTGCTGTGCATTGAGTGAGGCCAGGGCTGCTGGAGAGCTGCTATTTCCAATTGCCCTCTCAACACACCCCCTCCAGCCTAGAAATAGCAGCTCTCCAGCAGCCCTGGCCTCACTCAATGCACAGCAGCCAAGAAGGTCAGAGCGCCTGCTCCGGCTGCAACGCCACTGAGGATGTTCTCCGCAGCTGAGAACGAAACGTCTGGAAGAAAAACTTTCTCCAGTAGAACACGGCACTTGAGCCCGAAAGATTCTACAAACCCTTATAAGTTATTCCTCCCCAATAACCCTAATTGACACTAATTGATAACCCTAATTGATAACCCTAATTAGTGTGCATGTGTCAGGGTTGCCAGGCCTCCCATGGCCACTGTCAGGAAAGTAGGGGGGGGGACAGAGACCTCAGTGGGGTACAATGTGACAGAGCCCACCATCTGGAGCATCCATTTCCTCTACGGGAACTGATCTCTGTAGCCTGAAGACGAGCTGTAATTCCTGTGCGGGGTCGGATTAACAAATAGGCCAAGTAGGCACCAGCCTAAGGGCCCCACACCTTTTGAGGCCCTGGGCCAGTTTCTCCCCCGTTTCCCCCCCTGCTTGCAGCCTTCCCAGTCTGCACGCGCAGCCACCCACTGAACGGCTCTTTGCCCGACTTGCCTGGTGCGGCTGCTGCTGGCGCCGTCGCCAAATTTGCCTCTCTCCGGCTCTCTTCCGCAGCTTTGGCAAAGGGGCTGTCGAGGAGGGGCCTGCAGGCTGCAGTGGAGGCTGTGGGTGGCTCAGACTCTAAGATCATTTGCAAAGAGGGCCCCAAGATTTCGACTGGCCTAGCACTGTTCCTGGGGATCCCCAGGTCCCACCTGGAGGTTGGCATCCCTTGCCACCTGTTGTTTTTATAGCTAATAAAAGAATCAGGATGAGACTAACCGCTTAAAAAAAAAAACCCTAACCCCTTAAAGAAACAAGTTCCCAGCTTAGCAATGTTATTTGATTTCTGGTTTTGGCCGGAAGGCCCTATTTCCACTTTGACGCACAGTTGTTTCTACGGGCTTCAACGGATGCTCTGTCTTGGAGATAAAGCGTACAAGGTCCCCGGTTCAATCTTGGACATTTTCAGCTAAGAATAAAGAGACAACTCGTGGGTGCTTGGGGTGCTTTAAAAATCAATATGCAAGCCACGGGTTTGTTGCTTCCTTTTTTCGCAATTGAGTTTTGTATATTCATTTTTTTTGCCAGGATTCCTTCATTTGCCACAAATACACTGTCAGCCTGTTCATTATAGAGAATCATAGAGTTGGAAGGGACCTCCAGCGAAATCTAGTCCAACCCCCTGCACAATGCAGGAAACTCACAAACCCCTCCCCCTAAATTCACAGGATCTTCATTGCTGTCAGATGGCCATCTAGCCTCTGCTGATAAACCTCCAAAGGAGACCCACCACCTCCCGAGGAAGCCTGTTCCACTGAGGAATCACTGAGGGATGGTGGCTCAGTGGTAGAGCGTCTGCTAGGTAAGCAGAAGGTCCCACGTTCAATCCCTGGCATCTCCAACTAAAAAGGGTCCAGGCAAGTAGGTGTGAAAAACCTCAGCTGGTGAACCTGGAGAGCCGCTGCCCGTCTGAGTAGACAATACTGACTTTGATGGACCGAGGGTCTGATTCAGTATAAGGCAGCTTCATATGTTCATATGTAACAGTCAGGAAGTTCTTCCTAATGTTGAGCCAGAAACTCTTTTGATTTAATTTCAACCTGTTGTTTCTGGTCCTACCTTCCGGGGCCACAGAAAACAATTCCGCACCATCCTCTCTACGACAGCCCTTCAAGTACTTGAAGATGGGGATCCTATCATCTCTCAGCCGCCGCCTCTCCAGGCTAAACATGCCCAGCTCCTTCAGCCTTTCTTCATGGGATGGTCTCCAGACCCCTCACCATCTTCGTTGCCCTCCTCTGGACCTTACAGGAAGCCCCAAAAGTGAAAACTCGGAGTCTTTGCTGGAAGAGTTTCCCACGTATAACAGCTTGGGGGCTCAGCAGAAGCTAACATTTACCTAATAAGGGCTGCCGGGCCTGTGTTGGAAAATACCTGGAGACTTTGGAGGTGGATCTGGGAGAGGGCGGGGCCTCAGCACGGTACAATGCCAGAGAGTCCACCCTTCAAAGCAGCCATTTTCTCCTGGGAGAAACTTTCCCTGTGTAATTAGTGTAGGCTTCGGTGATTCCCATACAAACACAAGTTCTTCTTTATAAGATTACAAGCTCTTCGGAGCCTGCTTTGGCCCCACTCCAAAAGTGATGACCAGCGGTCATTTTGTAGAAAAATAGGTGGTGGAGCTCATTAGCATATGCCGCCACCCCCCCCCCCAGCCAAAAGCAACCGATGCAAGAAAGGAGAGTCCCGGGCGAGCGAGGCCTGCTTGGGCTGGCTAGAGATCCAGCCAGCCTAAGCAGACCTCTCTCACCTGGGGCTCTCCTTGGCTGCCTCCCCACACAGTCAAAAGGCCAGCAAGCCACCCGCTGCCCAAAATCACATCAGAAGTGGAGAAAGAGTGGTGCGGGCTTCTCTAGAGGTTACTGCTGGGGGTGTGGCAAAGCCCCTGGTGGCTGGCTGGCTGCCCGCTCTCCTAATCCAGGGGCTGTTATGCAGCTGCACCTCTTATTCAATGGACAAGGTAGGCGGGGAGGAGGAGGGGGGGCCATCAGAGAGGTTCAGGAGCTGCACTCCTGTGAGCTCCTGTTGAATCTGAGGCCTGGTGATAACAATTATTAAAATTGTAAGCTCTCTGGAGTCCAGGTTAAAGGTCCCATTGCAAAGTGACACTGAGGCTATATATTTATCCATTCATCTTGGACCTGATGAAGATTTGAAACGGTGCACTTTGGATCGACCCACCGTTGTCCATATATGTGTCCATTCATTTGGAATTCACTTCTGGAATTTGTGTATCCATACGCTGGGAATGTATATTTGGAATTAGTGTTTTGAAGGACATTCATTCTTAGGGTTGCCAGAAGCCAGAAGAGACTTGAGGACCATTCACACAGACACACACGGTTTGGTGTAGTGGTTAAGTGCGCGGACTCTTATCTGGGAAAACCGGGTTTGATTCCCCACTTCTCCACTTGCACCTGCTAGCATGGCCTTGGGTCAGCCATAGCTCTCGCGGGAGTTGTTCTTGAAATGGCAGCTTTTGTCGGAGCTCTCTCAGCCCCACCCACCTCACAGGGTGTCTGTTGTGGGGGGAGAAGATATAGGAGATTGTAAGCCGCTCTGAGTCTCTGATTCAGAGAGAAGGGCGGGGTAGAAATCTGCAGTCTTTCTTTCTTTCTTTCTTTCTTTCTTTTCTTTCTTTCTTTCTTTCTTTCTTTCTTTCTTTCTTTCTTTCTTTCTTTCTTTCTAAAATACTTTTGCTGTTGTGTTGTTGTGCCTGAAAGCAGTGTAGTTTGGGTTTGGATTTTCTCCAAATCAAAAATACACTGATCTCTGCTAGCTGGAGATGGGCTGTAAATAAAAGTGGGAGATCTCCAGGCCCCACCTGGAGGCTGGCAACCCTCTGAATGCGAGTCAGAGAAGAGGGAGGAAGGCAAGTAGAGGATGGATGTGCTTCCTTCCTGTATCTTGTATCGGAAGCAGTCTGCAATAAAACCATGACATTAGCAAAGCGATAAAAAGAAATCTTCGTTTTTAAAATGAACATCAATCGTCATAAAGCAGCAGGTAAAGCCAGCAGACAGACAGGGGTGGGGGGGGGGGAGAAGTATAAAAATGTAAGCGACAAGAGCCATAAAGAATAATGGATAAAAAATAATACATGCAATGGCAACCTCTAAAGCAGCTTCCGCTTGGAAGACCAGCTTTGGCGAGCCGTGTTGACAGCCCACTGACAAACAACACTCAGTAGCGGGGAAAAGAGACCATAAAATGTTTTTTGCCTGCTGCACAACAGGAAATGGACCAGACACCATGGATTTATTTTCTTTCTTTCTTTCTTTCTTTCTTTCTTCTTTCTTTCTTTCTTTCTTTTCTTTCTTTCTTTCTTTCTTTCTCCCTCCCCCACTTCCTTCCTCTCTCCCTCCCTTCCTCCCCTTTTCTAGAAAAAACCTAGCAGGATATTTTGAAGGACATTCATTCTTAGGGTTGCCAGAAGAGACTTGAGGACCATTCACACAGACACACACAGTTTGGTGTCGTGGTTAAGTGCACGGACTCTTATCTGGGAGAACCGGGTTTGATTCCCCACTTCTCCACTTGCACCTGCTAGCATGGCCTTGGGTCAGCCATAGCTCTCATGGGAGTTGTTCTTGAAATGGCAGCTTTTGTCAGAGCTCTCTCAGCCCCACCCACCTCACAGGGTGTCTGTTGTGGGGGGAGAAGATATAGGAGATTGTAAGCCGCTCTGAGTCTCTGATTCAGAGAGAAGGGCGAGGTATAAAATCTGCAGTCTTTCTTTCTTTCTTTCTTTCTTTCTTTCTTTCTTTCTTTCTTCTTTCTTTCTTTCTTTCTTTCTTTCTTTCTTTCTTTCTTTCTCTCTCTCTCTCTCTCTCTCTCTCTCTCTCTCCCTCCCTCCCTCCCTCCCTCCCTTCTTCCTTCCTTCCTTCCTTCCTTCCTTCCTTCCTTCCTTCCTTCCTTCCTTCCTTCCTTCCTTCCTTCCTTCCTTCCTTCCTTTCTCTCTCTCTCTCCCACTTCCTTCCTTCCTTGGATTGAGGGGGAAGTTAAGAAAGTTCCACTATCCCAGTTTCTGTTTCCTTCCCAATTTGTTTTCCATTTCAGAAGTGTGTGTGTGTGTGTGTCTGCCTGTGTGTGTGTGTGTGTCTACGTGAATGGTCCTCAGGTCTCTTCCGGCATCTGGTCACCCTAGGAATGAACGTCTTCCAAAAGAACCTGCTGGGTTTTTCCCACAAGAAGCCCCGTGTGAAACAATGGTGATGTCATGGGGTGTGGCCTAACATGCAAATGAGTTCTTGCTTGGCTTAAAAAAAAAAAGCCCTGGGGTTGCCAAAAAGTCAGAAGCGACTTGACTGCGCTTAACACATTATCTGCTTTTAATTATTTTTTGGCTGCCTTTCCATTTTATAGAAGTGATCTGAATTATTTTTATTTAAGAATACTACTTTGAAACATTTAAACCCTGCTTTTCTCTCAGCTTCCATGTTACCTGACTGTTCTCTCTCTCTCTCTCATTCTAGCAGAAGTCTTTTGCATATTAGGCCACACACCCCCGATGTAGCCAATCCTCCAAGAGCTTACAAAAAAGAGACTTGAAAGCTCTTGGAGGACTGGCTGCATCAGGGGGTGTGGCCTAATATGCAAAGGAGCTGCTGCTAGAATTCCACCCCTAAAAAAACCACATGCTGAAACAAATGTTGTCGGCCTAAGCCAGCAGTCCTCCACTTGATGCTCACGGCCTCAAGGTGACCACGACATGACAAACATTTTGAGAGAGTGTTTTACTGGCTACTATTAGAGCAGAAGGCTTTGTACCCGATTACAGGAAGGTTAATGGACTGGCTGGCTTCCTCTGTCAATGCTGAGTCGTAAATAAGAGAGAGAGAATGCCTGAGGAAGATCAGCTACGAAACAGGCTTCCATCTAGATCAGGGGTGGCCAAACTGCAGCTCGGGAGCCGCATGAGGCTCTTCCACACATATTGTTTGGCTCTCGAAGCCCCCAACACCCAGCCAGCCAGTTTGGAGAAGGCATTTGTCTCTTTAAATCACTTCTCCAAGCCAAGCCAGCTGGCAGCTTAGAGAATGCATTTAAAGTTGCTTTCTTTCGACCTATCCCTCCCTCCCCCATCTATTCTCCTTCCTTCCTGTTGTGTATGTGGATTAATGTGGATGTTATTTACTAGTGTTCCTGCCTGGCTGATTGGTTCAAACAATCCAATGGCATCCTAGCGCGGGAACTAGGGTTGCCAAGTCCAATCCAAGAAATATCTGGGGACTTTGGGGGTGGAGCCAGGAGACATTGGGGTGGAGCCAAGAACAAGGGTGTGACAAGCATAACTGAACTCCAAGGGAGTTCTGGCCATCACATTTTAAGGGACAGCACCCCTGGCTGGCCCCGTAGTCCAGTCTTAAGTCTTGGAGTGCAGCACTATACTATGCTGTATCTAATAAAAGAGTTATGATCACGACTACTTCGGAACCCACTTTATTATACCTGTGATCTTCCTTGGGTCCCAGTGAGAAAGGTGGATGACGATTATGATGATTCCACCTTCCACCACCACCACCATTGCTGGGCCTGGAGCAGCTCCCAGTGTGGCTCCCAGCATCCATTGCTGCCACGACTGGGCCCAGATAGGCTCCCCGCATCTACCGCTCCTGAATAACGATAACTGTGTTCTCTGGGCATGTGCAGACGACACTATTTTAATTGGGGGGGGGATTCCCATAGGGCAGGGGTGGCCAAACGGTGGCTCCGGAGCCACAAGGGGCTCTTTCAGACATTGTGTGGCTCTCAAAGCCCCCACGCTTACCCCGGCCACCTGCTTGGAGAAGGCATTTGTCTCTTTAAATCATCTCTCCAAACCAAGCCAGCTGGCGGCTTAGAAAATGCATTGAAAGTTAAAGTTGCTTTCTTTCCACATCTCTCACTTCCCCCATCTATTTGCTTCCCTTCCTTGCAGCTCTCAAACAGCTGACGTTTATTCCATGTGGCTCTTATGTTAGCCAAGTTCGGCCACTGATGCCATATGGTATAATGGAGAATCAGTCTATAGGTATCTGGGGCCCTGCGGGGGGCTGGTATTTTTTAGGTAGAAGCCCCAAATTTCTAGCATAGCATCTGGTGCCTCTCCTTAACCCCCCCCCCCAAATTTCAAAGCGATTGGACCAGGGGGTCCAATTCTATGAGCCCCCCAAAAGAAGGTGCCCCTACCCTCCATTATTTCCAAAGGAAAGCATTTAAAAGGAGTGTGGTCTCTTTGAAATGGGATGGCCAGAATTCCCTTTGGAGTTTGATCGTGCTTGTCACAACCTTACTCCTGGCTCCACCCCCTAAATCCCCAGATATTTCCTGAGTTGGACCTGGCAATCCTACTTTCACATCACCTGCCAAACATTAATTCATGCCCCTTTTTTGAGCAGGAACGCACAGGAACGCAGTCCCAGCTGGCTTGGCATCAGGGGGTGTGGCCTAATATGCAAATGAGTTCCTGTTGGGCCCTTCCTACAAAAAAAGCCCAGTGTGAAACAATGGTGATGCCAGGGGTGTGTGGCCTAATATCCAAATGAGTTCCTGTTGGTTTTTTTTCTGCAAAAAAAATCCCAGTGTGAAACAATGGTTATGCCAGGGGGTGTGGCCTAATATGCAAATGAGTCCATTTGGCTTTTTCTACAAAAAAAGCCCAGTGTGAAACAATGGTGATGCCAGGAATGTGTGGCTTAATATGCAAATGAGTTCCTGCTGGGCTTGGTTTTTTTTAAAAAGCCCTGCGTGAAACAATGTGATGCCAGGGGGTGTGGCCTAATATGCAGATGAGTTCCTGCTGGGCTTGTTTTTTTTTAAAAAAGCCCTGTGTGAAACAATGGTGATGCCAGGGGGTGTGGCCTAATATGCAAATCAGTTCCGGCTGGGCTTTTTCTACAAAGAAGCCCTCCATTCATCCATTTTTTATCCCACCATCTCTCCAAGTGAGCTCAGAGTGGGTCATGACATTTCATTTATTTCTGTCAATTTGTAGTCCGCCTTTCCCATGGTGGGCCCAGAGGCAGATTCCAACATAGTAAAAACATTAAAACTAACAATAAGCAATCTAACAGATAAAAAGTAAAAAAAATCAAACCATTAAAACAGATTAAAAGATTAAAAATAAAACAGTTCCGCCGCAACTCAGTAAATTCAAGGCAGCATGGATGGCAATTCAGTCATGGAAGGTGTGGACATGGCAGAGGCCCCCAACCTTTTTTATCCCACGGACCGGCCCCAGGGCTGGCCGGCTCACCATGTCCCCAGAGCCAACGACGGCCCCACTGCCCCCCCTGCGGCGCCTCCCCCCCATTTCCTCCTCCCTCCTCTGCCCGCCTTCCCCGCAGCCTTGCCGCCAGCCCCCATGCAGCCTCACCGTCTCCTGTTTTTACCACTTTAAGGCCAAGGAAGTGAAGCACCTTCCAGACCCGACCTCCCCCTCCCCCCCCACCTGATCCAATCGGCCAGGAAAACTACGGCAGCGTGGCTGTTTCAGTGGTCGCTAGCCGCTGCTGCCGCGGTTTTCCCTGCTGATTGGATCAGCTGATCAGCAGGGGGGCAGGGGAGGTCGGCGCAGGTGGACGACAAGGCTGCACGGGCGGGAGGGGGTGGCGGCTGCGCGGCCCACTTGGAAACAGGTCACGGACCAGTACCGGTCCGCAGCCTGGGGGTTGGGGACCCCTGACTTAAGGCATACTTGTCCCAGCCTAGGTGTCCAAAAGTATCAGCTGTATCAGCCCGATTTTAGGCAATCAGTGCAGGGAGGCCAATTTAGATGGAATAATAGGATAAGGACATCTGCCTGCCTCAGCCATAGGCTTGGCGGAACATCACAGAATGTTAAACCCGGGGCTTTTTTTGTAGCAGAAGCTCCTTTGCATATTAGGCCACACACCCCTGATGCAGCCAATCCTCCTGGAGCTTAGAGTAGGCCCTGTAAGAAGAGTCCTGTAAGCTCTTGGAGGATTGGCTACATCAGGGGGTGTGCCCTAATATGCAAAGCTGTTCCTGCTACAAAAAGGAAAGGAAAGGAAAGATCTCCTGTGCAAGCACCAGTCGTTTCCAACTCTGGGGTAACGTTGATTTCACAACATTTTCATGGCAGACTTTTTACGGGGTGGTTTGCCATTGCCTTCCCCAGTCCTCAACACTTTCCCCCCAGCAAGCTGGGTGCTCATTTGACCGACCTCGGAAGGATGAAAGGCTGAGTCAACCTTGGGCCAGCTACCTGAACCAGCTTCCGCTGGGATAGAACTCAGGTTGTGAGCAGAGAATTCAGATCACAGTACTGCAGTACTGCTGCTTTACCACTCTGCTACAAAAAAGCCCTCATTAAAACATTTTTTTTAAAAAAGTTTCAACTTTCAACCGGAAAGGAAAGGCCAGGGATTGAACCTGGGACCTTCTGCGTGCCAAGCAGATGCTCTGCCACTGAGCCATGGCCCCTTCTTTTGGGCGGCATTTTTTGCTATATAACCCTCCACATCCTCATGCTCCATTGGCTAATGCTGCCTCCTGTTGAAAGGGATTTTTTTTCTCAACACAAAGGTAATTTGGTCTTTGAGCCGATGCCACATGAAAGGAAAAACCTGTGCTATCTAATGCCACGTAATGAGGATGATGTTTTGTTACTAATGCTCTCGGTGGATCCAAACCATTTGGTATTTTGGGACCACCTCAAAGGGCAAGAATCCCATTACTGGTCGAAAGGCACTGTGATTTTAACCTCCTTTCTACAATTTGTCTTCCAGATATGCATAATTTAGCCTTTTAAAATCGCAAGGCATCCTGAGACCCAGGGGGCGGGGCATTGTTGGAGGCTAAAACAAATGAACTCTACAAAGCATGCCAAAAATAGACCTTTTCATTATAAGATGGGAAAGGTGAGGTTGGCTTGTTATTTCATAACATCTCCCCCCCACCCCCGAAGGCCCATTTTTCAAAGCGATGGGAACTTTGTCTGTCATTTGAGGCTTCTTGGAGGTATATGAATGTTTTTCTGTTTTCAAGATCGGGTGAGGGGGGGAGAGAAAGAAAAGGTCCTAGCAGCCATTTTGGTTAATGGAGTCAAAGTCAGAGAATTTACGGTGTGTTATAACAGAAACAGAGTTGATAGACAGAGTGCCTGAAGAACTATGGACGGAGGTTCGTGACATTGTACAGAAGGCAGCAAACAGCATCATCCCAAAGAAAAAGAAATGCAAGAAAGCAAAGTGGCTGTCTGATGAGGCTTTACAAATACCTGAGGAAAGAAGGAAAGCGAAAGGCAAAGGTGAAAAGGAAAGATTCACCCAACTGAATGCAGATTTCCAGAGAACAGCAAGGAGAGATAAGGAGGCCTTCCTGAAGGAACAATGCAAAGCAATAGAGGAAAATAATAGCATGGGAAGGACAAAATATCTATTCCAGGAAATTGGAGAAATCAAGGGAATGTTTCATGCAAAGATGGCCATGATAAAGGACAAAAATGTTAGGGACCTAACAGAAGCAGAAGAGATCAGGAAGAGGTGGCAAGAATACACAGAAGAAATATATAAGAAGGATCTCAATGTCCCGGACAACCATGACAGTGAAATCGATGACCTTGAGCCAGACATCCTGGAGAGTGAAGTCAAATGGGCTTTACAAAGCATTACTAACAACAAAACAAGTGGAGATGATGGTATCCCAGTTGAGCTATTCAAAGTCCTAAAAGGTGATGCTGTTAAAGTGATGCACACATTATGTCAACAGATTTGGAAAACACAACAGTGGCCACAGGATTGGAAAAGATCGGTTTATATTCCAATCCCAAAGAAGGGTAATGCCAAGGAATGTTCAAACTATCACACCATTGCACACATTTCACATGCCAGCAAGGTCATGTTAAAGATTCTGCAAGCTAGGCTTCAGCAGTACATAGATCAGGAACTACCAGAAGTTCAAGCTGGGTTTCAGAGAGGTAGAGGAACTAGAGATCAAATTGCCAACATTCGATGGATTATGGAGAAAGCACGGGAGTATCCGAAAAACGTCTATTTCTGCTTCACTGACTATGCTAAAGCCTTTGATTGTGTGGATCACAAGAAACTGTGGCAAGAGATGGGAGTACCAGACCACCTCACATGTCTCCTGAGAAACCTGTATAACAGCCAAGAAGCAACTGTCAGAACGGGATATGGAACTGATTGGTTTAGAATAGGAAAAGGAGTTCGACAAGGATGTATATTATCACCCTGCTTATTTAATTTATATGCAGAGTACATCATGCGGAATGCTGGCCTGGAAGAAGCACAAGCGATGGTATTCCCAGTAGTAATGTATGGCTGTGAGAGCTGGATCATAAGGAAGGCCGAGCGCAGAAGAATGGATGCTTTTGATATGTGGTGCTGGAGAAGACTCTTGAGAGTCCCTTGGACTGCAAGAAGATCAAATCAGTCAGTCCTAAGGGAAATCAACCCAGACTGTTCACTGGAAGGTCAGATGCTGAAACTGAAGCTCAAATACTTTGACCACCAAATGAGAAGGGAGCACTCCCTGGAGAAGACTCTTGAGAGTCCCTTGGACTGCAAGAAGATCCAGTCAGTCAGTCCTAAGGGAAATCAACCCAGACTGTTTCCTTGAAGGTCAGATGCTGAAACTGAAGCTCAAATACTTTGACCACCAAATGAGAAGGGAGCACTCCCTGGAGAAGACTCCTGAGATTCCCTTGGACTGCAAGAAGATCCAGTCAGTCAGTCCTAAGGGAAATCAACCCAGACTGTTCCTTGAAAGGTCAGATGTTGAAGCTGAAGCTCAAATACTTTGGCCAACCAATGAGAAGGGAGCACTCCCTGGAAAAGACCCTGATGCTGGGAAAGAGAGAATGCAAAAGAAGAAGGGGACGGCAAAAGAGGAGATGGCTGGACAGCGTTACTGATGTAACAAACACGAATGTGAGCAGACATCGGAGGATGGTGAAAGACAGGAGGGCCTGGTGTGACTTGGTCCATGGGGTCGCAAAGAGTCGGATGCGACTGTGCGACTGAACAACAACAAAGAACAGAAATAATGGGCCAGGTCTAGACAGGTAACTGTTGTCTGGACCTCGAAATCTTCCACGTCTGCAGAACCAAACAGTTCTGGACCTGACTGTGTGAGCGAGAACCCCCTATTTTCACTTACATACGGATATTGGGATCACTGGTTTGGTTGCCAGGATGACTGGAGTGTCAACTCTGCGCTAAGGTTTTTAGGTTTTGGCCTGCCATTTCCTAACGGACTTTCGTGGATGCTAAAGGCCTCATCTTTACAGCGGCACCCTCTCTTTCCGAATGGGTGCCAGCCTGAAGTAAAGCAAGCTCCCAGCCTCTCCGCGCGTGCACAATCTCGGCCTTTGCAGTGGAAGGAGTCGTGCCGCCGTGAGCTGTCCAGTCAAGCAGTTTTCAGCCCTTTTCCATGGAAGCCATTGCCAAGGCTAACATCACCAACCATCTTCCTGCACTTCCAGACTCCGTGAGGGAGAAGCGGGAGCACCACATATCCAGCGGTTGCCTCAAACATCTGCATAAGGCCATTATATAAGGTGAAGCTGCAGTCGCCGCTGGTTCTCTTCCTCTCCTCCACCGCTGCCCGCCTGCAAACTCCAGGGTCATGAATACAGCCTTATTGAGGATTCCACTTGACCGGGGTTTTCAAAAATTCACTGGCAGCACGAATTGGAATTTTAAATTGTGGCCTTTGGTGTTTTTATGATGTTGTTTTATTTTAGAGTGATGCGTACAAGTCTCATAGTCTAGTAAGGTTGCCAATCCCCAGGTGGGGGCAGGGGATCCCCTGGTTTGGCAGCCCTCCTCCTGTTTCAAGGTCATCAGAAAGTGGGGGAGGAGAGAAATGTCTGCTGGGCACTCCATTATTCCCTATGGGGACCGACTCCCGTAGTATATAATGGAGAATTGATCTGTACGTATCTGGGGGTCTGTTTCTTGGGATAGAGGCACCAAATTTTCAGCACCGCATCTGGGGCCTCTCCTCAAACCCCCTCCCAAGTTTCAAAAAGTTTGGACCAGAGGGTCCAGTTCTATGAGCCCCGAAAGAAGGTGCCCCTATCCATTATTTCCCGTGGAGGGAAGGCATTTAAAAGGTGTGCTGTCCCTTTAAACGTGATGGCCAGAACTCCCTTTGGAGTTCAATAATGCTTGCCACACCCTTGTTCCTGGCTCTACCCCCAATGTCTCCTGGCTCCACCCCCAAAGTCCCCAGATATTTCTTGAATTGGATTTGGCAACCCCAGCGCTGAAGCTGCAATCACTGCTGGTCTGTTCTCTCTCCTCCATGGCCGCCTGTCTGCAAACTCCAGGGTCCTGAATACGGCCTTATTTTGGATTCACCTTGACTGGGTTTTTTCAAAAATTTATTGGCAGCCCTAATTAAAATTTTAAAAGGTGGTCCTTTGTGTGTTTTTATCATTGGATTCAGCTAGGTGGAAAGGTGGCTAAAACGGTTTTCAGTAATAGAAATGAGAAATACAAAAGAGACACAGCTGGGAAAACCAAGGACATTTTTCTCTTTACATGGAGGGGGGACAGGAAGTGTGGAAAGCGTCATTAAGACACAGCTGACTGTTGGTAACTTCATAGGAATTGCAAGGCAAAGGAATAACAGAGGAGGTTTGCGTTGCCCATTTCTGGGTAGCAACTTGGAACCTTCTTGGTGACTTCCCGTACAAACGTTAACCAGGCTGGCGTTGCTTAGCTCCCAGGTTCTGATGAGATCGGGCTAGCCTGAACGTTACACTGGGATGAAAACCAGAACCGCAGTTTCAGCAGCGCAAAGGCAGAAATGAAGAAGGAGGAGAAGGAGGAGGAGAAGGAGGTGTTGGCAATTGTGCATGACAAGACGCTGGACTAGATTGGACCACTGGCCTGATCCAGCAGGGTTCTTCTTAGGTTCTGAACCTTGATAGCCTAAGAACAGCCCGGACAGAGCAGGACGCCGATCGACTTATCTCCGATGTCTCTGAAAGTAAAACAACATTCTGGAGTTTTCCCAGAGGGAGGGAGGGAGGAAGCTCTCGTGGAAAGAAATCAATTAAGAATTATCTCCCAGTGGGGATTTTTGGAGGGATGCGCATTGCGTGAAATCTGTGCCAAGACAGCTCAGCAGGTTGAGAGGGCTTGTAAAAGATACGGCTCATTGTGGCCCATTTCAGATGCTTAAAAGTGTTCATAATTGCTTAATAAGCACAGAATTGGATTATCCCCTTCAGCAAAATGTTGCTTTTATGAGTTCTTGTAAAGGCTCGCTTTTAGGATAATTTTCTGCCTGTCTCAACATACATTCTAATCGTGGTGGACCAAGTTGCTGCTAGGGTTGCCAAATCCAATTCAAGAAATATCTGGGGACTTTGGGGGGTGGAATCAGGAGACTTTGGGGGTGGAGCCAGGAGACATTGGAGGTGGAGCCAGGAGCAAGGGTGTGACAAGCAGAACTGAACTCCAAAGGGAGTTCTGGCCATCACGTTTAAAGGGACAGTACACCTTTTAAATGCCTTCCCTCCTTTTTGAAATAACGGATAGGGGCACCTTCTTTGGGGGCTCATAGAACTGGACCCTCTGGTCCAATTTTTTTTTGAAAATTGGAGGGTCTTTTGAGGAGAGGCACTGGATGCTATGCTGCAAATTAGGTGATTCTACCTCAAAAAACAGTCCCCCCCCCAGAGCCCCAGATACCCACAGATCAATTCTCCATTACACCCAATGGGACTTGGTCTCCACGGGGAATAATGGAGTGCCCAACAGACATTCCCCCCACCTGCTTACTGATGACCCTGAAGTAAGGGGAAGACCTCCAAACTGGGGGATCCCCTTCCCCCACCTGGAGATTGGCAACCCCAGTTACTGTTAAACTCCAGCATTGGGCTGGATTTCAGGGCTGTTTCCTTCTCCAGAGTGCCTTTAATGGTGCTTGCCTTGGGGGAAGAACTTCAGAAAAACAGGGTGGGTTTTTACAGCACACTCTCCTGCCAGCAACCTTTCCCTGCCATAGCTGAGACCTAACCCTTCCTCACTGGTTCACCCAGGAGACACCTTTTAAAGGAGAGCCAGTCTGGTGCAGTGGTGAAGTGTGCGGACTCTTATCTGGGAGAACCGGGTTTGATTCCTCACTCCTCCACTTGCACCTGCTAGCATGGTCTTGGGTCTGGCAGAGGTTGTCCTTGAAAGGGCAGCTGCTGTGAGAGCCCTCTCAGCCCCACCCTCTTCACAGGGTGCCTGTTGTGGGGGAGGAAGGGAAAGGAGATTGTAGGCCGCTCTCTGTCCTTGAAAAGGCAGCTGCTGGGAGAGCCCACTCAGCTCACCCACCTCACAGGGTGTCTGTTGTGGGGGAGGAAGGTAAAGGAGATTGTAGGCCGCTCTCTGTCCTTGAAAGGGCAGCTGCTGTGAGAGCCCTCTCCAGCCCCACCCACCTCACGGGGTGTCTGTTGTGGGGGAGGAAGGGAAAGGAGATTGTAGGCCGCTCTCTGTCTTTGAAAGGGCAGCTGCTGGGAGAGCCCTCTCCAGCCCCACCCACCTCACAGGGTGTCTGTTTTGGGGGAGGAAGGTAAAGGAGATTGTAGGCCGCTCTCTGTCCTTGAAAGGGCAGCTGCTGGGAGAGCCCTCTCCAGCCCCACCCACCTCACGGGGTGTCTGTTGTGGGGGAGGAAGGGAAAGGAGATTGTAGGCCGTTCTGAGACTCTGTCCTTGAAAGGGCAGCTGCTGGGAGAGCCCTCTCCAGCCCCACCCACCTCACAGGGTGTCTGTTGTGGGGGAGGAAGGGAAAGGAGATTGTAGGCCGCTCTCTGTCTTTGAAAGGGCAGCTGCTGTGAGAGCCCTCTCCAGCCCCACCCACCTCACGGGGTGTCTGTTGTGGGGGAGGAAGGGAAAGGAGATTGTAGGCCGCTCTCTGTCCTTGAAAGGGCAGCTGCTGGGAGAGCCCTCTCAGCCCCACCCACCTCACAGGGTGTCTGTTGTGGGGGAGGAAGGGAAAGGAGATTGTAGGCCGCTCTCTGTCCTTGAAAGGGCAGCTGCTGGGAGAGCCCTCTCAGCCCCACCCACCTCACAGGGTGTCTGTTGTGGGGGAGGAAGGGAAAGGAGATTGTAGGCCGCTCTCTGTCTTTGAAAGGGCAGCTGCTGTGAGAGCCCTCTCCAGCCCCACCCACCTCACGGGGTGTCTGTTGTGGGGGAGGAAGGGAAAGGAGATTGTAGGCCGCTCTCTGTCCTTGAAAGGGCAGCTGCTGGGAGAGCTCTCTCCAGCCCCACCCACCTCACAGGGTGTCTGTTGTGGGGGGAGGAAGGGAAAGGAGATTGTAGGCCGCTCTCTGTCTTTGAAAGGGTAGCTGCTGTGAGAGCCCCCTCCAGCCCCACCCACCTCACAGGGTGTCTGTTGTGGGGGAGGAAGGGAAAGGAGATTGTAGGCCGTTCTGAGACTCTGTCCTTGAAAGGGCAGCTGCTGGGACAGCCCTCTCCAGCCCCACCCACCTCACAGGGTGTTTGTTGTGGGGGAGGGAGATAAAGGAGATTGTGAACCGCTCTGAGACTCTTCAGAGTAGAGGGCGGGATATAAATCCAATATCTTCTTCTTAAACACTTCCCGGGGGAGGGACAACTCTGACTTCACCCTAGGTTTGCCAATCCCCAGGTCCCAGAAGGGGTTCTCCCGCTTTCCCAGGTTCCTTCCCGCTAGTTGACTGGGAAGCCCCGCCCCCAAAGCCCCCGTGTCCCTTTCCACCTCCGGAGGCTTCAGACTCCACTTGGAAAGTAGGGTTGCCAAGTCCAATTCAAGAAATATCTGGGGACTTTGGGGGTGGAGCCAGGAGACATTGGGGGCGGAGCCAGGTGCAAGGGTGTGATAAGCAGAATTGAACTCCAAGGGAGCTCTGGCCATCACATTTAAAGGGACAGCACACCTTTTAAAATGCCTTCCTTCCATAGAAAATAATGAAAGATAGGGGCACCTTCTTTTGGGGTTCGTAGAATTGGACCCCCTGGTCCAATCCTTTTGAAACTTGGGGGGGGGGGGTATTTTGGGGAGAGACACTAGATGCTATACTGAAAATTTGGTGCCTCTACCTCAAAAAACAGCCCCCCCCCAGAGCCCCCGATACCCGCAGATCAATTCCCCATCATTCCCTAAGGGAATTGTTCATGGAGGTGCATAATGGCTGTGGGGGAGGGGCTTCCCCCCGCCGGCCAGCTGGCTGCGGGAGGGGGGAAGCCTGTAAAACCAGGGGATCCCCCGCTGGGACCTGGGGATTGGGAAGCCTATTGGAAAGGCTTGCTTTGGGATGATGTGTCTGTGTCTTTAAGGCTGAATGGGGGTGGGGGTGGGGAGCAGGAAGAACAACATGGCTGCTCTCTGTGGCTGCAAAAGCAGCCCTGACTCTCTGTTCGTTGCACAACCTTTGGGTCTTTTGAAACTCGGGGGGTATTTTAGCGAGAGGCACTGGATGGTATACGGAAAATTCGGTGCCTCTACATCAAAAGGGTGTCTGTTGTGGGGGGGGGGGAAGGGAAAGGAGATTGTGAGCCGCTCTGAGACTCTTCGGAGTGGAGGGCGGGATATAAATCCAATATCTTCATCTACCTCACAGGGTGTCTGTTGTGGGGGAGGAAGGGAAAGGAGATTGTGAGCCGCTCTGAGACTCTTCGGAGTGGAGGGTGGGATATAAATCCAATATCTTCATCTACCTCACAGGGTGTCTGTTGTGGGCAGGAGGGTAAAGGAGATTGTGAGCCGCTCTGAGACTCTTTGGAGTGGAGGGCGGGATATAAATCCAATATCTTCATCTACCTCACAGGGTGTCTGTTGTGGGGGAGGAAGAGAAAGGAGATTGTGAGCCGCTCTGAGACTCTTCGGAGTGGAGGGCGGGATATAAATCCAATATCTTCTTCTTCTTCATGTCTTGTTAGCCGCCCTGAGCCTGCCTAGGCGGGGAGGGCGGGGTATAAATAAAAGTTTATTATTATTATTATTATTATTATTATTATTATTATTATTATTATTATTGTTGTTGTTGTTGTTGTTGTTGTTGTTGTTGTTGTTGTTGTTGTTGTTGTTGTCATAAATATTCCAGATTTGCACAGTGTATGCAGAAAGGATTGAAAAATTCAATAATCAAAACCAGCTTACAGGCATAAATGGTCTAAAGAACTCCTGTTTCGCATTACTGCTTTATCCAAGCAAATTTTACCTACTCATATGCTTCACTCATCTCATCGGAAAAAATTTTTTTACATCATTTTCTCAGCGTTTGCTGTCATCTTTCAAGAGAAAATGATGTAAAAATTATTTCTGTGTAAAAAAGTTTTAAAAAACCCCACATCTCTATTGGACATTCCTGAGAGCAATTTGTAGTACAAGAGGTGGAAAGGCACATGGGGCCTGTGGGGGCGGGGCTTCCCGCTGCCAGCCAGTCGACTGGGAGCGGGAAGGAGCCCGGGAAAGCGGGAGAACCCCTGCTGGAAGCTGGCGATTGGCAAGCCTAGGGTGTAGTCAGAGTTGTCCCTCCCCCAGGAAGTCTTTAAAAAGTGCATCCTGGGCGAACCAGTGAGGAAGGGTCAGGGCTCAGCTATGGCAGTCAAGGAAAGGTTGCTGGCAGGAGAGTGTGCTGTAAAAACCTTCCCTATTTTTCTGAAGTTCTTCCTCCAAGGAGAGCCATTTTGGTGTAGTGGTGAAGTGTGCGGACTCTTATCTGGGAGAACCGGGTTCGATTCCCCACTCCTCCACTTGCACCTGCTAGCATGGCCTTAAGTTAGCCATACCTCTGGCAGAGGTTGTCCTTGAAAGGGCAGCTGCTGTGAGAGCCCTCTCAGCCCCACCTACCTCACAGGGTGTCTGTTGTGGAGGAGGAAGGTAAAAGAGATTGTGAGCCGCTCTGAGACTCTTCAGAGTGGAGGGTGGGAGATAAATCCAGTATCTTCTTCTTTTATACACGGAGCTATTGCTTCTTTTCACACCTGGGGATTGGCAACCCTAGATCCAGGTTGGAAAACTTCTGGAGACTTAGGGATGGAGCTTGAAGAGGACAGGGACCTCATTGGGTTGCAGTCCTATAGATTGGGGCTGATGGGAGTTGTAGGCAAAAAACATCTGGAGAGCTACTGTTGGCCATCCCTGCCATAGAGTCTCCAAAGGATCCATTTTCTCCAGGGGAGCTGATTTCTGTAGTCTGGAGCTATTATTCCAGGGGATACCCAGGTCCCTTCTGGAGGCTGGCATTCCTACTTCCTTGGCACAGTGACAGTCTGGAGGCCTTGGTTTCATTGGAGGTTGGTGAGTGGGAAACTATAAAAAGTGGGAAACTATAAAAAGGAAACTATAATATAGTGCGTTCAACGCATGGAAGAGGCGTTGCCAAGTCCAATTCAAGAAATATCAGGGGACTTTGGAGGTGGAGCCAGGAGACTTTTGGGGGTGGAGCCAGGAGACATTGGGGGTGGAGCCATAAGCAAAGTTGAGACAAGCACAATTGAACTCCAAAGGGAGTTCTGCCCATCACATTTAAGGGGACCACATACCTTTTGAATGCCTTCCCTACATTAGAAATAATGAAGGATAGGGGCACCTTCTTTCGGGGCTCATAGAATTGGACCCTCTGGTCCACTCATTTTGAAACTTGGGAGAACATTTTGAGGAGACCCATCAGATGCTATGCTGAAAATCTGATACCTCTAACTCAAAAGCCCACCCCTCCAGAGCCCCAGATACCCCAGGATTAATTCTCCATTATACCCAATGGCCCAGAAGACATTTCCGTCCCCAAACCCCGTCCCCCCCCCCGTTTCTGATGACCCTGAAGCTCCAGAGGGCCTCCAAACCGGGGCTCTCCTACCCCCACCTGGGGATTGGCACCTCTACTCACGAGTTGCTGAACTTCCAAGTTTTTCACAGTACCACAGGGCAACCAAAGGTTCAAGTTTACCTTCACGCTAGGCAAACGACCTCTGCAAAGATTGTGCAACAAACGGAGGGTCTGGGCTCCTTTCACAGCCATGTTGTTCTGCCTCCTCCCTCCCGCTCCCCTTCAGCCATAAAGACGCAGACACACCATCCCAAGAGGAAGGCTTTCTCAAGTAGAGACTGAAGCCTCCGGAGGTGGAAAGGCACATGGTGGCTGTGGGGGCGGGGGCTTCCCGCCGCCGGCCAGCTGACTGGGGGCGGGAAGGAGCCTGAGAAAGCGGCGGACCTGGGGAGTGGCAAGCCTAAAGAGGTGAGGTGATAGTGATCATAGCTCTTTATTATAGTACAGCATGGTGGCTGCACTTCAAGACTGGCGAACGGGGCCAACTGTATACAACTCAGGGCTCCCACACAAGCACGCTATTGGATCATTCAAACCAGCAGGGGGCCTATGATTGGTGCGGGGCAGCAGAGATTTGGATCCCGCTGCCCATCGTTCCCAAGTCCCCAAGCTCCGTCCGTATGGCTCCAATGAGCCAGGCAGGAACACCCAAATCACTTCTCACTTGAGGCCACATATACAACAGAAACGCAAACTGGGAGAACAAAATATGGGACTACTTTATTTTAACCAAACTGGCATACTCTTCCTCAGTGTCTTCTCCTCAGGCATATGGGGAAAAGGTGGCTGTTACCTTGGTCTCCTGTCATCACTTAGCTCACAAAAGAAAATATTTTACCTCAAAAATTCCGTATGTTTGAGTTTGATTTATTTCTAATGTTGCATGTGCTACAGCTGTATGGTTGGAGTTGTTTTTCAAGAAAAGCCTAATAAAAATTATTAAAAAAAAAAAAAAAAAAGGAAACACAGACGATCCCTAACTTCAAACGTGTTTAAAAAAGGGAAATACTTACAACCTTGGTTCCATCCAAACGTTGTTGTCTTTCTGAGTTGTCTGTATGGCGACACTAAATGCTTTGGGATGCGGCATTCGGGGAGAAAACTACACACACGCACACACATATAAGCAATTGCTGAGTGCAGAGTTGGCAGTGGAAAAACAGGGTTTTTTCAAATTGAATGGAATGAAATCCTCAGGTTCGCCACTCCACCAGCCACTCCACTTCACTCCTTCAGTGCTCCCTGTGAATAGAAATGGTAAACAGTCTCTGCCTGCATTGATATGCAGCAAATATTTGGAGGATAGGAACAACACATGAAGAGCCTTGCTGGATCAGACCACAATGACGACATTGGATTTGTATTCCACCCTCCACCCTGAATCAGAGTCTCAGAGAGGTTCATAAGAACATAAGAGAAGCCATGTTGGATCAGGCCGATGGCCCATCCAGTCCAACACTCTGTGTCACACAGTGGCAAAAAAATTTATATATACACACATACACTGTGGCTAATAGCCACTGATGGACCTCTGCTCCATATTTTTATCTAAACCCCTCTTGAAGGTGGCCATGCTTGTGGCCGCCACCACCTCCTGTGGCAATGAATTCCACATGCCAATCACCCTTTGGGTGAAGAAGTACTTCCTTTTATCCGTTTTAACCTGTCTGCTCAGCAATTTCATCGAATGCCCACGAGTTCTTGTATTGTGAGAAAGGGAGAAAAGTACTTCTTTCTCTACTTTCTCCATCCCATACATTATCTTGTAAACCTCTATCATGTCACCCCGCAGTCGACGTTTCTCCAAGCTAAAGAGTCCCAAGTGTTTCAACCTTTCTTCATAGGGAAAGTGTTCCAGCCCTTTAATCATTCTAGTTGCCCTTTTCTGGACTTTCTCCAATGCTATAATATCCTTTTTGAGGTGCGGCGACCAGAACTGCACACAGTACTCCAAATGAGACCGCACCATCCATTTATACAGGGGCATTATGATACTGGCTGATTTGTTTTCAGTTCCCTTCCTAATAATTCCCAGCATGGCATTAGCCTTTTTTATTGCAAACGCACACTGTCTTGACATTTTCAGTGAGTTATCTACCACGACCCCAAGATCTCTCTCTTGGTCAGTCTCTGCCAGTTCACACCCCATCAACTTGTATTGGTAGCTGGGATTCTTGGCCCCAATGTGCATTACTTTGCACTTGGCCACATTGAACCGCATCTGCCACGTTGACACCCACTCGCCCAGCCTCAACAGATCCCTTTGGAGTTCCTCACAATCCTCTCTGGTTCTCACCACCATGAACAATTTAGTGTCATCAGCAAACTTGGCCACTTCACTGCTCACTCCCAACTGCTCACTCACAATCTCCATTATCTTCCTCCCCCGCAACAAACACCCTGTGAGGCGGGTGGGGCTGAGAGAGCTTTCCCAGAAGCTGTCCTTTCAAGGACAACTCCTACGAGAGCGGTGGCTGACCCGAGGCCATTCCAGCAGCTGCAAGTGGAGGAGTGGGGAATCAAACCCAGTTCTCCCCAGATAAGAGTCCGCGCACTTCACCACTACACCAAACTGGCTCTCACACCAAACCAGTGGTCCATCTAGTCCCGCCTCACATAGTGGCCGATCAGGTGTCCTGAAAGGGGCAAGAACAGGGCGTAGGGACCAAGGCTTTCCCCTAATGTTGCCTCCTAAAGGTGGGGTTCAGAGGTTGACTGCCTCTGAATGTGGAGGTTCCCTAAGATATTGAATCTCCAACTTCAGACTTGACAGCCAGCAATGTAAGGCTCGGTTCTAGAGTAGCCAGCAACACTTCCTAGAAGTTGTGGTGTCTTGCGAGCAAAAATTCTACTTCGTGAGCTACTGGCATTAACGTTGTGAGTTACTGCATAGATTAGTTTGCTTTGGGGCTATTTTTCCTGAGCTAAGTCAAAAATGTGTGAGCTGGAAGCTAAAACACTGTGAGCTAGCTCACACTAACTCCTTTTTGGAGAGCCAGTTTGGTGTAGTGCTTAAGTGTGCGGACTCTTATCTGGGAGAACCGGGTTTGATTCCCCACTCCTCCACCTGCACCTGCTGGAATGGCCTTGGGTCAGCCATAGCTCTGG
The DNA here is from genome assembly GCF_032191835.1 of Heteronotia binoei. Lineage (NCBI taxonomy): Eukaryota > Metazoa > Chordata > Lepidosauria > Squamata > Gekkonidae > Heteronotia > Heteronotia binoei. The sequence goes on from NC_083224.1 coordinate 15,628,106, forward strand.
CAGAGGTTGTCCTTGAAAGGGCAGCTGCTGTGAGAGCCCTCTCCAGCCCCACCCACCTCACAGGGAGTCTGTTGTGGGGGAGGAAGGTAAAGGAGATTGTGAGCCACTCTGAGACTTCGGAGTGGAGGGCGGGATATAAATCCAATATCTTCATCTACCTCGCAAGGTGTCTGTTGTGGGGGAGGAAGGGAAAGGAGATTGTGAGCCTCTCTAAGACTCTTTGGAGTGGAGGGCAGGATATAAATCCAATATCTTCATCTACCTCGCAAGGTGTCTGTTGTGGGGGAGGAAGGTAAAGGAGATTGTGAGCCGCTCAGAGACTCTTCGGAGTGGAGGGCGGGATATAAATCCAATATCTTCTATCTTCTTCTTCTTTTAGAGGGAACCCTGGTTGCCAGCCTCCAGGTGGGATACAACCAAAGAGAGATGTCACGTGGGAGCATGAGCTGCGCAACCAATAGGTTCTTGTGACATAAAATTACTAACAAATCAATCATTCTTAACGCAAAAATTCTGTATTTGTTCAAGTAACAATAAGCGAGGCACTGAAGTGAAGATACGGAAGTATTGTAGTCCCAATGATGGGGGCACCGTCAATTACACACGAGGAATCCGCCTCAATTTTTCAGCATGTCCCCACTGCAAAGGCCCCATGCCGAGACGAACCCTCTTGACTTGATGCTTCTCTTCAAATATAGAATCCCTTGGACAGGTAATCAACTTGAAGCACCTGTTCCAAACTTTTGTCAGGCAAGGGGTGATCCAATATTCATAATAATTCCATTCACAAAAAAATCACCCAAATCTATAGAAGCAGGACTGTTTTTTTTTGTAGCAGGAACTCCTTTGCGTATTAGGCCACACCCCCTGATGTAGCCAATCCTCCAAGAGCTTACAGGTAGGGCTACCAAGCCCCCAGTTGGAGCGAGGGTTCCCCCACCCGGGAGGTCCCCAACCCACCGGCCCACATTGGGGGAACCTCCCCCTACGTCGCCAGCACAATGACGTCACTCGAAAGTGACGTCATCGTGCTGGTATGCAGCGGCCGCTCTAGGCATTTCCGGGAAAACACTATGGTTTTCCCAGATGCTCCAGCCATTTGTGAGAGAAAACTCTATGGCACAATAGTCCCCCACTCCGGGACGAAGAGGACTTGGCAACTCTATTTACAGGGCTCTTCTTACAGGGCCTACTTGGAGGATTGGCTACATCAGAGGTGTGTGGCTTAATATGCGGAGGAGTTCCTGCTACCCTAATGCTAGAGTCCTGCATAACCCCACTCCCTGACCTCTGCGGTTGGCTCCATCTTCCGTGGCAGCACCCGCCTCCATGTGAAAGAATTCAAAAGGAGCCACAAGCTCAAAAAGTTTGGAGACTCCTCGCCTAACTGCACTATTGTCTTACATCCAAGCAGGGGTCGTTTTGTAGAAAAACAGGTGGTGAAGCTCATCCAGGGATTGTTATGCAGCTGCACCTACTATTCAAAGGACAAGGAGGTGGAACTCTCAGAAGGAGGAGGTGGAACTCAGAAAGGTTCCGGAGCTGCGCTCCTGTGAGCTCCCACTGAATACGAGGCCTGCATCCAAGTATATATTTCGTCTGAGTTCACTTCATTTGGGATTGGCATGAACAGGTTCACGAACTAAAGTTTGTTACAAATTTTGGCCTGTTCGTGATTGGTGAAGCAATATCCACAAGCTGCCATGAATTTTGACGCAGTATGTGGCAGTCCGTAAAGAAAAGAAAGCAGAGGTTTAAATGGCTCCAAGCCACTTAAAACCCTGCTTTTTGCTCTTCATGGAATCATAGAGTTGGAAGGGACCTCCAGGGTCATCTAGTCCAACCCCCTGCACAATGCAGGAAACTCACAAACACCTCCCCCTCAATTCACAGGATCAGCATTGCTGTCAGATGGCCATCTAGCCTCTGTTTAAAAACTTCCAAGGAAGGAGAGCCCACCACCTCCCAAGGAAGCCTGTTCCACTGAGGAACCGCTCTGTCAAGATTTTCTTCCTAATTCTTCTGATTTAATTTCAACCCACCGGTTCTGGTCCAACCTTCTTGTTATCCCTGGCCCATCTTGCCTCGACCAGGACCAGGGCTTTTTTGGCCTTGGCCCCATCCTGGTGAAATCAGCTCCCGGTGGAGATATGGGCCCTACCGGATCTGTTACCTTTTCAGAGGGCCTGTAAGACGGAGCTGTTCCGCCAGGTGTTCGGCTGAGGCGGGCAGACGCCGCCTGCCCTATTGCCTATACCATCGGCTATCCTCCCCCACAGTGGTCGGAACTTTGGTATCTGTATTTGGGCCGCTAACTTTGGGCCGCTAACTCTACCCTAACCTGTATTATAAGCCCGCCGCCTAAGTCATACTGTATTGGTCTATGTCATTGTTTTTACTGTATTTATTGATTTATTGGTTTTATTGTACTGTATCTGTTTGATTTTATCTGTATGTGATCCGCCCTGAGCCCATTTGGGATACGGCGGAATATAAATGAACCAAATAAACCTTCTGGGACCACAAAAAACAATTCCACGCCATCCTCTATATGACAGCCCTTGAAGATGGTGATGCTATCACCTTTCAGTTGTCTCCTCTCCAGGCTAAACATCCCCAGCTCCTTCATCCTTTCTTCACAGGACTTGGTCTCCAGACCCCTCGCCATCTTCATTGCCCTCCTCTGGACCTGTTCCAGCTTGTCTGTATCCTTCTTAAAATGTGGTGCCCAAAACTGAACACAATACTCCAGGTGAGATCTTACCAGAGCAGAGTAAAGCGATACCATCATGTGATCTGGACACTATGCTTCAGTTAATACAGCCCAAAATTGAATTTGCCTTTTTAGCCACAACATCACACTGTTGACTCATGTTCAGTATATGGTCCACTAAGACCCCTAGATCCTTTTTGCACAAACTACTGCAAAGACAAGTCTCCCCCATTCTATAATGATGCATTGGATTTTTCCTACCTATATGCAGAAGTTTATATTTATCCCTGTTAAAATTCATTTTATTCGTTTTAGCCCAGTTTTCCAGCCTGTCAAGATCATCCAGCATCCTGTTTCTGTCTTCTACTGTGTTTGCAACCCCTCTCAATTTATTATCCTCTGCAAATTGAATAAGCATTCCCTCTATTCCTTCATCCAAAGAATTTATAAAGACGTTGAACAAAACAGGCCCCAGCACCAATATTCCCTCTAAGCTGTGGAGTCTTGTGAACAAAAATTCTACTTTGTGAGCTACTGGCATTAAAGTTGTGAGCTACTGTAGAGATTAGTGTGCTCTGGGGCCATTTTTCCTGAGCTGAGATAACAATATGTCAGCCAGAGGCTAAAAGACTGTGAGCTGGCTCACACTGCCCAGCACAGATCCGTGAGGCACTCCACTTGTCACTCCTCTCCAAGAGGAGGAAGAACCATTCACAAGCAATCTTTAGGTGTGATCTGTCAGCCAGTTACAGATCCACCTAACAGTAACAGGTTCCAAAACACATTTTACCAACTTGTCAACAAGGATAGTCAAAAGCCTTACTGAAATCAAGATCAACTATGTCTCTGGCATTCCTCTGATTCCACAAGGTAGTCACTTTCTCTCATGAAGAATAGCTAAGCAATGGGGAGCCAGCAGCAGGGTTTAAAATGGCTTTCTGCTCCCTCCTGCTCAGCTGTTTGAGTCAAATGACTCGGAGCCATTTAAACCCCTGCTTTCTGCTCCCCAGTGCTTCTGGTGGGGAGCAGAAAGCAGAATTGCAAATGGCTCTGAGCAACTTCAGTTAGGGCTGCCAATCCCCAGGTGGGGGCAGGGGACACCCCGATTTGGAGGCCCTTCCCCCGCTTCAGGGTCATCAGAAAGCAGGGGGGGAAATGCATGCTGGGCACTCCATTAATCCCTTTGGAGACTGATTCCCATAAGTATAATGGAGAATTGATCTGCTGGTATCTGGGGCTCTGGAAGAGCTATTTATTTAGGTAGATGCACCAAATTTTCAGCATTGCATTCAGTTCCTCTCCCCAAAATACCCGCCAAGTTTCAAAAGGATTGGACCAGGAGGTCCAATTCTATAAGCCCCAAAAGAAGGAGCCTCTATCCTTCATTTTTTCCTGTGGATGGAAGGCATTTAAAAGGTGTGTGGTCCCTTTAAACGTGATGGCCAGAGCTTCCTTTGGAGTTCAATTATGCTTGTCACAACCTTGCTCCTGGATCCACCCCAATGGCTCCTGGCTCCATCCCCAAAGTCTCCTGGCTCCACCCCCAAAGTGCCCAGATATTTCTTGAATTGGACTTGGCAACCCTAATTTCAGCCCGTGCTTTCTACTCCCCAATGCTTTTGGTGGGGAACAGAAAGCGGGAGACAAAATGGCTCAGTTTAAATGGCGGGGGTTTAAATGGCTCACAAACCAATACAAACTGGTTTGGTTTGTGAACCAGCATATTGGTTCGTGGTTCAGTTCCTGGTTCAGCGATGAGCCACAAGCCAAACTGCAAAAATGCAGTTCTAGTCCATCCCTGCCCTTCAGGCTTTTGACAAAGTCATCTGCAGGCCAGAAGCTTCCAATCCAAAAACCTCATCCCACCCTACCTTGCTATAAAGACTCTTTTGTCTGTTACGAGCGGCGGTGGCTTCTCATCTCTCCCTCTCCTCCCAACATCCGTACCGAGACGTGGCTCCTATATATAGTTATGAAAGCAGAATGCAAAATGCAAAAATCTGTCAAATGTTTCAGAATATACTTCACGAGGCAATAAAGAGGCTGCCGGGAGGAATGGATGGGTTAATTTGATTTTTGGCATTAAACTCTGACTCACGGTGGGGAGGTGAAAGAAAGCCGCCTCCTGTTGCCTGAAAGGATTGTCTGCAAGTAAGTTATGCAGCCCCGCAATGTAGCCAGCAGCTCCGACACACACAGCAACCGGGAGAATGTCTCCATGTATATTTTCATCGCCTGTTCCTCTTCGCGTTATGGGCAATAAATGCCATGCTATGGAGTGACAGCCCAGGACGCTCTATATTAACAAAAGACAAACGGCCAGATAGTGTCAAAATGTATTTGCTGAGCTGGGAGGGGTAGAGAAGACACTGATTTCTTCACTGAGGTATGTCTTGGAGATCTCTGGAATAAAGTGGTGTGCCATTCCCAGAGAAGAAGAAGAAGATATAGGATTTATATCCCACCCTCCACTCCAAAGAGTCTCAAAGCAGCTCACAATCTCCTTTACCTTTCTCCCCCACAACAGACACCCTGTGAGGTAGATGAAGATATTGGATTTATATCCCACCCTCCACCCTGAAGAGTCTCAGAGTGGCTCACAATCTCCTTTACCTTCCTCCCCCACAACAGACACCTTGTGAAGTAGATGAAGATATTGGATTTATATCCCGCCCTCCACTCCAAAGAGTCTCAGAGCGGCTCACAATCTCCTTTACCTTCCTCCCCCACAACAGACACCCTGTGAGGTGGGTGGGGCTGGAGAGGGCTCTCACAGCAGCTGCCCTTTCAAGGACAGAGAGCGGCCTACAATCTCCTTTCCCTTCCTCCCCCCGCAACAGACACCCTGTGAAGTAGATGAAGATATTGGATTTATATCTCGCCCTCCACTCCGAAGAGTCTCAGAGCGGTTCACAATCTCCTTTATCTTCCTCCCCCACAACAGACACCCTGTGAAGTAGATGAAGATATTGGATTTATATCTCACCCTCCACTCCGAAGAGTCTCAGAGCGGCTCACAATCTCCTTTACCTTCCTCCCCCACAACAGACACCCTGTGAGGTGGGTGGGGCTAAGAGAACTCTCCCAGAAGCTGCCCTTTCAAGGACAACTCCTACAAGAGCTATGGCTGACTCAAGGCCATTCCAACAGCTGTAAGTGGAGGAGTGGGGAATCAGACCCCGGTTCTCCCAGATAAGAGTCCGCACACTTAACCACTAAACCAAAGAGGCTCTCCTATGAGGGCCGGAGCTGACATAAATGAGTCCAAGGGACTCTCAAGATTCTTTTCCAGAGCCATATCTCTGCTACCTAATCATAAATAGGTACACACATAGCCCGGCCCAACCTGACATGGCTCGGCCCAACAAACTTTAAAGGGGGATTAGATAGATTCATGGAGGTTAAATCCAGCAATGGTTACTGGCCATGGTGGCTGAAGGGAAACCTCCACATTCAGAGGCATCAAACCTCTGAATTCCAGAGCCAGGAGGGAACATCGAGGGAAGGCTGTGGCCTCTGGGCCCTGTTCTTGGCCCTGTTGAGGAACTGGCTGGTCACTGTGTGAGACAGGAGGCTGGACTAGGTGAACCCTCACTGATCTGATCCAGCAGGGCTCTTCTGATGTTCTTATGAAGGCCTCAGCTTCTCTGCCCTGTTGTTGGCCCTCCAGAGGAACTGGCTGGCCTCTGTGTGAGGCAGGGTGCTGGACTAGATGGACCATCACTGGTCTGATCCAGAAAGGCTCTTCTGATGTTCTTATGAAGGCCTCAGCTTCTCTGCCCTGTTCTTGGCCCTGCTGAGGAACTGGCTGGCCATTGTGTGAGACAGGGTGCTGGACTAGATGGACCATCACTGGTCTGATCCAGAAAGGCTCTTCTGATGTTCTTATGAAGGCCTTGTCCTCTATGCTCTGTTGTTGGCCCTCCAGAGGAACTGGTTGGCCACTGTGTGAGACAGGATGCTGGACTAGATGGGCCACTGGTCTGATTCAGCAGAGCTCTACTGATGTTCTTATAAAGGCCTTGTCCTCTATGCCTAGAGGAACTAGTTGGCCACTGTGTGAGAACGGATGCTGGACTAGATGAACCACTGGTCTGATTCAGCAGGGCTCTTCTGATGTTCTTATGAAGGCCTCAGCCTCTCTGCCCTGTTGTAGGCCCTCCAGAGGACTGGAAGGGCACTCTGTGAGACAGGAGGCTAGACTAGATGGACTGTTGGTCTGATCCAGCAGGGCTCCTCTTATATTCTTATGAAATGTATAGACTTTGCAAACCACTGTTTTGTGACATTGCAAAGATGAACAGCAGGTTCTGTTCAACCAAAGCTTTGACACAATAAAAACATGTTCATCATTCGGGTGTTGGAAGATTCCTGGTTGTTTTTGTGACTAACATGGTTAGGCAGGGCCGGTGGATCAGTGGCAGAGCATCTGCTTGGCAAGCAGAAGGTCCCAGGTTCAATCCCCAGCATCTCCAACTAAAGAGGGTCCAGGCAAATAGGTGTGGAAAACCGCAGCTTGAGACCCTGGAGAGCCACTGCCAGTCTGAGTAGACAATACTGACTTTGATGGACCGAGGGTCTGATTCAGCATAAGGCAGCTTCATATGTTTGTTTGTTCATATATGACTCTAGGGTGGCCAACCCTGGAATTTCCCAACTGACAGTTGGCAACTCTAACTGGGGAAAAAAGACACATATGGAGATGGAACATATGGGAGGGGTTGCAAACACAGAAGACGACAGAAACAGGATCCAGGATGACCTTGACAGGCTGGAGAACTGGGCTAAAATCAATACAATGCATTTTAACAGGGATAAATGTAAAGTTCTGCATTTAGGTAGGAAAAATCCAACGCATGGTTATAGGATGGGGGAGACTTGTCTTAGCAGTAGTCTGTGCAAAAAAAGGATCTTGGGGTCTTAGTGGATCATACGCTGAACATGAGTCAACAGGTGGTGGCTAAAAAGGCAAATGCAATTTTGGGCTGTATCAACAGAAGTCTAGTGTCCAGATCACGTGATATGATGGTATCGCTTTACTCTGCTCTGGTAAAACCTCACCTGGAGTCTTGTGTTCAGTTTTGGGCACCACATTTTAAGAAGGATATAGACAAGCTAGAACAGGTCCAGAGGAGGGCGACGAAGATGGCGAGGGGTCTGGAGACAAAGTCCTATGAGGAAAGGTTGAAGGAGCTGGGGATGTTTAGCCTGGAGAGGAGGCAGCTGAGAGGTGATATGATCACCATCTTCAAGTATTTGAAGGGCTGTCATATAAGGAATGGTGTGGAATTGTTTTCTGTGGCCTGGAAGGTAGGACCAGAACCAGTGGGTTGAAATTAAATCAAAAGAGTTTCCAGCTCAACATTAGGAAGAATTTCCTGACCGTTAGAGCGATTCCTCAGTGGAACAGGGAGGTGGTGGGCTCTCCTCCCTTGGAGGTTTTAAAACAGAGGCTAGATGGTCATCTGACAGCAATGAAGATCCTGTGAATTTAGGGGGAGGTGTTTGTGAGTTTACTGCATTGTGCAGGGGGTTGGACTAGATGACCCTGGAGGTCCAAACCAACTCTATGATTCTATGATCCTAAGTTGGGGGAAGGCGAAACACTGGACGATTCAGTGCTTTTCATCTTAACACAACTGGTACAGCTCCCCGTTCAGACAGATGGGATTGCCCCTATCTAACTTCACTGTCAGAAATTCCAGTGTTCCCAAGTTGTTTGTAGGCACAAACAGGCTTCCCGTCTCCACACCCACCTGGCCAATGTTCATTCAGCATTGCTCACCAGTCTGATTCAGAGTCGGCACAACCGGGCTGGGGATAATTGCTCCATGAAGGCTGGCGGAATCTCATTGTTCAGGGAAGGTTTATTAGACAGACGTGTTGAGACGCTCCTTTGTCTCAGGCTTGAATAGGGAAAAAGAGTTTCGCATAACAATGTTTGTCACGGACGGGAAACTTTCCCTTTCAGACGAGGGCTTGGAAGGGAGACCACCAAGGAAGGCTCTGCAGAGGAAGGCAACAGCCAACCACCTCTGCTTGTCACTTGCATTGAAAGCCCCTTGATGGAGCTGCCATAAACGAAGAGCATTTCACAATAACACACACACATCGATAATCTGTAAATTGCATATGAAAACCATAAGGACATAAGAGAAGCCCATCCAGTCCAACACTCTGTGTCACACAGTAGCCAAAAAAACCAGGTGCCATCAGGAGGTCCATCAGTGGGGCCACGACACCAGAAGCCCTCCCACTGTTGCCACCCCCACAAGCACCAAGAATACAGAGCATCACTGCCCCCAGACATAAGAACGTAAGAGAAGACATGTTGGATCAGGCCAATGGTTCATCCATTCTAACACTCTGTGTCACACAGTGGCCAAAAAAACCAGGTGCCATCAGGAGGTCCACCAGTGGGGCCAGGACACCAGAAGCCCTCCCACTGTTGCCACCCCCCCCCCCAAGCACCAAGAATACAGATCATCACTGCCCCCAGACATAAGAACGTAAGAGAAGACATGTTGGATCAGGCCAATGGCGCATCCAGTCCAACATTCTGTGTCACACAGTGGCCAAAAAAACCCCCCAGGTGCCATCAGGGGGTCCACCAGTGGGGCCAGGACACTAGAAGCCCTCCCACTGCTGCCCCTCCCAAAAACCCAAGAACACAGAGCATCACTGCCCCAGAGAGAATGTTCTAAGTTAGAGTGGGCTTATTTTCTCTTGATCCAGAAGGAGGGACTAGAATGAATGGGTAGAATGTTTAAGGAAGCAGACTTGGGGTACAGACTAAAAGTAACAGCAAGGGGTGTGAAATGGACTTCCTGGGGAGAAGATGGGGGTCTTTAAGAAGATGACCGAGGGCCAGCTGTGGAGAAGTCTGCCGTTATATTCCAGCAGTGAGAAGGAGGGTTAGACTAGATGACCTCCAAGGTCATCCCTGGCTCTAACTTTCTATTCTATGGACTGGCCGGAGCCCACAAGGAAAGCACTTGCTGGCAAATCGCTCCCTGAAATTAATATTTATAGTCTCATGAATTCAACACGAGAGGTTATCTAACTGCCTCCCCCCCACCCCGGAAGAAGCCTGCTGGCTATTTTGAACGGCTCCTACTGAGCGCAACTCATTCAAAGCATTTTTTCCCCTCTTCCTGTTCGAAGTTCTTTAAATAAACCACCTCATGGGAAGCAGCAATCTTCTCAGGCATTCCTCAGGAGTAAGAGGCGGGAGGGAGCTGAACGCAGTTTATGAAAACTCTGTGCTCTCCCTTTCCAATTTGGCTGCCTGGAGTAGCGAATGGTTGCTGCAGCCAGATAATAATCACGACCTCTTTTGTTGTTTATAAATGCACAGTGGGCCGAACTCCGGCTCTGAATTTTCAAACTGTGTCTCTTTGTAAAAAGAGGCAAATGAGGTCTCGCTGTTTTGTGTCTATCCATAAGGCACGCAGTTCATCTTTGCAGATATCCAAGATATATTGTATAGGAGCCCCGTGGCGCAGAGCGGTAAAGCTGCAGTACTGTAGTCCAAACTCTCTGCTCACGACCTGAGTTCGATCCCGGCGGAAGCTGCGTTCAAGTAGCTAGCTCAAGGTTGACTCTCAGCCTTCCATCCTTCCGAGGTCGGTAAATTGAGTCCCCAGCTTGCTGGGGGGGGGGGGGGAGAGTGTAGATCACTGGAGAAGGCAATGGCAAACCATCCCGTAAAAACTCTGCTGTGAAAATGTTGTAATGCAACATCACCCCAGAGTCAGAAACGACGACGACCTTAAAAAAAAAGATATATTGTCAACCTCTAAGGGGGGGCAGGGGATGGATTTTTAAAAAACGTAGCTCTTGGCACAATCCTGCCTTTGATTTATGGCCACTGGATGGTAGAGGGTTGCGGCGAAATGCCCCATGCGTTGCTGAAGCCAGAGTGTTGTGAATCTATACTAGTACATGTACGAACATCCGTTAAATTTATTTTTATGCATTTCTTGGATGAAGCCCAAAAGTTTTCAAGGCAGTTTGCAATACCATAGAATAGTGGTCCCCAACCTTTTTGGCACCAGGGTCCGGTTTTGTGGAAGACAATTTTTCCATGGTGGGGGGAGGAAGGAATGGTTTCAGCATGATACAATGGTAAGCAGACGGTCCCAGGTTCAATCCCCGGCATCTCCAAAAAAGGGTCCAGGCAAATAGGCGTGAAAAACCTCCGCTTGAGACCCTGGAGAGCCGCTGCCAGTCTGAGAAGACAATACTGACTTTGATGGACCGAGAGTCTGATTCTGTATAAGGCAGCTTCATATGTTCATACATTAAAACAAATCCACACAGTGCATAGCTGTGTATGTTCTAGGGAGGGTAGAGTTTCGCCTCCCCCCCCATACTCACACACACTGAGTTGCTCCCGACTGCATTTTGGTTGACACGGAAAACATAAAGAGCTACATTTACACAAGGGGGGGGGGGGAAGTAACTTTACAGTGGTTTTCTTTGGGGAAAAGATATACACCAGGGGTGGCCAACGGTAGCTCTCCAGATGTTTTTGCCTACAACACCTATCAGCCCCAGCCAGCATGGCCAATGGCTGGGGCTGATGGGAGTTGTAGGCAAAAAACATCTGGAGAGCTACCGTTGGCCACCCCTGATATACAACTCCCAGGACAAAGCCAGCCGCTTGAGACTAGCTTTTTGGCACTACCAGATTTCAGAAGCAGCCTTCTAAAAACACTTGTGGGGTGGTGGTGGGGAACGCAATGGAGATTTCCCATTAGGGCAGACAATCACCTTTTTCATCAACTGGGTCTTTTATGTTAAAAATGACCTTGTACCCAGCTTGCTGGGGGTAAAGTGTAGATGGCTGGGGAAGGCAATGGCAAACCACCACATAAAAAGTCTGCCATGAAAACGTTGTGAAAGCCGTCACCCCAGAGTCGGAAACGACTGGTGCTTGCACAGGGGACTACCTTTACCTTTTTTACTGCAGTCCTAAGCTCTGCTCAGGAGCTGAGTTCGATCCCCGGCGGAAGCTGGATTTTCAGGTAGTCGGCTCGAGGTTGACTCAGCCTTCCATCCTTCCGAGGTCAGTAAAATGAGTACACAGCTTGCTGGGGAAGGGGGGGGCGGGGAAGTGTAGAGGACTGGGGAAGGCAATGGCAAACCACCCCATAAAAAGTCTGCCGTGAAAACGTTGTGAAAGCAATGTCACCTCAGAGTCAGAAAAGGCTGGTGCCTGCATAGAGGACTACCTATTCACTATTGTATTGGCGCAACGATGGAGGGGGAAAGGTCGTTAACTTAAGGAGGGTCAAACATTACCTGTTCTTTGGAAATGCAAAGACGTTCTTTGGGAAGTTTCGGGGGCTCCTTTTTCTCTGAAACAATTATTTTGCCTCTGTCATTTTCTAGCCAATCCAATCACACCTTTATTGGCATAACGAAAAGAGATATACAGAGACTTGTCAACCAAACAACAATCAGATATGTCTGTTCAAAGCATAAAAGGCTAAAACTAAGATTAGGATCACAATAAAGCCTGCTTAGAATAATTTTTTGACAATTTCAAGCCAGGAATTTGGCAACAGCTTTTGTGATATCGTTTATGTTCTGCGATATCGATTATGTCATTTAATAGGAAACGGCAATCAATCCTATTTTCTTGAATGTAGGACGGTAAGGAAAGACTATCTAACAGAACCTTCCGGAGATTAGTATACAGTTAGCAGTTCAACAAGATATGCTGGATGGAATCCGGGGAGCTTGACCCGCATAGACAATGTCTCTCGCTAAAGGGGACTTGAAGAAATCTCCCACAGAGAAAATTGGAGGGAAATGCATTCATCCGGAAAGGAGGTGGGGAGAAGCTGCGGTGATCAGGGTGGGGAGGGGAATGATTTTTTAAAAAACCAACAGGTAGGGGCGGCCAATTTGGCGCATCTCCAGGGCCAGCACCCTAGGCCAGCGCCTAGTTCGCCTAGCGCAAAAGCCAACCCTGGTCGCACCAGGCTAATTCTTTTATATCTCTAGTCCCCAATTGTAGAGACTGGTGTGATCCAGCAGGGTTCTTCTGAAGTTAATTATGATACCTTCCCCTTCAGCTTCCCCCCTGCCTCTTTCTCCATCTACTCTTTCTCAAATAGCAGAGGTAGTTAAGGCCTCATAGAGCTAAGAAGCTAAGCAGGACTGACTCTGACAAGTATCTGGAAGGAAGAAATCAATAAACATAGTTGGAATTAATTAAAGAATTGGTATAATGGATAATTGATCCATGGGTATCTTGGGCTCGGGGGGGGGCTGTTTTTTGAGGTAGATGCACCAAATCTGCAGCATAGTCTTCAGTGCCTCTCCCCAAAACACCCTCCAAGTTTCAAAAGGATTGGACCAGGAGGTCCAATTCTTTGAGCCCCAAAAGAAGGTGCCCCTATCCTTCATTATTTCCTAAGGAGGGAAGGCATTTAAAAGAAGTGTGGTCCCTTTAATTGTGATGGCCGGAACTCCCTTTGGAGTTCAGTTGTCACACCCTTGCTCCTGGCTCCATCCCCAGATATTTCTTGAATTGGACTTCAACAACATAACACGGCGAGCGGAGAAGAGGCGACAGCTGCGCAGCGGCATCATCCACCCCACCTCCGAGGCAAAACCAGAGAAGGGGAGGGCGGAGGCAGGCCAGGAGTATGGCGAGCCGCGAATCCGGGCTCTTCTAGGACCCCTCCACCCTCCCCCTCCGATTCCACCTCAGCTGCTCCTCCGAGATGGGCCCAGCCTGAGCCCATCTTGGAGGAGCAGCCACGGCGAGCGGAGAAGAGGCGGCAGCTGCACAGCGGCGTTGCCCGCTCTGAGACAGGGCGGCTCACCACGCTCCCCGGCGCCGTTTCCCCCCCCTCCCCCTAGCTCCACCCCAGTGACTCCTGGCTCCACCCCCAAAGTCTCCTGGCTCCACCCCCAAAGTCCCCAGATATTTCTGGAGTTGGACTTGGCAACCCTACCCTGTACTAAGAGCCTTGTAAGCTCTCAGAGAATTGGCTACATCAGGGGTGTATGGCCTAATATGCAAAGGAGTTCCTGCTGCAAAAAAAGCTTTGCGTACGAGGCAAGTTCATATGCTCATTTTTAATACATAATACATCTCGCTTCAATTGATCACTCCCCCCCCCGAAAACAAAACTCAAAACTGTCTCTAAAACTAAAACTACAAGATTTGCAAAAAAGAATAATAATAATAATAATAATAATAATAATAATAATAATAATAATAATAATAATAATAATAATAATAATAATAATAAACTCCTTGGAAGTGCTGTGAATCCTTGGAGGCGTTCTGGGAAACTTTCCTCTCTTTCTCTGACAAATGAAACACCTTTTAATTATAGGAAATCCTTCTGAATTGGCACCGGTGGGGTGTAATTTAATTTTGCTAGTTCTTTTGTGAGAAAGATGCCATCCGCTGAGGTTGGTGGCTTTTGGTTCCTCTGCTGCCTTCCTATTTACATCGACCACACGGGAAGAACACAGTAAAAGATAGATAAAGAGGAAGAAGAAGAAGAAGAAGATATTGGATTTATATCCCGCCCCCCACTCCAAAGAGTCTCAGAACGGCCTACAATCTCCTTTCCCTTCCTCCCCCACAACAGACACCCTGTGAGGTGGGTGGGGCTGGAGAGGGCTCTCCCAGCAGCTGCCATTTCAAGGACAGAGAACGGCCTACAATCTCCTTTCCCTTCCTCCCCCACAACAGACACCCTGCGAGGTGGGTGGGGCTGGAGAGGCCTCTCACAGCAGCTGCCCTTTCAAGGACAGAGAGCGGCAGACAATCTCCTTTCCCTTCCTCCCCCACAACAGACACCCTGTGAGGTGGGTGGGGCTGGAGAGGGCTCTCACAGCAGCTTAGGGTTGCCAAGTCCAATTCAAGAAATATCTGGGGACTTTGGGGGCGGAGCCAGGAGACGTTGGGGGTGGAGCCAGGAGACACTGGGGGCGGAGCCAGGTGCAAGGGTGTGACAAGCATAATTGAACTCCAAGGGAGTTCTGGCCATCACATTTAAAGGGACAGCACACCTTTTAGAATGCCTTCCTTCCATAGAAAATAATGAAGGATAGGGGCACCTTCTTTTGGGGCTCATAGAATTGGACCCCCTGGTCCAATCTTTTTGAAACTTGGGAGGTATTTTGGGGAGAGGCACTAGATGCTATACTGAAAATTTGGCACCTCTACCTCAAAAAACAGCCCCCCCAGAGCCCCTGACAGCCGAGGATCAATTCCCCATCATTCCCTATGGGAATCGTTCCTGAAGGTGCATAATGGCTATGGGGGTGGAGCTTCCCCCGCCGGCCAGCTGGCTGGGGGAGGGGGGAAGCCTGTAAAACCAGGGGATCCCCCGCTGTGACCTGGGGATTGGGAAGCCTACAGCAGCTGCCCTTTCAAGGACAGAGTCTCAGAATGGCCTACAATCTCCTTTCCCTTCCTCCCCCAGAACAGACACCCTGCGAGGTGGGTGGAGCTGGAGAGGGCTCTCCCAGCAGCTGCCCTTTCAAGGACAGAGAGCGGCCTACAATCTCCTTTCCCTTCCTCCCCCAGAACAGACACCCTGCGAGGTGGGTGGGGCTGGAGAGGGCTCTCCCAGCAGCTGCCCTTTCAAGGACAGAGAGCGGCCTACAATCTCCTTTCCCTTCCTCCCCCAGAACAGACACCCTGCGAGGTGGGTGGGGCTGGAGAGGGCTCTCCCAGCAGCTGCCCTTTCAAGGACAGAGAGCGGCCTACAATCTCCTTTCCCTTCCTCCCCCAGAACAGACACCCTGCGAGGTGGGTGGAGCTGGAGAGGGCTCTCCCAGCAGCTGCCCTTTCAAGGACAGAGAGTGGCCTACAATCTCCTTTCCCTTCCTCCCCCAGAACAGACACCCTGCGAGGTGGGTGGGGCTGAAGAGGGCTCTCCCAGCAGCTGCCCTTTCAAGGACAGAGAGCGGCCTACAATCTCCTTTCCCTTCCTCCCCCAGAACAGACACCCTGCGAGGTGGGTGGAGCTGGAGAGGGCTCTCACAGCAGCTGCCCTTTCAAGGACAGAGAGCGGCCTACAATCTCCTTTCTCTCCCCCCCCCCCCACAACAGACACCCTGTGAGGTGGGTGGGGCTGAGAAGGCTCTCACAGCAGCTGCCTTTTCAAGGACAGAGAGCGGCCTACAATTGCCTTTCCCTTCCTCCCCCACAACAGACACCCTGTGAGGTGGGTGGGGCTGAGAGGGCTCTCATAGCAGCTGCCCTTTCAAGGACAACCTCTGCCAGAGCGATGGCTGACCCAAGGCCATGCTAGCAGGTGCAAGTGGAGGAGAGGGGAATCAAACCCGGTTCTCCCAGATAAGAGTCCACGCACTCCACCACTACACCAAACTGGCTCTCCGCACCAAACTGGCAAGGAAACACCGGTGTTCCAAAATTCTTACTCACAAGGAGTTATTTAAACAATTTACATTGTTTTTAAGAAAGTGTTACATGCAATCAATATTTATTTTTATGAATTTTTCTATGCATTTATACTGTTACAAAGAGGAAAAAGGAAATTACCATCCAATTTTCACACATGGATTTTTTTGGTAACGACACACAATCGTATCGCATGGATTTTTTTTGGTAACGACACACAATCGTATCGCTAACACAAAAAGAAACACTGAAGAGTCCAACAGACCACGAGGTCTGTACTCACTATCCTGTTTGCTTTTAAGGCTTCTCATTTCATCTGTCGAAGTTACTGTACTTTAATAAATCCTTCAATAGACGTGGCAACACAGCTAGACCAAAGTCCCAACGTTCTCCAAAGTTACAAGAAAGTTCTGTAATAGACAGGTCTCACAGACTGTACTGAAGTATATAGAATGACACGTATTCTAGATAATCATGTGTTTCGACATTCACTTCTTCTCGATTGCAATACTTCAATTTTGGAACCAATGCTCAAAACGGCTATTCTTGCATCTAGTCAGTTGCTCATTAGCGGCATTAGCGGTTCTCATTAGCGGTTTATGGCAGCCAGCACGGCTCATTCCCCTTGGACTCTGAGGGTAGTGATGCCTATGGGGAAAGCCTCTGAGATTTGCAAATGTAAGGAGTTCCCTTTAAGTAGGGTTTTTCTTTTTTGTTGAAAAAAGTCTAGCATAGGCTGGCGGAGGGAACCTCCCCCAACATCGCCGGCGCAATGACATCACCCGCAAGTGACATCATCATGCCAGCGATGTCGTTCGCCGGCCGGTCTAGCCATCTGGGAAAACTCTATCGTTTTCCTGGACACTCTAGTGTTCGGGGAGGGAAAACTCTATGGTGCAATAGGTACCATAGAGTAGAGATGGCCAACAGTAGCTCTCAAGATGTTTTTTTTGCCTACAACTCCAATCAGCCCCAGCCAGCACAGCCAATGGCTGTGGCTGATAGGAGTTGTAGGCAAAAAAAAAATCTGGAGAGCTACCATTGGCCACTCCTGCCATAGAGTTTTTCCCTCCCAAAACACTAGAGCATCCGGGTAAACCACAAGTTTTCCTGGAAAAGCCTAGAGCGGCCAGTGTGCGATGTCGCAGGCACGATGACATCACTTCCAGCTGGCGTCATCGCCCCCTCCATCGTCTAGCCCAGTAGGAATTCATTTGTGTATTAGGATACACCCCCTGATAGCACCATTGTTTCACACGGGGCTTTCTTGTAGAAAAAGCCTAGCTGGAATTCATTTGCATATTAGGCCACAGCCCCTGATGCCAAGCCAGCTGAAACTGCGTTCCTGTGCATTTCTGCTCCAAAAAAAGTCCTACCTTTAAGAAAAAGGAAGTAGATATGAAATCACTTCTACAGTCTAGGGTGGTCAGGTCTGGGTTGGAAAATACCTGGAGACTTTGGGGGCGGATCAGGGAGAGGGCGGGGTCTGGGGAGGGGAGGGGCCTCAGCATAGCACCATGTCATAGAGTCCACCCTTCAAAGCACCCATTTTCTCCAGGGGAGCTGATCTCTGCCAGCTGCAGATCAGTTGTGAAAGTGGAAGATCTCCAGGCCCCACCTGGAGGCTGGCAACCCTATCATTGTTGGAAAATACCTGGAGACTTTGGGAGTGGATCTGGGAGAGGGCGGGGTGTGAGGAAGGGAGGGGCCTCAGCATGGGACAATGCCTAGAGCAGGTGTGGCCAATGGTAGCTCTCCGGATGTTTTTTGTCTACAACTCCCATCAGCCCCAGCCAGCATGGCCAATGGCTGGGGCTGATGGGAGTTGTAGGCAAAAAACATCTGGAGAGCTACCGTTGGCCATCCCTGGCCTAGAGTTCCCCCTTCAAAGCAGCCATTTTCTCCAGGGGAGCTGATCTCTGTGGTCTGGTAGGGTTGCCTTGCCAGGTCTGTGTTGGAAAATACCTGGAGACTTTGGGGATGGATCCAGGAGAGGGCGGGGCTTGGGGCAGGGAGGGGCCTCGCATGGGACAATGCCCTAGTCCAGCCTTCCAAGCAGCCATTTCCTCCGGGGGACTGATCAAAGCCACCAAGTATAACACCATCTTTCAGTTTGCAAAAATATATTATAAGGATTGTGTACAACACATAATAAACAATACAATAATGAAGAGGAAGATATGGGATTTATATCCTGTCCTCCACTCCGAATCTCAGAGCAGCTCACAATCTCCTTTATCTTCCTCCCCCACAACAGACACTCTGTGAGGTGGGTGGGGCTGAGAGGGCTCACACAGCAGCTGCCCTTTCATGGACAGAGAGCGGCCTACAATCTTCTCTCCCTTCCTCCCCCACAACAGACACCCTGTGAGGTGGGTGGGGCTGGAGAGGGCTCTCACAGCAGCTGCCCTTTCAAGGACAGAGAGCGGCCTACAATCTCCTTTCCCTTCCTCCCCCACAACAGACACCCTGTGAGATGGGTGGGGCTGGAGAGGGCTCTCACAGCAGCTGCCCTTTCAAGGACAGAGAGCAGCCTACAATCTCCTTTCCTTTCCTCCCCCACAACAGACACCCTGTGAGGTGGGTGGGGCTGGAGAGGGCTCTCACAGCAGCTGTCCTTTCAAGGACAACTCCTACAAGAGCTGTGGCTGACCCAAGGCCATTCCAGCAGGTGCGAATGGAGGAGTAGGGAATCAAACCCGGTTCTCCCAGATAAGAGTCCGCACACTTAACCACTACACCAAATTGACTCTATAATGATAGAGGCCGGCGGTGCTAGGGCCTTTTCAAGTAACAGAAACCCCAAGGGGGCAAAAATTCCCCTCCTCAATGAACAGATATAAGTCCAAACTTGGAAACAGTCCAACTGAAATCCACAAGCTCCTGAGGAATGTAGCTTCAAAGCAGCCGCTTTCTTAAAAAGACGCCTCTCTAGATTTTGAGGACGTTTCAATTCTTTCTTCAGTTTAACGGCTCAATTATTTAGGCACCCGTTGGACATTCTCTAAGCACAGCATTCAGCTTCTCATTTCAGTGTGAATATCGGGCTCTTTTCTCCAGGGGAGCTGATCTCTGCCAGCTGGAGATCAGTTGTAAAAGCAGTGGCCCCACCTGGAGGTTGGCAACCATAGGAGAATCCCCCAAACAGAGCAGCTTGCCTTCTTCTGGGCTTGAAATAGGGTTGCCAACTCCAATTTAAGAAATATCTGGGCACTTTGGGGGTGGAGCCAGGAGACATTGGGGTGGAGCCAAGATCAAGGCTGTGACAAGCATAACTGAACTCCAAAGGGAGTTCTGGCCATCACATTTAAAGGGACGGCACACCTTTTAGATGCTTCCTTCCATAGGAAATAATGAAGGAGAGGGGCACCTTCTTTTGGGGCTCATAGAATTGGACCCCCTGGTCCAATCGTTTTGAAACTTCGGGGATATTTTGGGGAGAGGCACTAGATGCTGTACTGAAAAATGTGGTGCCTCTACCCCAAAAAACAGCCCCCCCAGAGCCCCAGATACCCGTGGATCAATTCTCCATGATTTTCTATGGGAATAAATCTCCATAGGGAGTAATAGAGTTCCCAGCAGACATTTCCCTCCCCTCCCCCCCGCTTTCTGACGACCCTGAAGCGGGGGGAGGGCCTCCAAACCAGGAGATCCCCTGCCCCCACCTGGGGATTGGCAACCCTAGCTCGAAATGAAAGAAAGCAAGCCAGAGAATGGCGGGAACTGAGAATTAGAAAACCAACTGCTCATTTCTCTCTCCAGGGAACCTGCAATTAACCCCATCCGAAATCAATCATTAGCTGGTCTGCAGGAATAACAGCATCTTTGAGGAGAGCAAACAAAAGACTTAATGCCCTCCTCTTGCCCTCCCCGCATTATTTTCTGCCTCTGAACCACTGTCAGATCTCCGATCTTGCCAAATTAAATTGTGCTATTAGCGCTCACAGAGAAGTTCCCACTCCAGATCCATTTCCTTGGGGTCGAGGAAAAGGTTATTGGAATTAGTTGGGTCTAATTGAACAGAGAGACAGTGAAGCTTCATTCCCATTAAGTCGGTAAATAGCGGCTAGACTACGGCCGGAGGAGCAGGGCGGTCCTCTGGAAGGGGGGGGGGGCGTGAAGGCACTGCTGCCTTGGAGTTGCCCAGGCCTTGAATTTAGCAGGAGCTCACAGGAGCACAGCTCCTGAACCTTTCTGACAGCCCCCCCTCCTCCTCACCTACCTTGTCCATTGAATAGGAGGTGCAGCTGCTTAACAATCCCTGGATTAGGAGAGCGGGCAGTAGAGTTGCCAAGTTCAATTCAAGAAATATCTGGGGACTTTGGGGGTGGAGCCAGAAGACATTGGGGGTGGATCCAGGAGACACTGGGGGCGGAGCCAGGAACAACGGTTGTGACAAGCATAATTGAACTCCAAGGGAGTTCTGGCCATCACTCGAGTGAACTCGAGGCCCCGTGCATGTCTTCTGGTTTGATCCTGGACCACTTCGACCCGCTCAGCTTGGAGGAAGTCGACAGAATCCTTGTCACTGCACGCCCAACTACTTGTGATCTGGGACCCATGCCCCTCCTGGCTAATTAAGGCCTGCCGGGAGGAGCTAAGATGTCCTATACGGGACATCATAAATAGATCTCTTTCGGAGGGCTCTTTTCCAACGCCCCTGAAGGAGGCAGTGGTCCGCCCTCTCTTGAAAAAGGCTACATCTGATATGGCCGAATTGGCTCACTATTGGCCGGTCTCAAATTTGCCCTTTTTGGGCAAAATCATTGAGAGGGCTGTGGCATCGCATTACAGGGCTTCTTGGATGACACTTCCACCTTAGATCCATACCAGTCCGGCTTCCACCCGGGCCATGGGATGGAGACAGTGTTGGTCGCCCTCATGGATGACCTCTGGCGACATCTGGATTGAGGCGGCTCGGCAGTATTGCTGTTGTTAGACCTATCGGCTGCATTCTATATGGTCAACCATCAGCTGCTGACCCGCCGCCTCGCCGACGCAGGAATCCGGGGGCTAGCCTTACAGTGGCTTTCCTCCTTCCTTGAGGGTCGGGGACAAAGGGTGGCAATTGGAGGAGAGCTGTCCCAGTGGCGCTTACTTAATTGTGGGGTGCATCAGGGGGCAGTTCTCTTTCCGATGTTGTTTAACATCTTCATGCGCCCCCTTGCCCAGATTGCCCGAAGGTATGGACTGGGTTGTCACCAGTATGCTGATGACTCCAACTCTATCTATTGATGGGCGGCCAGACTGACGACGTCCCTGTAAATCTGGACCGGGCGCTGCAAGCCGTGGCAGGGTGGATCAAGTTGAGTGGGCTGAAGTTGAATCCAGCGAAGACAGAGGTCCTTTGCGTGGGTCACGGCGGGCCAGGAGAGGTGATCTCTCTACCAGCCTTTGACGGTGCGTCGCTGATACCAGTGCGCAGGGTCAAGAGCTTGGGAGTGCTACTGGAGCCTTCCTTGACAATGGAGGCTCAGATAGCAGCCACTGCTAAAGCCGCCTTTTTCCATCTTAGGAGAGCGAAGCAGTTGGCCCCCTTCCTGGAACGTGGCGACCTAGCAACAGTGATCCATGCAACGGTCACCTCGAGGTTGGACTACTGTAATGCCCTCTACATGGGGCTGCCCCTGTACCGAACTCGGAAACTGCAGCTAGTGCAGAATGCGGCGGCCAGGCTGTTAGTGGGACTACCTTGGTGGGAACACGTGCAGCCTAGGTTGCGGGAGCTGCACTGGCTGCCAATTGTGTTCCGAGTTCGTTACAAGGTGCTGGTTATTACCTTTAAAGCCCTATATGGCTGAGGACCTGCCTAACTTAGGGACCGCCTCTCTCCATATATTCTTCAGAGAGCACTGAGATCTAGCTCCCAAAATCTCCTAAAAATCCCTGGACCAACGGAGGCCAAACTGAAAACAACGCGAGAGCAGGCCTTCTCAACAATGGCTCCCCATTGGTGGAATCAACTACCAGCGGACGTTCGAGCCCTGCGGGACTATAATCAGTTCCGCAGGGCCTCTAAAACTATCCTTTTCCAAATGGCCTACAAGATGGAATCCTGAAGTGACACCTAGCCATCTGATATATACTGTGTTGTACTATAGCACCTTTAACTGTTGTGGTTTTAATTATTTATTTAAATGTATTTAAATGTATTTTATTGTATAATGTATTTATTATAATCATGGCACATTCCATGTCTGAGCCTGCCTCGGCGGGGAGGGCGGGATATAAATAAAAGTTTATCATCATCATCATCATCATCATCATCATCATCATCATCATCATCATCATCATCATCATCATCATCATCATCATCACATTTAGAGGGACAGCACACCTTTTTAAATGTCTTCCTTCCATAGGAAATAATAAAGGATAGAGGCACCTTCTTTTGGGGCTCATTGAATTGGACCCCCTGGTCCAATCGTTTTGAAACTTGGGGGGTACTTTGGGGAGAGACACTAGATACTATACTGAAAATTTGGTGCCTCGACCTCAAAAAACAGCTCCCCCAGAGCCCCTGAAACCTCCAGATCAATTCCCCATTATACCCAATGAGAATCAATCTCCACATAGGGAATAATGAAGTGCTCAGCAGACATTTCCCTCCCCTGTTTCTGGCGACTCTGAAGTGAGGGATTGGCCTCTCTATTCACGATTTGCTGCCAACTTCTTCAAAGTAACACAGACACACTATCCCAAGAGGAAGCCTTTCTAGCAAGCGGAGTCTGAAGCCTCCGGAGGTGGAAAGACACGTGGTGGATTTGGGGGCGGGGCTTTCCCCCACCAGCCAGCTGACTGGGGGTGGGAAGGAGCCTGGGAAAGCGAAAGAACCCCTGCTGGGACCAGGGAACTGGCAAGCCTAGTGAGCAGCCAGCCAGCAGGGGCTTTGCCACGCCCCCAGCAGCCCTCATTAACTCCTGGTGAAGCCCACTCCCCCTCTTCTCACTTCTTACATGGTTTGGGGTGGCAGGTGTCTCGCTGGCCTTTCGACTGTGGAGTGAGGGTGGCCAAGGAGAGCCCCAGGTGAGCAAGGCCTGCTTGGGCCGGCTGGATCTCTAGCCAGCCCAAGCAGGCTTGCTCGCCCAGGGTTCTCCTTTCTTGTGTCAGGTTGCTTTTGACTGGTGGGGGGGCCCCGGCATATATTAATGAGTTATACTAATGAGCTCCACCACCTATTTTTCTACGAAACGACCCCTGGAGATGCCCAATCCTGACTGGGCACAGATAGCCAGGTCCACCAGGCATGGATGGGGGTAAGGTTGCCATCTCCAGATTGAGAAACTCCTGAAAATTTTGGGAGGGGAGCCGGGGGGAGGATAGGGACTTCACTGGGATACAATGCATACAGAACACTCTCCAAAACATTCATTTTCCCCAGGGGAACTGATTTCTTTAGTCTGCAAATCCAGAGGATCCCCAAGTTCCATCCAGATGCCATTCCCCCTACAGGAGAGAGTTGGGTTAGGGGAGAAGAGACCTCTAGGGTTGCCAATCTCCAGGTGCGGCAGGGGATCCCCTGGTTTGGAGGCCCTCCCCCCCCTGCTTCAGGTCATAAGAAAGCAGGGGGGGGATGTCTGCCTGGCACTCCATTGTACCCTATGGAGGCCAGTTTCCATAGGGTATAATGGAGAATTGATCTGCAGGTATCTGGAGCTCTGGGGGGGGCTGTTTTTTGAGGCAGAGGCACCAAATTTGCAGCATAGCATCCAGTGTCTCTTCCCAAAACACTCTCCAAGTTTCAAAAAGATTGGACCAGGGGGTCCAATTCTAGAGCCCCCAAAGAAGGTGCCCCTATCCTTATTTCCAATGGAGGGAAGGCATTTGAAAGGTGTGTGCAGTCCCTTTAAATGTGATGGCCAAAATTCCCTTTGGAGTTTGATTATGCTTGTTACAACCTTGCTCCTGGCTCCACCCCAGTGTTTCCCAGCTCCACCTCCAAAGTCCCCAGATATTTCTTGAATTGGACTTGGCAACCTTAGGGACCTCAGTATGGTACGATGCCATGGAATCCATCCTCTGAAGCAGGTATTTTCTCCATTGGCATGGCTTTTTTTTGCAGCAGGAACTCCTTTGCCTATTAGGCCACACACTCCTGATGTAGCCAATCCTCCTGGAGCTTACAAAACGCCCTGTCCGAAGAGCCCTGCAATCTCTTAAAGGATTGGCTACATCAGGGATTGTATCCTTTTGAGGAGCGATGGAAGGCACCACATTATGCATAGAGGTTCTGAAGGTGTGTTGGGAATTGTAACTTTGTCACAGTGCTCCCGACTATGACAAATAGCCAACATGCACCCACTGGGAATGACTGACTATTGCACATCAGTTTGTGCAATTGCTTTTTCAATTTTTTTTTTTAAAGAAGAAGAAAATGAAGAAGAAAGAAGAGGAGGAGGAGAAGAAGGAGGAGAATGAGGAGGAGGAGAAGAAGAAGGAAGAGGAGAACGAGGAGGAGAACGAGGAGAACGAGGAGGAGAAGGAGGAGAAGAAGAAGAAGGAAGCAGAGGAGAAGACAGAGGAAGAGGGGGGAGGGGAAGGGGAAGGAGGAGGAGATTGGATTTATATTACAGTCTCCTTCACCTTCTCCTTCCTACAACAGACACCCTGTGAGATAGGTGGGACTGAGGGAGCTCTTTTGAGAACTGCTCTTGAGAAGAACAGCTCTGCGAGAGAACTTCAACAGCAGCTGCAAGTGGAGGAGTGGGGAGTCAAATCCGGTTGTCCCAGAGAAGAGTCCACGCATTTAACCACTATACCAAATTTACCAAGCTATACCAAGCTTTTGATAAAGTTCCTCGTCAAAGACTCCTTAGAAAGCTTGAGAGTCATGGAGTAAAAGGACAGGTCCTCTTGTGGATCAAAAACTGGTTGAGTAATAGGAAGCAGAGAGTGAATATAAATGGGCAGTCTTCGCAGTGGAGGACCGCAGGGCTCGGTACTGGGTCCCATGCTCTTTAACTTGTTCATAAATGATTTAGAGTTGGGAGTGAGCAGTGAAGTGGCCAAGTTTGCGGATGACACTAAATTGTTCAGGGTGGTGAGAACCAGAGAGGATTGTGAGGAACTCCAAAGGGATCTGATGAGGCTGGGTTAGTGGGCGTCAACGTGGCAGATGCGGTTCAATGTGGCCAAGTGCAAAGTAATGCACATTGGGGCCAAGAATCCCAGCTACAAATACAAGTTGATGGGGTGTGAACTGGCAGAGACTGACCAAGAGAGAGATCTTGGGGTCGTGGTAGATAACTCACTGAAAATGTCAAGACAGTGTGCGTTTGCAATAAAAACGGCCAACGCCATGCTGGGAATTATTAGGAAGGGAATTGAAAACAAATCAGCCAGTATCATAATGCCCCTGTATAAATCGATGGTGCGGTCTCATTTGGAGTACTGTGTGCAGTTCTGGTCGCCGCACCTAAAAAAGGATATTATAGCATTGGAGAAAGTCCAGAAAAGGGTAAATAGAATGATTAAAGGGCTGGAACACTTTCCCTATGAAGAAAGGTTGAAACGCTTGGGACTCTTTAGCTTGGAGAAACGTCGACTGCGGGGTGACATGATAGAGGTTTACAAGATAATGCATGGGATGGAGAAAGTAGAGAAAGAAGTACTTTTCTCCCTTTCTCACAATACAAGAACTCGTGGGCATTCGATGAAATTGCTGAGCAGCCAGGTTAAAACGGATAAAAGGAAGCACTTCTTCACCCAAAGGGTGATTAACATGTGGAATTCACTGCCACAGGAGGTGGTGGAGGCCACAAGCATAGCCACCTTCAAGAGTGGTTTAGATAAAAATATGGAGCAGAAGTCCATCAGTGGCTATTAGCCACAGTGTGTGTGTATGTATAAAATTTTTTGCCACTGTGTGACACAGAGTGTTGGACTGGATGTTTCCCATGTGTTCATTGGTTTCCTAACAACACTGTTATCTGTCAAAGGATTTTGCCTGAGCAGAGAGTGAACGCCAAAGTGGTTAAGTGTGTGGACTCTTATCTGGGACAACCCGGTTTGATTCCCCACTCCTCCACTTGCAGCTGCTGTGGTGACCTTGGGTCAGTCACAAGTTTTCTCACAGAGCTGTTCCTCTCAAGAGCAGTTCTCAAAAGAGCTCTCTCAGTCCCACCTATCTCACAGGGTGTCTGTTGCAGAAAGGGGAAGGAGACTGTAAATCGCTGTGAGACTCCGAGTGAAGGGGGTTTATAAATCCAATCTCCTCCTCCTCCTTCCCCTTCCCCTCTTCCTCCTCCTCCTCCTCCTTTTCCTCTTCCTTCATCTTCTCCTTCTCCTCCTTCTTCTTCTCCTCCTTCTCCTCTTCCTTCTTCTTCTCCTCCTCCTCCTCGTTCTCCTCCTCCTCTTCTTTCGTCTTCTCCTCTTCCTCCTTCTTCTCCTCCTCGTTCTCCTCCTTCTCCTCCTCCTCCTCTTCCTTCTTCTTTTTCTCCTCCTCCTCCTCTTCCTCCTTGTTCATCTCCTCCTCCTTCTCCTCCTCTTCCTTCTCCTCTTCCATCTTCTTCTCCTCCTCCTCCTTCTTCTCCTCCTCGTTCTCCTCCTTCTTCTTCTCCTCCTCTTCCTTCTTCTTTTTCTCCTAATCCTTCTTCTCCTCCTCCTTCATCTCCTTCTCCTCTTCCTTCTCCTCCTCCTTCTTCTCCTCCTCATTCTCCTCCTTCTTCTCTTCCTTCTTTTTCTCCTTCTCTCCTCCTCCTTCATCTTCTTCTCCTTCTCCTCCTCATTCTCCTCTTCCTTCTCCTCCTTATTCTCCTCCTCCTTCTTCTCCTCCTCCTCCTCCTCCTGCTGGAGAACACGGCTGCTTTGGAGTTCGGATGCACCTTGCTGAGGTCCCTCCTCAAACTCCACCCACCGAGGCTCCACTGCCAAATATCCAAGATTTCACCCCAACCCAGTGCTGGCAACCCTACTAAACTCTGGGTTGGGAAGTTCCTAGAGATTTGAGGAGCAGAGCTGGGGAGGGCAGGGCTTGAGCTGAGAAGACAGTGCTTATCCCGTTAATAGAAGCCGGCAGGGAGCACATGACACACCTTCAAAATCTCTCTGCATAATGTCAAAAGGGTCTGAAGGCGAGTCAGGATTACATGTAAATAATTTAAAAGCAATTAAGGTCTTCCTAAGCCAAATGACCCTAATTAACACTTCCCCACATTTGTCGATAAATGATTTATTGCGGCTAAAAGGTTACAAGCCCCCTCCCCCAAGCTCTTTTAATTTCATCTGACCTTGAGGGGGGGGGGAGGTGTGTTTGTCCTCAGGAGAGCTGCCCTTTGGCAATTCCCCCATGCTGGGTAGTGCAAAAACCTTCAGACATTGTTGCGCATGCATAAAGACGTTTCTACCTGTGCACACAGGAGGCTTCAGCGTTCCCTCTCTGCTCAGGCAAAATCTGTGCATGCTCAGAGTATATAATTGAGAACAGACATATGTTTTGTGAGCCATTGGGTGATTCTGTCATAGATAACACTGTTTCATTCATTCATTCATTCATTCATTCATTCATTCATTCATTTCCTCAGTCTTATATCCTGCCCTCTCCATGAGCAGACTCAGCTGACAATCAATTTAAAAACATTTACAATTTAAAAACAATAAAATAACAATTTAAAACACATTTTAACCTCACAGGGTGTCTGTTGTGGGAGAGGAAGGTAAAGGAGATTGTGAGCCACTCTGAGACTCTTCGGAGTGGAGGGCGGGATATAAATCCAGTATCTTTATCTACCTCACAGGGTGTCTGTTGTGGGGGAGGAAGGGAAAGGAGATTGTGAGCTGCTCTGAGACTCTTCGGAGCGGAGGGCAGGATATAAATCCAATATCTTCATCTACCTCACAGGGTGTCTGTTGTGTGGGGGGGGGGGAAGGAAAAGGAGATTGTGAGCCGCTCTGAGACTCTTCGGAGTGGAGGGCGGGATATAAATCCAGTATCTTCATCTACCTCACAGGGTGTCTGTTGTTGGGGGGGGAGGGAAAGGAGATTGTGAACCGCTCTGAGATGATCCACATGGAGAACTACAGTAGACTTTGAAGGTGGAGGCAGGAGACATTGGGGGCAGAGCCAGGAACAAGGGTGTGACAAGCATAATTGAACTCCAAGGGAGTTCTGGCCATCATATTTAAAGGGACAGCACACTTTTTAAAATATCTTCCTTCCATAGGAAATAATGGATAGGGGCACCTTCTTTTGGGGCTCATAGAATTGGACCCCCTGGTCCAATCGTTTTGAAACTTGGGGGGGTACTTTGAGGAGAGGCACTAGATACTATACTGAAAATTCAGTGCCTCTACCTCAAAAAACAACTCCCCAAGAGCCCCCAAAACCTCCAAATTGATTCCCCATTATACCCTATGAGAATCGATCTCCACATAGGGAATAATGAAGTGCTCAGCAGACGTTTCCCTTCCCCCCCACCCCGTTTCTGGCGACTCTGAAGCGAGGGATTGGCCTCTCTACTCACGAGTTGCTGCCAACTTCTTCAAAATAACAGACACCCCATCCCAAGAGGAAGCCTTTCAATTGGAGACTGAAGCCTCCGGAGGTGGAAAGACACATGGTCCTCTGGGGGCGGGGCTTCCCCCGCCGGCCAGCTGACTGGGGGCGGGAAGGAGGCTGGGAAAGCAGAAGAACCCGCGCTGGGACCTGGGGATTGGCAAGCCTATCCCTGGCCCCTGCCATGTGACACCTTCATTAGCTCCAAATCTCATTTTGTTTCCATCAGGATCAAAGCATTGGGATGCTCAAGTTCTTGTACGTGTAAGTGCGAATGGGGCCGACAGAGGTCATATTTACGACAGAATGGGCACCCCAGTAAGTATGCCTGCCCACACTCCATTACACTCAGTGGGATGCACGTTCTGATGTCCACTCCGATGCACATTTAGATGTGTGCTCCCGACTATGACAAATAGCCAACATGCACGCACTGGGACTGACCGGTTAATGCACATCAGTTTGTGCAATTGCTTTTTCAATTTTATTTTTTTTTAAAGCCCTGCATGCACCAAAAAAATTGGCAGACTTTTGCAAGTGCAGGAGACAGCAGAAAAGCAAAACGACAAAGCAACACAAGAACCCGAAATAAAAGGCCAGGATTTGCATGTCCTCGTAAACAGGCCTCGGATTCAGCAGGAGCTCACCGGAGCACAGCTCCTGAACCTTTCTGAGGGTTCCCCCTCCTCCTCCCCACCTTGTCCACTGAACAGTTGCTGCAGCTGCATAACAATTCCTGGATGAGTTCCATCACCTATTTTTCTACTAAGTGACCCCTGCTCGTAACTCATCTGAGGGGGGGAAGGTATGGTACAGCCCACTCTCATAAGATCCCAGAAGCTACGCAAAGTGGGTGCTTGGCAGGAAGAAGAAGAAGAGAAGAGATTGGATTTACCGTATATCCTGCCCTTCACTCAGAGTCTTGGAGCAGCTTACAATTGCCTTTCATACCTTATTCAAGGTATGAGGTATCTGATGAAGTGGGCGTGCACATAAAAGCTCATGCCTAGAATAAAATTTTGTTGGTCTTAAAGGGGCCACTGGACTCCAACTTTGTTCTGCTGCTTCAGACCAACACGGTGACCCACCTGGATCTATCTTCATAGAGTTTCTGGTGATTCTTAGAGCTACCTTATTGTATTGTACTAGGAGCTTCAAACAAAGGCCCTTTGTTGGAGAGGCTCCTTGTAGCTGCATTCAGATTGACAGCCATTGCTGAGCCAGCCAATCAGGTAATATCCATTTGAATGAAGCCCATTGTTTGAGAGGTTGCTTGCAGCTACACTCAGAATGGCCGCCCTTACTGTGCCAGCCAGTCAGGTAATACCCCTTTGAATGAAGTCCATTGTTTGAGAGGCTTCTTGCAGCTACGCTCAGAATGGCTGCCCCTGCTGAGCCAACCAATTAGGTAATATCCATTTGAATGAAGCCCACTGTTTGAGAGGCTACTTGCAGCTACGCTCAGAGTGGCTGCCCCTGCTGAGCCAGCCAATTAAGTAATATCCATTTGAATGAAGCCCATTGTTTGAGAGGCTACTTGCAGCTACACTCGGAGTGGTCGCCCTTTGCTGAGCCAGCCAGTTAGGTAATATCAATTTGAATGAAGCCCATTGTTTGAGAAGCTACCTGCAGCTACACTTGGAGTGGCTGCCCTTGCTGAGCCAGCCAGTCAGGTAATATCCAGTTGAAAGAAGCCCATTGTTTGAGAGGCTCATTGCAGTTACGCTAGGAGTGGCCGCCCTTGCTGAACCTGCCAATTAAGTAATATCCATTTGAATGAAGCCCATGTAAATGAGAGTTCCGAGCACATGTTTTTCTGTTGGGTTGTTTATTTGGGCGGAGTTTCTTTGTCTATAGCTGTGGCTTTTCAGCGTGTGTTTTCAGTTGGGTTTTTCACTAATAAAAGAGCTCTGCTGGGATCACTATAGCATCTCACCCACTATTTTTCCCTGATATCACTTCCAAATTTTCCCAAAAGTGACTTCATGGCACCCTTGACATTGAGTGCCCTCCCCCCTTTTCTCTACTTGTCCAGGTTTCCACCAGTTGCCAAGCAAAGTCTCTCTCTTAGCTCTCAAAGCTCTAGGGACTATCTGTCAGGACAATAACCGTGATGCCTGTCCTTCCAAATTGCATGACTGCGTGCGGAACAGCAGCAGTACTTAGCAGATACCAGGGGCAGCATAGACGGAGGGAGGCTGGAGCTCTCGTTTCAAGAGAGGTGTAATTTAAACAGCTATTTTGTGTAAGTGGCTGGTCTAATTTCATAAGCTCAATATTATCTCCCTTTGAGTAGCACAAAAAAGAATGATTTTGGTGGGGAGTGTAATTTGCAGCATTTTAACTGGTAAGAGAAAATGCGAACAAGAGCAGGGCCTCTTGCTCATTCGGGCAACATATATTAATTTTTTTACTTGGCAACATGGCGATTAGTGAGCACCAATCTGCCTTCTAAATGTTCTCTCTCCTCTTCACTCTTTTACTCATCTTTTTAATGGGGATTTTAGGAGTCAGCAGGTCTCGGGAAGGTCTCTGGAAACTTGTTTTGAAATTCATTCACTAAGAGAAAAGTCTGGTGGAAGGCTTCATATTTTCTCAATTGACCGTAAACACTTTCAGAGTGTTCTTGTCGTGTGGATTATTATTTTATTTTTTTCAAAAAAATCTCTTTATTGTTTATGGATGTCATTTATACCCCACCTGTTTCCCAAATGGGGTTCTAAAGGAGCTTACCTTCTTAAGAACATAACAGAAGCCATGTTGGATCAGGCCAATGGCCCATCCTGTCCAACACTCTGTGACACATAATAATAATAATAATAATAATAATAATAATAATAATAATAATAATAATAATAATAATACTTTTTATTTGTATCCCGCCTTCCCCGCCAGGGCAGGCTCAGGGCGGCTCACAGCATACGAATATAAAAATACAATAAAACCATACATAGTAATTACAGTTACAATTATAAAATCATCATTAAATCATTAACAACTTACATTAAAATTAACATTGTGGTGCTATAACTTAGGTCTTTAATAAAATTCAGTGGCTAAAACATGTCCAGCGAGACTTTCTTGACTCGGTATTAGGTGAAGGGTATTTTGAAGAGGTAGGTCTTACAGGCCCTGCTGAATTGGTCTAAACATCACAGGGCCCGTACCTCCTCCGGGAGTTGATTCCACAGCAGTGGGGCTGCAATGGAGAAGGCCCGATCCCGGGTGGTCTTCAATCTGGCCTCCTTTGGCCCAGGGATATTCAGCTGGTTCTTTCCAGCTGACCTCAGCGCTCTCTGGGGTTCATAACATGAGAAGCCCTGTTGGATCAGGCCAATGGCCCATCCAGTCCAACACTCTGTGTCACATAAGAACCTAAGAGAAGCCCTGTTGGATCAGGCCAATGGCCCATCCAGCCCAACACTCTGTGTCACATAAGAACATAAGAAAAGCCCTGTTGGATCAGGCCAATGGCCCGTCCAGTTCAACGCTCTGTGTCACATAAGAACATAAGAGAAGCCTTGTTGGATCAGGCCAGTGGCCCATCCAGTCAAACACTCTGAGCCACACAGTGGCCAATATATGTGTGTGTGTATACACACACACACATACATATATATACATACACACACACACACACACACACACATATATATATATATACTGTGGCTAATAGCCATAGTCCTCAGGGCTGACAGGAGTAGGCCAAGTAGGCAGCCACCTAGAGCGCCACCTGGCTTGCGGGGGCACACTAGGTGCCCCCTCCCCACCACTCTCACCTTCCCAGGTCTGAGCAAACCTGGGAAAGCAAGAGTGGTTGGGCGGTGCGTCAGCTTGCACTCTCCTCTGAGCCCGCCTTTCCTTGCAAGGGAAAGCGGGCTGGAAGGAGAAAACAAGAGAAGCCATATTGGATCAGGCCAGCAGCCCCTCCAGTCCGACACTGTCACACAGTTGCCAAAAAACCCAGGTGCCCTCAGTGGGGCCAGGACACTAGAAGCCCTCCCACTGCTGCCCCCCAAGAATAGAGAACATCATTTGCCCCAGACAGAGAGTTCCATCTCTTCCTTGTGGCTGATAGCCACTGATGGACCTCTGCTCCAGATGTTGATCCAATCCCCTCCTGAAGCCATCTATGCTTCTAGCCGCCGCCACCTCCTGTGTCAGTGAATCCCACGTGTGAATCACCCTTTGGATGAAGAAGGACTTCCTTTTATCGAGTCTAACCTGACTGCTCAGCAATTTCATGGAGTGCCCGCGAGTTCTCGTATTGCGAGGAAGGGAGAAAAGGACTTCTCCCGTCAAGGCGAGAGCGGCCGGGCGGGGCGTTGGTGTGTGCGTTCCTCGGAGACCACCTTCAGTAGGTTCTGAGGGGCCCCAGGCTGGTGCCATACCCCACCTCACTTTCCCAGGTCTGGCAGGGGTGGGGGCGGGGCCTCGGACACCAGGAATGCTGGCACCAGGCCTGCCAATCCTCCATTGTATCCCCCCCTTACAACAACCCTGTAAGGTAGGCTAGGCTGAGAGTATTGGATTGGCTCAAGATCCCCAAGTGAGCCTTCATGGCAGATAGAGGATTTGAAACCTGGGCCTTCTGCTATCAAGAGCCAGTTTGGTGCAGTGGTTAAGTGTGCAGACTCTTATCTGAGAGAACTGGGTTTGATTCCCCACTCCACCACCTGAAACTGCTGGAAGGACCTTGGGTTAGGGTTGCCAGGTCTGTGTTGGAAAACACCTGGAGACTTTGGGGGTGGAGCAGAGAGAGGGCAGGGTTTTTCCCCAGGGGAGCTGATCTTAGCCAGCTGGAGACCAGTTGTAAAAGTGGGAGCTCTCTAGGCCACACCTGGAGGCTGGCAACCCTACCTTGGGTCAGTCGTAACTCTGTCAGAGCTGTTCTGGAAAGAGCCGTTCTGTCAGAGCTCTCTCAGCTCCACCTACCTCACAGTGTGTCTCTGGTGAGGAGGGGAAGGGAAAAGAGATTGTAAGCCACTCTGAGACACCTTCAGGTAATGAAGGACAGGGTATAAATCCAATCTCTTCTTCTATACCACTGCTTTCACCTGTTTGGGCCATGACGGGTGGAATTCTAGCAAGAGCTCCTTTGCATATTAGGCCACACACCCCTTGATGTAGCCAATCCTCCAAGAACTTCCAAGGCTCTTGGAGGGGCAATGTTCCCTCTAAGCTGCAGAGCCCTGTGGGCAAAAATTCTACTTTGTGAGCTACTGACATTAAAGAAGTGAGCTACTGACATTAAGATTGTGAGCTACTGCATAAATTAGTGTGCTCTGGGGGCAAACCTCCTGAGCGAAGACAAAAATGTGTGAGCTGGAAGCTAAAAATCTGTGAGCTAGCTCACACTAACTCAACTTAGAGGGAACACTTATCAGGGGTGTGTGGCCTAATATGCAAAGGAGCTCCTGCTAGAATTCTACCCCTGGCCACAACCAAGACATAAAATGGAAGGTAAAATATCCTGCCTCCCATTGACCCCATGTGGCTCAGCCTCTGCTCAGAGGGGTGAAATTTGCCTTGCCCCACTGAGCGCATAGATGCACATCTGTGATCCCTCCCTCAAAAGCTCCGGGGGATGTATCTGCTCCCACCACTGTGCATAATGACAGACATCTCCCCGACATTCTATAAAGCCTGCCTTTTCTATGATTAATCGGGCCCGTCACTCCCCAAAGAGACAGAAAGAAGCAAAATCTATCACCTTTTTGCTTCGCTCGGATAAGAAGGCTTAGAATGACTAATTCACTCCTTCTCGGTAGAGCGGAGATGATCTGAAAACCCTGCTATTCATCTTAACCTCTGCTTTACCAATAATCTCCTCACTGTGACATTATGAACGAGAGTCCCTTTTGACCCGAAATGACAAGAGACTTACTTTCCCCGCACTTCAGACCACATTTCCTTTGACTGCCTGTGACCCGGAAGCTATTGATGCAGCCAGAGGTCAGTCCTATTAGGAGGAATAATGCTCTCAGATCTGTCATTCCCAATGGCTGGCGTGACTCCCGGGACTAGGTTGCCAGATCTGTGTTAGAATCATAGAGTTGGAAGGGACCTCCAGGGTCATCTAGTCCAACCCCCTGCACAATGCAGGAAACTCACAAATACCTCCCCCTAAAGTCACAGGATCTTCATTGCTGTCAGATGGCCATCTAGCCTCTGTTTAAAAACCTTTGAGGAACCGTGTTCCACTGAGGAATTGCTCTAACCGTCGGGAAGTTCTTCCTTAGGTTGAGCTGGAAACTCTTTTGATTTAATTTCAACCCACTGGTTCTGGTCCTACCTTCTGGGGCCACAGAAAACAATTCCACACCATCCTCTATAGGACAGCCCTTCAAGTACTTGAAGATGGGGATCCTATCACCTCTCAGCCGCCTCCTCTCCAGGCTAAACATGCCCAGCTCCTTCAACCTTTCTTTATAGGACTTGGTCTCCAGACCCCTCACCATCTTCGTCATCTTCCTCTGGACCCGTTCCAGCTTGTCTAGATCCTTCTTAAAATGTGATGCCCAAAACTGAACATAATACTCCAGCGGCGTTTTCGCACTCACCTTCAGCCGGCGCGACCCCCCTCTTCACCGCGCAGGATCTGCGCGGATTTCGCACTAAAAGCCGCGGAGCAGCCTTTTGCGCCGGAAACTCCCGGCGCAAAAGCCGCTCAAACGGAAACCGCCAAAAAGCAGTTTCCGTTTGAGCGGCTTTTGCGCCGGGAGTTTCCAGCGCAAAAAGCTGCTCCGCGGCGTTTAGTGCGAAATCCGCGCAGATCCTGCGCGGTGAAGAGGGGGGTCGCGCCGGCTGAAGGTGAGTGCGAAAACGACCCAGGTGAGCTCTTACCAGAGCAAAGTAAAGCGATACCATCACTTCACGTGATCTGGACACTAGACTTCTGTTGATACAGCCCAAAATTGCATTTGCCTTTTCAGCCACCGCATCATACTGTTGACTCATGTTCAGTGTATGGTCCACTAAGACCCCTAGATCCTTTTCGCACAGACTACTGCTAAGACAAGTCTCCCCCATCCTATAACCATGCATTGGATTTTTCCTACCCGTTGGAAAATGCAAGGCGACTTTGGGAGTGGATCCAGGAGTGGGCGGGGTTTGGGGAGGGGAGGGGCCTCAGCATGGGCCAATGCTTCAAAGCACCCTTCAAAGCAGCCATTTTCTCCAGGAGAGCTGATCCGTTGAAGATCAGTTGTAGAAGCGGGAAATCTCCAGGCCCCACCTGGAGGCTGTCAACCCTACCCAGGACCAAGGAATTACTATGCAGAGTTGAACTTGCTCTGGAAGCATTCACAGTTTTATGAAAAAGGACCACCTGCTAGTCGGTGGAAGTGGAGAACTTCAGGAAGAACACGAGAGCATCCCTCCCCACAAGAAACTCTCCAAGTTTCAAAAAGATTGTGTCAAGAGGTCCACTTCTCTGAGCCCTCAAAGAAGGTGCCCCTATCCTTCATTATTTCCAGTGGAGGGCAGGCATTTAAAAGGTGTGTGGTCCCTCTAAATGTGATGGCCAGAACTCCCTTTGGAGTTCAATTGTGCTTGTCGCAACCTTGCTCCTGGCTCCACCCCCAGTGTCTCATGGCTCCACCCCCAGTGTCTCCTGGCTCCACCCCCAAAGTCCCCAGATAATTCTTGAATTGGACTTGGCAACCCAATGTCAACTCCAGGTTGGGAACTTCCTGGAGATTTGGGGGTGGGATCTGGGGAAGATGGGGTTTGGGGAGTGGAGTGAGTTTGGTGGGACATAGTGCCGCACAATCCACCTTCTGAAGTGGCCATTTTTTTGAAGGGAACTGAGCTCTGTTCTCTAGAGGATGGTTGTCATACTGAGAGATTTATCTAATTCATTTTGAAATATTTGTCAGCCACCTTTCCTCCTACGGAGCTCATGGTGGCTCACAATAGTAATAAAATACATTAAAAACATCTTTAAAAAGTAAAAACCAGAAATTTAAAATCGCCACTTACAAGTGCTTCAATTAAATGTAGTCCTAAAGTAAACCTTCTTCAGCTGCCTCTGAAAGACTGGAAGCAAGAGGGCCAGGCATGCCTTCCTGGTAAGGTTGTTCCATAATTTTGGGACTGCCACCAAAAAGGCCCTGTTTCATAAACCCACCAGTTGAGCATCTTTGAGAGCTTCTCCCTGTGTTCTTAATTCCCAGGTGGGAACACATGGAAGCAAATGTTCCTTCAGACACCCTGGTCCCAACCTATGTTGAGCTTCAAAGGTCAAAACCAACACCTTGAATTGGGCTCAGGAGCAGATCAGGTAGATGGTGTAATTGCTGTAGCTCCCGGTAGCTAGCCCTGACCAGCCATCTAGCTGCAGCATTCTGCATTAGCTGTGGCTTCTGAACACACTTCAAGGGTAGCCCCAACTAGAGCATATTGCAGTAGTCCAGTCTAGATAGAACTAAGACCTCAATCACTGTGGCTAGATTGGACTGACCCAGGAATGGATGCAGCTGATGCACAAGCCAAAGATGGGCAAAGGCATTCTGGAGCACTGATGCTGCTTGGTTTTGTATGGTGACCTCTGCATTCAGTAACACTCCCACGCTACAGACCTGACTTTTCGAAGGGCGTATAACCCCATCCAAGACAGGGGAGATCTGAAGTCCCTGGGAGAAACGGTGGCTCAGTGGCAGAGCATCTGCTTGGTAAGCAGAAGGTCCCAGGATCAATCCCCGGCATCTCCAACTAAAAAGAGTCCAGGCAAATAGGCGTGAAGAACCTCAGCTTGAGACCCTG
Organism: Heteronotia binoei; assembly: GCF_032191835.1. Classification (NCBI taxonomy): domain Eukaryota; kingdom Metazoa; phylum Chordata; class Lepidosauria; order Squamata; family Gekkonidae; genus Heteronotia; species Heteronotia binoei. The sequence goes on from NC_083224.1 coordinate 15,665,483, forward strand.
GAGAGCAGGAGAGGGACGGTGGCTCAGTGGCAGAGCATCTGCTTGGTAAGCAGAAGGTCCCAGGTTCAATCCCCGGCATCTCCAACTAAAAAGAGTCCAGGCAAATAGGCGTGAAGAACCTCAGCTTGAGACCCTGGAGAGCAGGGGAGGGACGGTGGCTCAGTGGTAGAGCATCTGCTTGGGAAGCAGAAGGTCCCAGGTTCAATCCCCGGCATCTCCAACTAAAAAGAGTCCAGGCAAATAGGCGTGAAGAACCTCAGCTTGAGACCCTGGAGAGCAGGGGAGGGAGGGTGGCTCAGTGGTAGAGCATCTGCTTGGGAAGCAGAAGGTCCCAGGTTCAATCCCCGGCATCTCCAACTAAAAAGAGTCCAGGCAAATAGGCGTGAAGAACCTCAGCTTGAGACCCTGGAGAGCAGGGGAGGGACGGTGGCTCAGTGGTAGAGCATCTGCTTGGGAAGCAGAAGGTCCCAGGTTCAATCCCCGGCATCTCCAACTAAAAAGAGTCCAGGCAAATAGGCGTGAAGAACCTCAGCTTGAGACCCTGGAGAGCTGCTGCCAGTCTGAGTAGACAAGACTGACTTGGATGGACCGAGGGTCTGATTCAGTAGAAGGCAGCTTTGTACGCTCCTATGACGTTATACTAACCTAGAGAACTTCTGTCTTGGCACCCTTAGCTGTGGGTGGGTGGGTAGGGGAGAGTAGGGTCGCCAAGTCCAACTCAATAAATATCTGGGGGCTTGGGGGTGGAGCCAGGAGCAAGGTTGTCTCAAGCATAACTGAACTCCAAAAAGAGTTTATTATTATTTATTTATTTATTACTTTACATTTCTATCCCGCCCTCTCCGCAAGCGGACTCAGGGCGGCTTACAGTATCATAAAAACAATCAATTCCATAAAACATATAAAACCGTAACACATTTATCAGTTTAAAACTATTACGCTATCTCGATCCAGTCTGGCGGTATTGGGTTCTGACTATGACCACCAGTTTCTGTAGGATGTCCGGTGGCAGCCCATTTTCAGTCAACCAGAAAAGCCTGCCTAAACAGTTCGGTCTTACAGGCCCTGCGGAACGCCGACAAATCCCGCAGGGCCCTTATAGCTTCTGGGAGGGTGTTCCAGAGTTCTGGTGCTGCCACCGAGAAGGCCCTAGATCTTGTTGCGCATAGCCTGGCTTCTTTTGGGCCAGGGGCAGACAGCAGATTTTTTGTCCCTGATCGCAGTGCTCTCTGGGGGATATATGGGGAAAGGCGGTCCCGTAGATAGGCAGGTCCCTGACCATAAAGGGCTTTAAAGGTTAATACCAACACCTTGAAGCGAACTCGGAACACAACAGGCAACCAGTGCAGCTCTCTCAGCACTGGCCGAATGTGCTCCCGTCGTGGTAGCCCCATTAACAGCCGTGCCGCAGCGTTCTGCACTAGTTGTAGTCTCCGGGTTAGCGTCAGGGGTAGCCCCATGTAGAGAGCATTACAGTGATCTATTCTTGAGGTGACCGTAGCATGGATTACCGTCGCTAGGTCGCTGCGGTCCAGGTAAGGGGCCAGCTGCCGTGCTTGCCGAAGATGGAAAAAGGCAGATCTAACAGTGGCTGCCACCTGAGCCTCCATTGTAAGGGAGGACTCAAGGAGCACGCCTAAGCTCTTGATCTTGGGGACCGGTATTAGTGGCACCCCGTCAAGGGCCGGCAGCTGGATCTCTCTCCCCCGGACCGCCCCGACCCAGGTAGAGAACCTCCGTCTTCGTCGGATTCAATTTCAGCCGACTCAGTCTGAGCCAGGAGGCCACGGCTTGTAATGCCAGGTCTAGGTTTTCCAGGGTACAGTCAGACTGGCCACCCATCATTAGGTAGAGCTGGGTGTCATCCGCATATTGATGGCAACCCAGTCCATACCTCCTGACTATCTGGGCAAGGGGGCGCATATAGATATTAAATAACATCGGGGATAGGACCGCTCCCTGCGGCACCCCGCAACTAAGGGAGTGCCTCTGGGATGCTTCCTCCCCTATCACCACCCTGGCGATCACATTTAAAGGGACTCTGCTCCTTTTAAATGCCTTCCTTCCATAGGAAATAATGGAGGATAGGGGTATTTTCTTGGGGGGGGGCTCATAGAATTGGACCCCCTGCTCCAATCTTTTTGAAACTTGGGGGTGTGTTTTGAGGAGACACACCAGCCGCTGCCAGTCTGAGAAGACAATACTGACTTTGATGGACCAAGGGTCTGATTCAGTAGAAGGCAGCTTCATATGTTCATATGCTATGCTGCAAATTTGATGCCTCTACTTCAAAACGCAGCTCCCTCAGAGCCCCAGGCACCTGCAGATCAATTATCAATTATACCCTATGGGAATCAGCTTCCATAGGGTATAATGGGGTGCCCAGCAGCAATTTCTTTCCCCCTGCCCGATTTCTGATGACCCTGAAGCAGGGCGAGGGCCTCCAAACTGGGGGGTCCCCTTCCCACAACTGGGGATTAGTAAACCTAAGAACATAAGAACATAAGAGAAGCCATGTTGGATCAGGCCAACGGCCCATCAAGTCCAACACTCTGTGTCACACAGTGGCAAAAAATGTTATATACACACATACACTGTGGCTAATAGCCACTGGTGGACCTGTGCTCCATACACTGTGGCTAATAGCCACTGATGGACCTGTGCTCCATATTTTTATCTAAACCCCTCTTGAAGGTGGCTATACTTGTGGCCGCCACCACCTCCTGTGGCAGTGAATTCCACATGTTAATCACCCTTTGGGTGAAGAAGTACTTCCTTTTATCCGTCTTAACCTGTCTGCTCAGCAATTTCATCGAATGCCCACGAGTTCTTGTATTGTGAGAAAGGGAGAAAAGTACTTCTTTCTCTACTTTCTCCATTCCATGCATTATCTTGTAAACCTCTATCATGTCACCCCGCAGTCGACGTTTCTCCAAGCTAAAGAGTCCCAAGCGTTTCAACCTTTCTTCATAGGGAAAGTGCTCCAGCCCTTTAATCATTCTAGTTGCCCTTCTCTGCACCTTCTCTAAAGCTATAATATCCTTTTTGAGGTGCGGCGACCAGAACTGCACACAGTACTCCAAATGAGACCGCACCATCGATTTATACAGGGGCATTATGATACTGGCTGATTTGTTTTCAATTCCCTTCCTAATAATTCCCAGCATGGCATTGGCCTTTTTTATTGCAAACGCACACTGTCTTGACACTTTCAGTGAGTTATCTATCATGACCCCAAGATCTCTCTCTTGATCAGTCTCTGCCAGTTCACACCCCATCAACTTGTATTTGTAGCTGGGATTCTTAGCCCCAATGTGCATTACTTTGCACTTGGCCACATTGAACCGCATCTGCCACGTTGACGCCCACTCACCCAGCCTCAACAGATCCCTTTGGAGTTCCTCACAATCCTCTCTGGTTCTCACCACCCTGAACAATTTAGTGTCATCCGCAAACTTGGCCACTTCACTGCTCACTCCGAACTCTAAATCATTTATGAACAAGTTAAAAAGCATGGGACCCAGTACCGAGCCCTGCGGCACCCCACTGCTTACCGTCCTCCACTGCGAAGACTGCCCATTTATACTCACTCTCTGCTTCCTATTACTCAGCCAGTTTTTGATCCACAAGAGGACCTGTCCTTTTACTCCATGATTCTCAAGCTTTCTAAGGAGCCTTTGATGAGGAACTTTATCAAAAGCTTTCTGGAAGTCAAGGTAAACAACATCTATCGGGTCTCCTTTGTCCACATGTTTGTTCACCCCCTCAAAGAAATGCAACAGGTTAGTGAGGCAAGATCTTCCCTTGCAGAACCCATGCTGAGTCTTCCTCAATAACCCGTGTTCATCAATGTGCCTACTCATTCTGTCCTTGATAATGGTTTCTACCAACTTTCCCGGTATTGAAGTCAGACTGACTGGCCTGTAGTTTCCCGGATCTCCTCTGGAACCTTTTTTAAAGATGGGGGTGACATTTGCTACCTTCCAGTCCTCAGGAATGGAGGCAGATTTCAATGAAAGATTACAGATTTTTGTTAGAAGATCCACAAGTTCAACTTTGAGTTCCTTCAGAACTCTCGGATGTATGCCATCCGGACCCGGTGACTTATTAGTTTTTAATTTGTCTATCAGTTGTAGGACCTCCTCATTTGTCACCTCAATCTGACTCAGGTCTTTCAACACCCCTTCCAAAATTAGTGGTTCTGGGGCGGGCAAAAAGTTCTCGTCTTCTACAGTGAAGACGGAGGCAAAAAATTCATTTAGCTTTTCAGCCATTTCCCTATCCTCCTTCAGTAATCCTTTTACCCCATGGTCATCCAAGGGCCCCACTGCCTCCCTGGCTGGTTTCCTACTTCTAATATATTTGAAGAAAGTTTTATTGTTGGTCTTTATGTTTTTTGCAATATGCTCCTCATAGTCCCTTTTTGCCTGCCTGATCACAGTCTTGCATTTGATTTGCCACAGCCTGTGTTCCCTTTTACTAATCTCACTTGGACTGGTTTTCCACCGCTTAAAGGAGTCCTTCTTACCTTTTACAGCTTCCATTACTTTATTTGTTAACCACGCAGGCCTTTTCTTATGCCTGTTTGTGCCTTTCCTAACTTGTGGTATGTATTTTATCTGAGCTTCTAGGATTATAGTTTTAAATAGCGTCCAAGCTTTCTCAAGGGTTTTGACCGTATGTACCTTTCCTTTCAGTTTCTTCCTCACATGCCTCCTCATCTCAGTGTATTTACCCCTTTTAAAGTTAAACGTGGTTGTGGTGGTCTTTTTGGACAACTCCCTATTTATACAAACGGTGAAATCAATAACATTATGGTCACTGCTCCCAAGCGGCGCAATCACTTTTACATCTCTCACCAAGTCTTGGGCATTACTTAGGACCAAATCCAGGATCGCCCCACCCCTGGTAGGTTCTGAGACCATCTGCTCCATAGCACAGTCATTGAGAGCATCAAGAAACTCAATCTCTTTCTCTCGACCAGAACACATATTGACCCAATCAATCTGCGGGTAGTTAAAATCACCTATTACAACACAGTTTTTACGTTTAGCCGCTATCTTTAAGCCTTCCATCATATTATAATCGTCCTCTCTCTTTTGATTTGGTGGGCGATAACAAACTCCCATAGTTAAATTTCCTTTTGGGCCCTCTATTTCAACCCAAAGCATTTCTAAAAGTGAATCTAATTCTCTGATCTCAGCCTTACTGGACCGTATATCCTCTCTGACATACAGAGCCACCCCACCTCCAACCCTTCCCTCCCTATCCTTCCGATATAGCTTATATCCAGGAATCACCGTGTCCCACTGATTCTCCTCATTCCACCAAGTTTCTGAAACTCCCACAATGTCTATGTTTTCTCCCAGCACTAAACATTCCAATTCACCAATTTTACTTTGAACACTTCTAGCATTTGCATACAAACATCTATAATTTCCCAGGCGAGCTAGGCCCGCCACCTTCCTCCTGCCGCCTCGAGACACTGGCAGACAGTCCATATTGTTTGTCACCTTCACAGTGGACAACTCCGGTCCGTTACCCGGTAGAAAAATAGCAGCTAACCCTTCATCTCTTTGAGACGAGTCCTCCCGAACCAGAGACATTTCATCTCCTGTCGGCTTTCCCCCAAGATTTAGTTTAAAAACTGCTCTGCCACCTTTTTGATTTTAAGCGCCAGCAGCCTGGTTCCATCCGGGGACAAGTGGAGACCGTCTCTTTTGTACAGCTCCCGCTTGTTCCAGAAAGCATCCCAGTGCCTAACAAACTTAAACCCTTCCTCCTTACACCATCGTCTCATCCACACATTGAGACTTCTAATTTGTGCCTGTCTCTCCTGCCCTGCACGTGGAACAGGTAGCACTTCCGAGAAGGCTACCTTGGAGGTCCTGGCCTTAAGTCTCCCGCCTAGCAGCCTAAATTTTTCCTCCAGGACCTCACGACTGCATTTCCCCACATCGTTGGTGCCAACATGCACCACGACCACAGGCTCCTCCCAGCACTGTCTATCAGTCTATCTACTACACGCGTAATGTCCGCTACCTTCGCACCAGGCAGGCAAGTCACCATACGGTCAGTACGCGGTTTCGCCACCCGGCTGTCTACTTGCCTAATGATCGAATCACCAACTACCAATACCCCCCCTCTCCCCCTGCTCAGGGATGGTTCCTTGGCGCGAAAGGATTCCCGCTCACCGACCAAAGAAGAGGTCCCTTCTGAGGGCGCATTCCCCTTATCCTCAGCATGGTGCCCTGTTCCCTCTCGACCCTCACGCTCTCTGGCAGCAACGGGGCTGCTACGTTCAGAGCGGGGCTCATCTAATACGCCCCCGAGAGTCTTCCCCAAGTGCCTAACTGACCGTCTCTGCTTCTCCAGGGCAATCACCTCGGCCTCAAGGGTACGAACTCGTTCCCTGAGGACCAGGAGCTCCTTGCATCGAGCACACACCCAAGACTTCTGTCCTAGGGGAGAGTAGAAGAAGATATTGGATTTGTATCCCACTCTATACTCCAAATCTCAGAGTCTCAAAGCGGTCACAATCTCCTTTTACCTTCTCCCCGCTACACCCTGGGAGGTGGGCAGGGCTGAAAGAGCTCTTACAGCAGCTGCCCTTTTCAAGGGCAACTCTGTGAGAGCTACAGCTGACCCTAGGCCGTTCCAGCAGCTGCAAGTGGAGGAGTGGGGAATCAAAGCTGGCTCTCCCAGATAAGAGTCCATGTACTTAACCACTACACCAACCTCAAATAGGATATTATAGCATTGGAGAAAGTCCAGAAAAGGGAAACTAGAATGATTAAAGGGCTGGAACACTTTCCCTATGAAGAAAGGTTGAAACGCTTGGGGCTCTTTAGCTTGGAGAAACGTCGACTGCGGGGTGACATGATAGAGGTTTACAAGATAATGCATGGGATGGAGAAAGTAGAGAAAGAAGTCCTTTTCTCCCTTTCTTACAATACAAGGACTCGTGGGCATTCGATGAAATTGCTGAGCAGACAGGTAAAACGGATAAAAGGAAGTACTTCTTGACCCAAAGGGTGATTAACATGTGGAATTCACTGCCACAGGAGGAGGTGGAGGCCACAAGCATAGCCAGCTTCAAGAGGGGGTTAGATAAAAATATGGAGCAGAGGTCCATCAGTGGCTATTAGCCACAGTGTGTATATGTGTGTGTGTGTGTGTATAATTTTTTTTGGCCACTGTGTGACACAGAGTGTTGGACTGGATGGGACATTGGCCTGATCCAACAGGGCTTCTCTTATGTGACACAGAGTGTTGGACTGGATGGGCCTCTGGCCTGATCCAACAGGGCTTCTCTTATGTTCTTATGTGACACAGAGTGTTGGACTGGATGGGACATTGGCCTGATCCAACAGGGCTTCTCTTATGTGACACAGAGTGTTGGACTGGATGGGCCTCTGGCCTGATCCAACAGGGCTTCTCTTATGTTCTTATGTGACACAGAGTGTTGGACTGGATGGGCCACTGGCCTGATCCAACAGGGCTTCTCTTATGTTCTTATGTGACACAGAGTGTTGGACTGGATGGGCCACTGGCCTGATCCAACAGGGCTTCTCTTATGTTCTTATGTGACAAAGAGAGTTGGACTGGAGGGGCCACTGGCCTGATCCAACAGGGCTTCTCTTATGTTCTTATGAGTGAGAAAGTCATGTTTCCCGGGCTGAAATTCTGTTGCCTACTGCAATGTGGCATTGGATCCAAGCCCATGTCTGTGAATGCCTCTGTAATTACTGTCGAATAAAACCCAGCATCTGCGTTTGTTTGCGCCATGGACATTTTGTGTGCTCGAGTTCGCTCTTAATGCACATCATCTGTACGAATATTATTTTCAATTGCGCAGGATTTGGGTTCTGTTTTTTTTAAAAAAAATGAAACACATAGCTAAGCATGAAGCGTCCCGGCGTCCAACCTCATTTTCTTTTCCGTGGTGATCTGTGTCGCTAAATGTGAGGAAAGTGGTGGTGTGTGGGGGGTTCTTTACACCTTTTAATAAAGCTGGGTCTAATCCAATCTCCGATCCCGTCGCTGAAATTCGTGGCTGGCGATAAGCAATAAAACCCTCATCGAGTCCAATTTATTTTCTGTCTCTGGGAGGGAATCAAACAATTTACACTCACAATCTGAATGCGAAACCATCATGGACTTGAAAGGCTGTCTTCTGCTTCAGCGGCCACTAGCCGTGGCAGACTTGCTTAAAGGTAAAGGTCAAGGTAGTCCCCTGTGCAAGCACCAGTCGTTTTCGACTCTGGGGTGACGTCGCATCAGGACGTTTTCACGGCAGACTTTCAACGGGGTGGTTTGCCGTGGCCTTCCCCCAGTCATCTACACTTCCCCCCCCCCCAGCAAGCTGGGGACTCATTTCACCGACCTCGGAAGGATGGGAGGCTGAGTCAACCTGGAGCCAGCTACCTGAACCAGCTTCTGCTGGGATCGAACTCAGGTCGCGAGCAGAGGACTCCGACTGCAGTACTGCAGCTTTGCCACTCTGCGCCACGGGGCTGCTATTTAACTTGCTTAGAGGTTTTTAAACAGAGGCTGGATGGCCATCTGACAGCAATGAAGATCCTGTGAATTTAGGGGGAGGTGTTTGTGGGTTTCCTGCATTGTGCAGGGGGTTGGACTAGATGACCCTGGAGGTCCCTTCCAACTCTATGATTCTGTGATCCTTTGAACTGGAGAACAGCCCTGGGACCTTCAGCATGACATTCAGACACTCTTACCCAGGACTTTTTGGGTAGCAGGAACTCCTTTGCCTATTAGGCCACACACCCCTGATGTAGCCAATCCTCCTGGAGCTTACAGTAGGCCCTGTAGGAAGAACGCTGTAAGCTCTTGGAGGATGGGCTGCATCAGGGGGGTGTAGCCTAATATGCAAAGCAGTTCCTGCAACAAAAAAAGCCTTGCTCTTATCACTGAGCCATGGCCTCTCTCATAGCGGTTCTTCCGATGCTGTATGGAAATACTTTAGGGCAGGGCTTTTTTTGGTAGCAGGAACTCCTTTGCATATTAGGCCACACACCCCTAATGCAGCCAATCCTCCAAGAGTTTACAGCAGGCCCTGTAAGAAGAGCCCTGTAAGCTTTTGTAGGATTGGCTACATCGGGGTGTGTGTGTGTGTGTGGCCTAATATGCAAATGAGCTCCTGCTACAAAAAAAAGACCTGCTTTAGGGGAAAGGTTCATTTGCTTTCTTACTGACTTTGGGATCATTTGTGGACCAGTGCTCGGGAAGAGCAGAGGATGCTGGTGGAGTGCCTCAACGCTGCAAATAAACGATTTGGGGTGGGGGAAGCCCCTCCAGACACTAATCGAAGGCACTCATTTGCATTTTGTTTTGGGGATTTGTGCATGCACGCCAAGCCCATCTATCTTTTCGACTGTCAAAAAAGGGGAAGCGGTGGGCGTCAGAGTGGAAACTTTCTGTTATCGGGGAAGGAATGAAGAGGAGTTGGTTGAGGAGCTTGACACTCGAAGGACGAAAAGGTTAAGTTGGCTCGGCATCGCAAATAATCGCTAATTTCAAAGAATAACACGGGGGGGGGAGGGGGTGCGAGGGCAGCGAGAGCCACCTCCATGAAAGCTCCAGTTATGGAGAACAAATCGGAGCCCTCGGAAAAGCCCCACCCCGTTGACTGTTTCTCTTCCCATCGACCCCAAATATTCACATCTGGACTGGTGGAGCACCGTTGGTGCAGGGAAAGCAAATCTGTCTTTTTGCCCGGACAAATTATTAATATTGTGCAGTACAAATGATTAATACCGGATTATTAGGGAATAAAGTAGAGAGGATAGGGTTGCCAACTCCAGGTTAAGAAATACCTGGAGTTTTCTTTTTTTTGGGGGGGGGAGTGCAGCTACTCCACTCCGAGTCCCATTTGTACTGTTTGACCTCCAGGTGGGGCCTGGAGACCTCTTGGAATTGCAACCAATCGCCAGGTAACCAGAATTTGGGGGGGGGGGGGGTTTGCAGAAACTGCCCAGCAGGAACTCATTTGCATATTAGGCCACACCATTGACGTCACCATTGTTCTGCACCGGGTTTTCTGCAGAAAAAGCCCAACAGGAACTCATTTGCATATTGGGCCACACCCCCACACCAAGCCAGCCGGAACTGCGTTCCTGCTCAAAAAAAGCCCTGCAGGTAACAGAGATCAGTTTCCCAGGAGAAATGCTGGGCTCTATGGGATTATGCCCCATCAAAGTCACCCTTCCCCAACCTCTGCTGTTCCCCAGCTCTACCCCCAAATCTCCAGGAATCTTCCAATCCAGAACTGGCAACCCAATCTACCTGCAGTTGTACCATATTCTCACTGTATTTTTACTAGGGTTGCCAATCCCCAGGTGGGGGCAGGGGATCCCCGGGTTTGGAGACCCTCCCCCCGCTTCAGGGTCGTCAGAAAGCGGGGGGAGGGGAGGGAAATGTCTGCTGGGAACTCTGTTATTCCCTATGGAGATTTATTCCCATAGAAAATCATGGAGAATTGATCTGCGGGTATCCGGGGCTCTGGGGGGGCTGTTTTTTGGGGTAGAGGCACCAAATTTTCAGTATAGCATCTAGTGCCTCCCCCAAAATACCGCCCAAGTTTCAAAAAGATTGGACCAGGAGGTCCAATTCTATGAGCCCCAAAAGAAGGCACCTCTAACCTTCATTATTTCCTATGGAAGGAAGGAATTGAAAAGGCGTGCCGTCCCTTTAAATGTGATGGCCAGAACTCCCTTTGGAGTTCAATGATGCTTGTCACAGCCTTGATCTTGGCTCCAGCCCTAATGTCTCCTGGCTCCACCTCCAAAGACTCCTGGCTCCACCCCCAAAGTCCCCAGATGTTTCTTGAATTGGACTTGGCAACCCTAATTTTTACTATGCTTCTAGATTTCAGCAATGCTGATTCTGTGAATTAGGCAGATCATGTAAAAGAGGGCAAGAAGCAGAGGTGAAGTGGGTGATTAACATGTGGAATTCACTGCCACAGGAGGTGGTGGCGGCCACAAGCATAGCCACCTTCAAGAGGTGTTTAGATAAAAATATGGAGCAGAGGTCCATCAGTGGCTATTAGCCACAGTGTGTGTGTATGTATAAAATTTTTTGCCACTGTGTGACACAGAGTGTTGGACTGGATGGGCCATTGGCCTGATCCAACATGACTTCTCTTATGTGACACAGAGTGTTGGACTGGATGGGCCATTGGCCTGATCCAACATGGCTTCTCTTATGTTCTTATGTTCTTAGGTATTTGTGAAGTTCCTGCTTTTTGCAGGGGGTTGGACTAGATGACCCTGGAGGTACCTTCCAACTTTATGATCCTATGTGGATTCCAGACTCCCTAGGGTTGCCAATCTCCAGGTGGGCAGGGGAATACAACGCACTAGGCTAAAAAAAGTAAACTGTATAAACAGTGAATAAATACACATGTATTTGTTCAAAGCAGACCTCTCCATTAGTCCTCTCTGCAAAGCAAGGAACGTATTCACCGGAAACCAGTCCAAATGTTTTTCAGCAAATTAATGCCGAATTCATTCAGGAAGATCCAGGTGAGGCAAATTTGATAACAAAACGGTTCAATATTAATTTATATCCTGCCCTTACATAATATCAAATGCAAACCTTACAATAATGCAATAATAAAAGTACACTGGCTGCATAACAATTATATATTACAGTTCAATTGTATGTATTACTACATTAAAACCGTCTAATTAAAACCATCAAATTCAAAAACCAACAAATGAGTTTGGTGCTACGGTCTCGATGTTACTCATCTTACAATTTTACGTGACGACGGTCCAATAGGTTCCACATTAAGAAAAAGCCAGCTGAAAAAGGGTAGTCTTGCACGCCCTGCGGAACTGGGTAAGGCTCCGCAAGGCCCGCACCTCTTCCAGTAATTGGTTCCACCAGTGGGGAGCTGTGATATTTCTTGATATGTACAGCCAGCAGTCCATAAAAGCAACAAGGTCGTACTGGTGCCCTTGTTTCACGTTAGCTTCTTCGAGCTTCTCACATTATTATTATTATTATTATTATTATTATTATTATTATTATTATTATTATTATTATTATTATTATTATTATTATTATTATTATTAAATTTATTCTTATATCCCGCCCTCCCCCGCCAAAGGCGGGCTCAGGGCGGCTCACAGGCATGGCATTCCATGGTTCAATAAAACAATACAGTACAAACAACAATTTTAAATAATCAATTACATAATAAATTAGTTAAAATAGATAAAATAGGTGCTAAATTACTATGAGTCATAATATCCACAAGATGGCTGGGTAGCTACACATCAGTTTAGCCAGGTTCTGTTTCAAAGGCGAGCTGGAAGATGATTCCACCATCGAGGGGCCATTGCTGAGAAGGCTTGCTCCCTGGTCGCCTTCAATCTAGCCTCTCTTGGCCCAGGGATTGTCAAAAGATTTTGAGAGCTGGATCTCAGTGCTCTCTGGGGAACATATGGGGAGAGGCGGTCCCTTAGGTAGGCAGGTCCTCGGCCATATAGGGCTTTAAAAGTAATGACCAGCACTTTACAGCGAACACGGTACACAACCGGCACTGGGGTAAGAATGCCAAACTGTTTCAACACTGAATAACACTTCAATAGTGTTATTAATTGTTTACACAGTTTGCTTTTTTTTTTGTTTATTCGGAGGCTGGTTTTCGCGGAAGCCTAGTGCTTTGTATTCCCCTGTCTATTACCGCCGTGATTCTCTGTGTGGGTTGCACAATCCCCAGATGGGGGCAGGGGATCCTCCAGTTTGGAGGCCTTCCCCCCATTTCAGGGTCATCAGAAACCAGGGGGTGGGGATGCCTGGTGGGCATTCCATTATTCCCTATGGAGACTGATTCCCATAGGGTATCATGGAGAATTGATCTCTAGGTATCTGGGACTCTGGGAGGGGTAGGGTTGCCAATCCCCAAGTGGGGGCAGGGGATCCCCCGGTTTGGAGACCCCCCCCCCCCCGCTTCAGGGTCGTCAGAAAGCGGGTGGAGGGGAGGGAAATGTCTGCGGGGAACTCTATTATTCCCTAGGGAGATTTATTCCCATAGAAAATCATAGAGAATTGATCTGCGGGTATCTGGGGCTCTGGGGGGGGCTGTCTTTTGGGGTAGAGGCACCAAATTTTCAGTATAGCATCTAGTGCCTCTTCCCAAAATACCCCCCCAAGTTTCAAAAAGATTGGACCAGGGGGTCCAATTCTATGAGCTCCAAAAAAGGTGCCCCTATCCTTCATTATTTCCTATGGAAGGAAGGAATTGAAAAGGTCCCTTTAAATGTGATGGCCAGAACTCCCTTTGGAGTTCAATTATGCTTGTCACAGCCTTGATCTTGGCTCACCCCTAATGTCTCCTGGATCCACCCCCAAAGTCTCCTGGTTCCACCCCCAAAGTCCCTAGATATTTCTTGAATTGGACTTGGCAACCCTAGGGAGGGGCCTGTTTTTTTTTTTTTTAGGTAGAGGCACCAGATTTGCAGCAGAGCATCTGATGCCTCTCCTCAAAATACCCTCCACATTTCAAAAGGATTGGACCAGGGGGTCCCATTCTATGAGCCCCAAAAGAAGGTGCCCCTATCCTTCATCATTTCCAGTGGAGGGCAGGCATTTAAATGGCGTGCAGTCCCATTAATTGTGATGGCCAGACCTCCCTTCAGAGTTCAGTTATGCTTGTCCCAACCTTGCTCTTGACTCCACCTCCAATGTCTCCTGGCTCCACCCCCGAAGTCTCTCTGGCTCCACCCCCAAAGTCTCCAGATATTTCTTGATTTGGACTTGGCAACCCTAAGACTCCCCCCAGGGAAACGGTATCAACTGAGGCACATGCAGGATGGCTTAGAGCAGATAATGAAAGTCCAGTAACACCATAAAGAACAACACGATTTCCAGGATAAAAGCTTTCAAGAGTCAAAGCTCCTTTTGTTAGCTATGTATCAGATGCCGGGAGCGTTTGTTGGGATATTTGTTTAATATAGCAGACTTTGCCCAGTCATAGGAGCTTGATACTGAGCGCAGTAAATAAATCTCCCAAGAAGTATATTGCAAAAAAAGGGTAAACTTACATTTTCTCAAGTAGACCCAGTTCACATTCCAGTTACAGTCAAAAGAAGAGAAAGAGACACCGAATTTGAAAAGTACTTTTTTCCTATTGCAAATGCTCAGCTTGTCCGGAATCATGAGTGTGGGAGGATGAGGGCACTGTGTCCACAAGAGAGACCTGCAGAGACATGTATCTCCAGGGAAAGCCATGAGGAGAGAGTGAGAGGACAAAGTGGGAGAGAAAGGAGGAGTCAGAGGGCAGCTCCCAGGTTAAGACAAAGCGAGACGTTCCATTCAAGGAGAGAAAACACCCCAGTGTCTGGGAGTGCTGAGTCATTCACTCCAACAATTAATTCATAGGGTCATCATAAGTCAGAAGAGATCAAATGGGACACTCAAACGGTTCCAATTGGTGAGGGTTTTTGCTCCTCATGGAAATCAAGCAAAGAATTATGCTTCCTCATCTGCAGTGGGATTTGTGGTCCTTTCAGCAAGAGCCAGCAGCTTTAGAAGCCTGCTTTTCAACCCTAGACATTTGTTTCAGTGCAGAGAGGGCGAGGACAGAGAGGAGAGGAAAGGAAGAGTCAGAGAACAGCTCCCAGCAGGTCTGGGGAGGCAGGCCACTCTATTTAAAAAAAAACAACCCTTCCCTCTGAGAGAAAGAGAGAGCGCGCATGAGAGAACAAGAGAGCAAGAGAGCGACAGCAAGAGAAAGAGCACAAGACTAGAGAGTGACAGTGAAAGCAAGAGAGCAGCAGCAAGGGGGAGAGCAACAGTGAGAGAGAGGGGGAGAGTAAGAGAGCAGCACAGAGAGAGAGCGACAGTGAGAGAGAGAGCAACAGCGAGGGGGAGAGTAAGAGAGCAGCAAAGAAAGAGCAACAGCGAGGGGGAGAGCAAGAGACTGACAGCACACATGAGAGAGTGCAAAAGCGAGGGGGAGAGTGAAAGAGCAGCAGTGTGTGAGAGAGCGAGAGAGCAACAGAGAGCGAGAGAGAGCAGCAGAAAGAGAAAGCAAGACACGGACAGTGCAAGAGAGAGAGCGCAAAAGCGAGGAGGGGAGTGAAAGAGCAGCAGTGAGTGAGAAAGAGAGCAACAGCGAGGGGGAGAGTGAGTGAGCAACAGAGAGAGCGAAAGAGTGGCAGTGAGAGAGAGAGCAAAAGAGTGACAGCAAGGGGGAGAGCAAGAGAGAGGCAGAGAAAGTGAGAGCAACAGCGAGGAGGAGAGCAAGAGACTGACAGCGCACATGAGAGAGTGCAAAAGTGAGGGTAAGAATGAAAGAGTAGCAGTGAGAGAAAGAGAGAGAGAGCAACAGAGAGGGGGAGAGCGAGGGAGCAACAGAGAGAGCGAAAGAGCGGCACTGAGAGAAAGAGCGGGGAAGTGACAGTGCGGTGGAGAGCGACAGCGCAAGGGAGAGAGCCCAAAAGCCAGGGGGAGAGTGAAAGAGCAGCAGAGAGAGAGAGAGAGAGCTACAGCAAGGGGGAGAGTAAGAGAGAGAGAAAGCTAAAGAGCAGCAGTAAGAGAGAGTGGGAGAGCGACAGCAAGGGGGGAGCGAGAGAGCAATAGCTAGTGAGAGAGAAAGTGACAGCAAGGGGGAGAGCAAGAGAGAAAGCGGGAGAGCAATAGTGAGGGGGAGAGTGAGAGAGTGACAGCCAGAAAGAGAGAAGAGACAGTGCGAGAGAAAGCTGGGGAGTGCAAGAGAGAGCTGGGATGGGGCGGGCTGGCCGCTGGAGGGAAGAAGCCAAGCCCCACAGCCCCCCACCATTTTTTAACTCCACGAGGCCCCTCCACCCCAAATTTTTTGGCTACGGGTCTGGCTCCCAGGTTAAGACAAAGAGAGGCATCCCATTCAAGGGGATAGCTCCTATACACACTTAGAGTGATGTAGCGCTCTCCAATGTCCAGGCGCTCTGAGCCACTCACACTAACAGCTTCAACTGTTGAAAACGTATACCCTGCAATTCTTCTTGGTCTTTAAGGTTTTACTGGACTCGAATCTTGCTCTTTTGACAGCAATCTGAGAAGGAGGGGCCCTCCAGAAGGGCTCCGGGAAGGCAACGTATAAATTTCCTAAGTCAAAGAATAAGCCGACCCTCCCACGGACAGGCTGAGTGCGGAGGGAACTTTTGCATTTTAATGAAATGCACCACGACGAAACTTATTGCCCTTGTCAAAGCAAAACAATTTCAAAGAGCGCTTTTTCCCGTCCCTCTGTCCCAGCTCCATTACCTTCAAGGACTTTCGGCACACCCCATTGCCTCTCTGGAAGGTAAAGCAAGGAGGATAAGTATTTCCATTTCTCTCCAGCCTGTTAGGAAATGAAGTGTGGGGAGGAAGGAACACCCCTGGCAGATGGAGATGTTTTCCCCATTGGAGAAGTGACTTTGGAGTAGGTAAACTTTGCACAGAGTTTTTAATGATGAACTTTGGAAAGGCTTTTGCAGGGGAAGGCCAGGAGGGGCGCAGAGCATTCATTGAACGCAGTTAAATTAAAGGATGTGAAAAAGTGTCTTCCACGGGTACCAATCTCCAGGTGGGGCCTGGAGACCTCCTACGATTGCAACTGATTTCCAGGCAATCAGGGCTTTTTTTTTGTAGCAGGAACTCCTTTGCATATTAGGCCACACATGTCTGAAGTAGCCAATCCTCCAAGAGCCTACAGGGCTCTTATTACAGGGCCTACTGAAAGTTCCAGGACGATTGGCTCCATCAGGGGTGTGAGGCAGGGCTTTTCTGTGGCAGGAACTCCTTTGCATATTAGGTCACACACCCCTGATGGAGCCAATCATCCAAGAGCTTACAGGGCTCTTAGTACAGGGCCTACTATAAGCTCCAGGAGGATTGGCTACATCAGGAGTGTGAGGCGGGGCTCTTTTGTAACAGGAACTCCTTTGCATATTAGGCCACACACCCCTGATGTAGCCAATCCTCCAAGAGCTTACAGGGCTCTTCTTACAGGGCCTACTGTAAGCTCCATGAGGACTGGATACGTAAGAGAAGCCATGTTGGATCAGGCCAATGGCCCATCCAACACTCTGTATCACACAGTGGCCTATATATGCCACTGTGTGATACAGAGTGTTGGATGGGCCATTGGCCTGATCCAACATGGCTCCTCTTATGTTCTTATGTATCGAGTCCTCATGGAGCTTACAGTAAGAAGACACACACACATACACACACACACTGTGGCTAATAGCCACTGATGGACCTCTGCTCCATATTTTTATCCAATCCCCTCTTGAAGCTGGCTATGCTTGTAGCCGCCACCACCTCCTGTGGCAGTGAATTCCACATGTTAATCACCCTTTGGGTGAAGAAGGACTTCCTTTTATCTGTTCTAACCCGACTGCTCAGCAATTTCATTGAATACCTACAAGTTCTCGTATTGTGAGAAAGGGAGAAAAGGACTTCTTTCTCTAATTTCTCCATCCCATGCATAATCTTATAAACCTCTATCATGTCACCCCACAGTCAACGTTTCTCCAAGCTAAAGAGCCCCAAACATTTTAACCTTTCTTCATAGGGAAAGTGTTCCAAAACTTTAATCATTCTAGTTGCCCTTTTCTGCACTTTTTCCAATGCTATAATATCCTTTCTGAGGTGCAGTGACCAGAATTGTACACAGTGTTCCAAATGAGACCGCACCATCGATTTATACAGGGGCATTATGATACTGGCTGATTTGTTTTCAATCCCCTTCCTAATAATTCCCAGCATGGCGTTGGCCTTTTTTATTGCAATCGCACACTGTCTTGACATTTTCAGTGAGTTATCTACCCCAAGATCTCTCTCTTGGTCAGTCTCTGCCACTTCACAACCCATCAACTTGTATTTATAGCTGGGATTCTTGGCCCCAACGTGCATTACTTTGCACTTGGCCACAATGAACCTCATCTGCCACGTTGACGCCCACTCACCCAGCCTCAGCAGATCCCTTTGGAGTTCCTCACAATCCTCTCGGGTTCTCACCACCCTGAACAATTTAGTGTCATCTGCAAACGTGGCCACTTCACTGCTTGCTCCCAACTCCAGAACATTAATGAACAAGTTAAAGAGCATGGGGCCCAGTACTGAACCCTGCGGTACCCCACTGCTTACCATCTTCTATTGCGAAGACTGCCCATTTATACTCACTCTCTGCTTCCTATTAATTAGCCAGTTCTTGATCCACAAGAGGACCTGTCCTTTTACTCCATGACTCTTGAGCTTACTAAAGAGCCTTTGATGAGGAACTTTATCAAAAGCTTTTCTGGGGAATCAAAAACAACATCTATTGGGTCCCCTTTGTGCACATGCTTGTTCACCAGGGGTGCGTGGCCTCATATGCAAAGGAGTTCCTGCTCCCCCCCAAAAAAACCCTGCAGACAATAGAGGTCAGTCCCCCTCGAGAAAATGGCTGCTTTGGAGGTTTTGAAGGATGGAGTCTGTGTACTGTACCCTACTTCCATCCCTCCCCAAAGCCCGCCTTCTCCAGGCTCCACCCCCAAAACGTTAGGAATTCCCCAACACAAAGATGGGGTGGCCAACCTCCTGGTGGATAACGCAGAAACTCAAGTACCATCTGAGTTGCTGAGTTGTCTTCCACACTGTCGCCCTTCTGTTCTCCCTAACCTCCCGGTGGAGCCTGGAGGACAGAGGACAGAAATCAGCTCCCCTGAAGAAAACGGTTGCTTTGGAGGGAGGACTCTGTAGCATTATAACCTGCTGAGGTTCCACCTCTCCTTAAAATCCATGTTCTCCAGGCTCCGCCCCAAAACTGCAGTAATTTCCTAACCCAGGGTTCAGAAGGCGAAGGAGGAGGAGAAGATTGGATTTATACCCTTCTGTAATGTTCATGTTCTTTAATTCAGGGGTCCTCAACCCCCGGACCATGGACCGGTACCGGTCCGTGGCCTGTTAGCAACCGGGCCATGAGTTGTATAATTATTTCATTATATATTACAATGAAGTAATAATAAAAATAATAATAAGACCATGTTGGATTTGTCCTCCACTCCGAATCTCAGAGTGGCTCACAATCTCCTTTATCTTCCTTCTCCACAACAGACACCCTGTGAGGTGGGTGGAGCTGAGAGATCTCTCCCAGAAACTGTCCTTTCAAGAACAACTCTGCCAGAGCCCAAGGCCATTCCAGCAGTGGAGGAGTGGGGAATCAAACCCAGATCCCACACATTTAACCATCACACCAAAATAAAGTGCACAATTGTATCATCTTGAAACCATGATCCCCACCCGCTCTGTGGAAAAACTGTCTTCCACAAAACCGGTCCCTGGTGCCAAAAAGGTTGGTGACTGCTGCTTTAATTGATTTCAGAGCAATGTAGTTTGTCAACAGAAAGCAGTTTATTCACTAATATAAGAGCAGAAAACAGTTTTATAACACTAACTTAAAGGTAGCAACATGAAATCAAACTTCCAATACAAAGATACTTCCAAGAAGGCTGGTTGTTGTGGCTGAGGGACTCCATCTTCACCACACCCATCTGTTCATCACACAACAGCTTCTTCGGCTATTTGGCAGGGCAGGGCAGGGCAGAACAGCAACCTACCTAATTCATTTAGGCTTAGAATCATAGAATCATAGAGTTGGAAGGGACCTCCATAGTCATCTAATCCAACCCCCTGCACAATGCAGGAAACCCACAAAAACCTACCCCAAATTCACAGAATCTTCATTGCTGTCAGATGGCCAGCTAGCCTGTTTTAAAACCTCCAAGGAAGGAGAGCCCACCACCTCCCGAGGAAGCCACTGAGGAATCGCTGTAACGGTCAGGAAGTTCTTCCTAAGGTTGAGCCAGAAACTCTTTTAATTTCAACCCATTGGTTCTGGTCCTACCTTCCGGGGCCACAGAAAACAATTCCACACCATCCTCTATATGACAGCCCTTCAAGTACTTGACGATGGTGATCATATCACTTCTCAGCCGCCTCCTCTCCAAGCTATCCCCAGCTCCTTCAACCTTTCCTCATAGGACTTGGTCTCCAGACCCCTCACCATCTTCGTCGCCCTCCTCTGGACCCGTTCCAGCTTGTCTATATCCTTCTCAAATTGTGGTGCCCAAAACTGAACACAATACTCCAGGGGAGGTCTTACCAGAGCAGAGTAAAGCGATACCATCACTTCACGTGATCTGGACACTAGACTTCAGTGGATACAGCCCCAAATTGCATTTGCCTTTTTAGCCACCGCATCACACTGTTGACTCACGTTCAGCGTATGATCCACTAAGACCCCTAGATCCTTTTCACACATACTATTGCTAAGGCAAGTCTCTCCCATCCTATAACTATGCATGGGATTTTTCCTACCTGTAAAGTACTGGGGTCGGCGCAGTAAGAGACCAGAGTTGGAGAGTGATTTCAGCAAGCTTTACTTCAGGAACACCAACACTGGGGGGCGTGGCGTCGCACGCATAGGGAATGGACGCCTGAAAACAGAGCTCCTTACTTACCCCTGCCAAATCCACTTAAGCAAGCGCCCAGCGTTGTTGTTTGTTTTCTTTTTTTTCTTTAATTAGTATGGGAACAGTAGATGGTCAAAAATCCAGATCAAAAAGAAACCCAAGGAACTCTGTTAAAGACTATTTTCCCAAAAAGCCTAAGGCTAAGGCCTCAGGAAAAGCAAGCAGCCCTGCAAGCAAGATGGCGTCGGGAGAAGGGGAAAACACAGCAGCAGACCTAGCTTCATTTCGTTCTGAGGTAATGGAGGCTTTTCAAAAACTGGAAAAAAATATGACTGACAAAATATCTGCCATGATCCAGCCCCTTTCTGCTCAGTTGGAGGGTTTCAAAACGTCCTTAGAGAAGGTGGCAGAGACTGCAGATTCTGCTTTTAACATGGCATGTGCTGTGCAGGAGGACACTCAGTATTTTTATAAAAGAGATGAATGGGCCACTGATAAAATTATTGCACTTGAGAACCAACTGAAAATGCGGAATGTTAAAATTCGCGGGCTCCCCGAGAACTCTGCCTCTCCCTCTGACCTAAAATCTCTTATAGCCTCCTGGCTATCAAAGGCATTGGGTTTTTCTGAATCTGATCTTTGTGCCCTGGAGGCTGCATATAGAATTGGCCCTTTGCGCACACAGAAAACTTCGTTGCCTAGGGACATTTTAGTCCGTTTCTCTTCTGCCTCAGTTAAATCCAAGCTGCTGCAAAAAGCCCGGGCTATAAATCCACTTCTGCTAGGAGATTACAACATCCAAATTCTACAGGATTTGTCTTCTGAAACCTTGCAAAGGCGGAAAATTTTGAAGCCAATTATTGAAATCCTGAACAGGGAAAACATCAGATATCGATGGGTTGCTTCGTACAAGCTGCAAGTTACTGTACAGGATCGGTCGTTTGTCGCTGGAGGCCTTGACTCAGGCCTAAGCATGCTGAGAGATTTGAATCTCCCTGTTCCCACCGGCCTTATAGAAGCAGTTTCACATGTTCACTCAATAACTTCAGACACTAGATGGCGTCGTGTGCCTATGAACCGTCCTGATCGGCCTGTTTCTCCTAGAAGCTAAACACTGGAACTGTTGCTATGCAGAAATCTTCCCTTTTTTGTGTGGATTCTTGACGTCCCCCCCCCTTTTTTTTTTTTTTCCTGACATATAAGCTTTGCCTACTGAACTGCTGACTTATAAGCTTTGCCTACGTGTAACTCTGTCACGGCTTAGAAATATGCTGATGATTGTTTCGTGCCTATGAAGCAATGTTTATATACGAAATTGGGGGGTCCCCCCCCCCTTTTTTTTTTTTTTTTTTGGTTATTTATATCTTTTGAACACAATGTTATGAATGTGAGGGAGTTATTAATTCAATTCAACTCATTAAAGGAAATCTTCTTGGTTGATTGGGTATGCATGATTGGAAGAATGGGGTGACTTGGAATATATGGTTTGAGTAGGAGCTGGAATGGGGAGGATGGATGTTGAGTGAGGGAGTGGGAGGGAGAGAGAGTGAGTGAGGGGGGGTAGATCAGAGTGAGAAACTTGAATAGTATGATTAGGGTTTTATATCAATATATTTCTTTCTACTATGAGTTAATGAATTGTCAGGACCTTTTCCCTTCCTGTGTGAATTGTTGAATGGAAATGAATCTGTGAGACAGAGGGTGGGTAGGGAATGTATGTGTGTGTCAGTTTGTGCCTTATGCTACTATGAAGGTTTGGAAACTTGTTTCCCTCACCATCATATCTCCCTACATAGGCTTATAAGTGGCTGAAGGATAGTTGGTGGGGAGTGTTTGGGGAGACCAGTATTTAATAGCGTTCATAGTTTTGTTTAAAGTTTCATTGTATTTTTATCATAGTGTCTTAAGTCTTACAATAACTTTGTGATCGAGATCTGATGCTGTTACACATGGTATATTAGTTTGCCTGTAATTATCTTTAATTCACTAACCTGAGTTGGTAAAAGGCACAGGTTTTATTATATGTGGCTTTCTAGGCATTTTAGCCTTGACTCGATCAGCTTTGTTTGGCCTTTCATTATAAACTTTCTATACATTCGGCTCTGTTATTCTGTTTATAAATTTTATTTTTGCTGGGTTGATAGTGTTAAATATAAGCATTTTTGGCAGAGAGGGAGAATGGAGAACTTCAGTTTTTTTTAATTAGCTCCATTTGGTAGTTGTTGCTAGTTGTGTGGTGTCTTCAGTAACGAAGACTTCCGCTTCAAATTTATCCTTTTAAGTAAATAGTTGTTGTTTTCCCAAGTTTGGGTTAACAGAGTTGGAGGGTGAGTTAGTGGCTAGTGTCTGTTAATGCTAGACCACTGGTGTTGGTTATGGTTTTTTGTTTGTGTTACGGGCAGCATAACTGTATTGAATTATTATGGATTTAGTTGGAAGTTTTTTAAAGCCTTTGATCTGAAATCTGTCCTCATACCTTTGAAATTTGATCTACAGGATTCGCCTCTAGCTATCCTGGTGGCACCTGGGTTCAAAGCTATGAATTGCAATAATTCTGATAACCTTGGTTATTTCCTCTTTCAATTATGGCAGAGTGCCACTTGAAATTTCTATCTCTAAACTGTAATGGGCTAAATAATTTAATTAAGAAAAAACGGGTTGCCTCTGCCATCTCTCATCAGAAACCAGATATAGTTTTTTTGCAAGAAACTCACCTTAAGGGTAACCAGCCCAAGGTCTTCCAGTCAAAATTTTTTGCTCATCAATTTCAAGCTTACGGGTCCTCCAAAGCAAGAGGTGTGGCCATCTTAATAGGTAAATCAGTCCAATTCACTTTTGAAAATTCCTCTATTGACCCTAGGGGTCGGTATATTTTTATCAATGGGGTCTTTAATGGTAGCCCTTATACTCTGGCATCGGTGTATGCTCCAAATGATGGACAAATTGCATTTATTAAAGATACGTTGTCACAACTTCAAACTTTTCATAAAGGGCCCATTATTTTGGGAGGAGATCTCAACTATGTTGTCAATCCTTCTTTAGATAGATCTCAAAAAAGCCTGCTACCTCTATCTGCCAATAAATGGTCTCAATCAAAAGATTCGAATGGCCAAAATGATTTAGCTCAAATCTTTCAATCCTATAATCTGTCAGACATTTGGAGAAGCAGGCATCCAAAAGAAAGAGACTATACCTTCTTTTCTTCTCGTCATCAAACTTATTCCAGAATAGATTTTCTTTTAGTTTCGGATTCTATTTCTAACCTTTTTTTTAAAGTAGACATTGGCCCAATGATTTGGTCTGATCATGCATGGTTGGAAGGTTATATGTCAGGAATCACTGAAAGATCTTTTTCTTTTAATTGGAGATTGGATAGTAAACTACTGTCTATGAAATCGGTTACAGATTCCATTGAAAAAGACATTAAAGAATTTTTTCAATTCAATACTGAGTGTGGAGTACCTCAGCATATAGTTTGGGACTCGTTTAAAGCTGTAATTCGTGGCAGATTTTTGGCTATTGCCTCTTCGTATAAAAAAGAAAAAGACAAAATTAGATCAGATTTGGTTGCCAACATTACCAAATTGGAAGAGAAATTTAAAAAAATTGGTAGCAAAAAAACTTATTCAAAACTTCTTATAGAAAGGAAAAAATTAGAATCTTTTGACGTCTCCAAGATTCAAAAACAAATGGCTTATATAAAACAAAAATATTGGTTTCGAACTCCTCAATCCCTTAAACTCCTATCATGGAAGGTTAAAAAGAGAATATCCTCAATGGCTATTTCTTCCATTCGTTCTAAATCCGGTACCTTGAAACATTCCACTAAGGATATTGTAGGAGTTTTTAAAAAATACTATTCATCTCTATATTCCTCCCAGCATCCAGCATCAGACCTTATTTCATCTTTTTTAGACACTCACTCAGTTATTAAGCCTGTTTCTCCTGAGGTTAAATCCCTTTTGGACAAACCTTTTACTGCACTTGAAATACAGGAGACTATCAAGTCTATGAAATCCAATAAATCTCCAGGCCGAGATGGCTTTATACCAGAATTTTATAAATTTTTTAATACTTTGTTGGCTCCCATCTTGGCGGACGCCTGTAATCAGTTTGTACAGTCTGGTTCTTTTCCAGTTACTTGGTCACAGGCAAAAATCATTCTTCTTCCAAAGAAAGACAAAGACTTGCTAGACCCTAGTTCATACAGGCCGATATCGCTCCTTAATTGCGATTACAAGATTTTTACAGCAGCCCTGGTGGCTAGGCTTAATACTTTTATAGGGAACTACATTCATCCTGACCAATCGGGCTTTATCCCACACCGTGAGTTAACGGACAATACTAGAATGGTCCTTGATGTTATTCAATACTGCCGGAAATTTAATATTGAGTCTTCCTTTATCTTGTCTATTGATTTTGAAAAAGCCTTTGATTCCGTTGAAGTTCCTTATCTTACAACCTTACTGCAGAAAATGAATTTTGGCCCGAATTTTCTGAAGATAATCCATTCTTTATATAAGTCGCCTTCTGCTATTCTTTCTATTAATAATTTGGATTCTGAAGAATTTAATCTTTTCAGAGGGACGAGGCAAGGTTGCCCCTTGTCTCCTCTGCTTTTTGCAATCGCAATTGAACCTCTTGCTAATGCTATCCGTAATACCAATATTATTGCTGGTATCCCTATTAGAAAGAAACAAATTAAGGTGTCTTTGTTTGCAGATGACCTAGTGCTTTTTGTTACAAAACCTAAGACTTCTTTACCAGCTGTCTTTGATTTATTATCTGTATTTTCTTCTATATCGGGTCTTCGAGTAAACCCATCTAAAACCATTCTTTATCCCATCACAATTTCAGATGCTCTCCAAGATTCCATCTACTCGAATTATCACTTCAAAAAAATGGATAGATATTGGACATATTTGGGGATCAATATACCTTTAAAATTGGGAGATATTTTTAAAGTCAATCATCATTTATTGGTTAAGGACATTCTTACTATGCAAAAGAATAAAAATTCTTCACTCATTCCCTGGAATGAAAAAATTCAGATTATTAAATCTTTTATTTTTCCCAAATTTCTGTTTTTATTTCGAGCCATTCCTATTCTTATTCCTGAGGACTTATTTGTGGGTTGGCGTCGTTCGTTCTTAAGATACATTTGGAACAAGGGCTTATCTAGAATAGGGTATGCAACTCTTATTCGTTCTAAATCCTCAGGTGGTCTGGCTCTTCCGGATCTGCATAAATTTTATGAAGCTGCCATTTTAGGAGGCCTTGTCAGATACCATGATGCTGATTTAAATTCAGGCTGGAAGGTCCTAGAAGATACCTATCTAAATAACAAATCGTTTCAATCTACATTATGGGAATTTCCAAAGAAGAGACCTCCTAATATCTCCTCCAACCTTTTCCTTAAAGCCATTTTTCAGATTTGGGACAAACGCCGCCTCTTTTTAGCCCCTCCTATGTCTCCACTATCTCATTTTATGGATGTTTCTTGGTTTCAACCGGGGTTTTTTTACAAGTCTTTTCCAATTTGGAAAAAATATAATCTTTATAGGTTTGTGGATATTTTGTCCAATGGAAAAGTGCTCGACAAAAAATCTTTAGAAGAGAAAACTGGTGGGACAAAAATCCCATGGTTTGAATACTTGCAAATTAACAACTTGGTGACATCACTCTCAAAGAAATACAATTTCAATCGACCTCTTACTTTCTTTGAATCCTTGCTACAATCTCCTTTTTTAAAGCGGAAGGGACTGATTTCATTTATCTATAAGGGTTTGCTAGACATTGATGCTGTTGATTTGTTATCCTATCAAGAAATTTGGCAAAGGAATAGTTCAATTAATTTTCAGGAGGATGTTTGGCAACAAATCTGGTCATCTCCTTCGTTTGTTTCAAAATCATTGAATATACAATTACAAACTCAAAAAATTTTGTTCCGGTGGTATTTAACACCTCAGAGATTAAGCCATATGGCGATAAATCAATCCTCCAAATGTTGGAAAAATTGTGGAGAGGTGGGCACATTTATACACTGCTGGTGGTCTTGCCCGAGGGTGCAGTCGTTTTGGGCAGTAATTGTGGCAAAAATCAAGGATATCACGGGCTATAGTTTACCCTTAAGATTGGAACTCATTTTGCTTGACTGTTGGAAAGGTATTTCTATTACTTCTCTCAATAAATCCCTGATATCCCTTTTACTAGCTGCTGCTAAAATGGTGTTAGCCCAATTTTGGAAATCTCCCAATATTCCTCCAGTTAAAGCCTGGTATGCTAAAATCTGGGAGGTCTATGCTATGGACAAGATAGCAGATAGTTTATGCAATATAAATAATTCAGAAGGTAACGATTCTCTGATGTACAAGTGGCTTCCATTTCTTAAATTTTCTTTTAGTCCTGTAGATCAGATGCGTACATGTATTCCTGGTAGATATTATGACATTATTAATTTGATGTAATTAACATATGGACAGAGTACTTATTTTTTAATTCAGCTGCCAAGTATGTATGTATGTGTGAATGTATGTATGTGTTGTTTTGTTTGTATTTTGTGTATATATATATATTCTGTTTTCTACTGGTATGCTATGCTTATACACAAAGAATGATTGCAGATACAGTCATTGATTGCTTTATTTGTATGTTTACTAAATTCAATAAAAAAGTTTTTGGACATAAAAAAAAAAAAAAAAAAAAAAAAAAAAGGAACACCAACACTGACTGAGCTCTATTCAAACCTCCCTCTCCTTTATACAATTCTTGCCCCCTTCTGATTGGACCTTAACTATGTACATGGATTGGCTATTTACAGAGGCCTAAGGGCCTATCAGGGTACAGTATGAGCCTAGATGTTGATTGGCTACTTATGTTTCAATCCTTCCCCTGATTGGGCATGCTTAGGCCTTCTCTGGAACCCTGGTGTGGAGTACAAGCTTGGCTTGTTCAGCTTCCCTCCAAAAGTAACAGTTCCCTCCAAAAGTAACAGTTCTCCATTTGAACCTAGGACACAACACCCCTCCCCCCATAGTTCCAGCTATCAGGTGACATAGTCCTGGAGATATGCCGGAGGGCGGCGGTCTCGTGTCGAGCGTCGGAGCTCCGAGGGGACTGGGCGTTCCGACTCGGTTGGTGGTTCCGCGGCTGCAGAGCTGGAGACATCTGGGACGGCGGCCCCGGGAGACCTGGGTTCAGCTGCGCAGTTGGGGGTCTCCTCCTGCTGGGTCGAAGCGGGCTCTAAGGAACCCTGTTCTGTGTCAGGCTCACGGGGACTTACGTTGTCCAGATCTGGAGCCTCTGACCTTGGCTCCCCGGCAGGCAGGCGACCACGGAGTTGGTCGATGTGTCGCCTCAGGAGATGTCCACCCTCCAAGGTCACTGCATAGGAGACCAGGCCGGTGACGTGGTCCACCTTTCCAGGGAGCCAGGCGGGGCCAGTGGTGGCATAGTTCCGTGCCCACACTGTCTCACCTGGGTAGAACCCTCTGGGAGCTTTAAGGTGTTCCGGCGCCGGTCGCCTGTCTGGGGCTCGGTCAGGGTGCAGCTTGTCCAGCAGGGTGGTGATGCGGCGGCCCATGAGGAGTTCGGCTGGACTGCGACCTGTGGAGGCGGTGGGTGTGGTCCGGTAGGCCATTAGGAAACACGCCAAGTCTTTTGGCCAGTCTGAGGGGCCCAGACGGTTCAAGGCCTCCTTTGCCGTGCGCACCATCCGCTCTGCCTGGCCGTTGGTGGCTGGATGAAACGGGGCAGAGTGAATGTGCTTGATGAGGTTCCTGGCTAAGAAGTCCTGGAACACTGCGAACGTGAATGCTGTGCCGTTGTCGGTGACGATGGTCTCCGGCAACCCGTGGGTTGCAAAGATGGCCCTCAGAGCCGTGATGGTCGCCTGCGATGATGGCGAGGGCACCTGGACCACCTCCAACCACTTGGAGTATGAATCCACTAGTATGAGTAGAGTCCGCCCATGGAAGGGGCCAGCAAAGTCCATATGCAGTCTTGACCAGGGGGTTTTGGTGGATTCCCATGGTTGCACTGGGCCACGTGGGGGGTCAGGCCTTGACACCTGGCATGTCGGGCACCTTTTAACCCAAGCCTCAATTTCTGCATCAAGGCCGGGCCACCAGACATAGCTCCGTGCGAGAGCCTTCATGCGGACTATGCCCGGGTGTGCCTTGTGCAGGGCTCTAAGCACTTGGTTTTGCAAGGGTTTGGGGATGACGACTCTGTTGCCCCATAGTAGGCAGCCTTTGTGGGTGGATAGTTCGTCTTTCCGGGCTGCAAACGGAGTAAATTCCGGCCCAGTCGAGCCCTTGGGCCACCCCCTCCCCACCCAGTCCAAGACACGGGAGAGGACTGGATCACGAGCGGAGCGGGCAGCAACGTCGCGGGCGAGCAATGGCCTGTCCGGAAGCATGTCCATCAGTAGGATCTGATGAGCCGGGGCTGGATCGGGATCCACATCAGGCAAGGGCAAGCGGCTCAGGGCGTCAGCATGGCCCATTGCCTTGCCCGGGCGATGCACTAGGGTGTAAGTGTAGCCGGCTAGAAAAATGGACCAACGGAGGACCCGTGGGGACAACACCTGAGGGGTCTGCCGGTCTGATGCAAAGAGGCCCAAGAGGGGTTTGTGGTCCGTATAGAGGGTAAAGGGCCGGCCGTAGATGTAATCATGAAATTTTTTTACGCCGGCCACAACTGCCAACCCTTCTTTGTCGATTTGGGCGTAGTTCCGCTCCGCCGACGAGAGGGTCCGCGAGTAGTACGCGATAGGGACTTCGGTCCCATCAGGGAGTCGGTGGCCCAGAACTGCCCCCACGCCATAAGGGGATGCGTCGCATGCAAGGACCAAGGGCAGGGTCTCGTCGAAATGGGCAAGGACAGAGTTGGACATCAGGAGGCCCTTGATATCCTGGAAGGCTTTAGCGTGCTGGCGGCCCCACGCCCAGGGTCGGTTCTTGTCTAGAAGCCGGTGCAGGGGTTCGGCCACCGCTGCCTTGTGGGGGAGAAAAGCATGATAAAAGTTTAGGAGGCCGAGGAAGGCCTGGAGTTCTTGCTTGTTCTTACTGGCATCCCATCCTCATCGCCAGTGTAAAGTACTGGGGTCGGCGCAGTAAGAGACCAGAGTTGGAGAGTGATTTCAGCAAGCTTTACTTCAGGAACACCAACACAGACTGAGCTCTATTCAAACCTCCCTCTCCTTTATACAATTCTTGCCCCCTTCTGATTGGACCTTAACTATGTACATGGATTGGCTATTTACAGAGGCCTAAGGGCCTATCAGGGTACAGTATGAGCCTAGATGTTGATTGGCTACTTATGTTTCAATCCTTCCCCTGATTGGGCATGCTTAGGCCTTCTCTGGAACCCTGGTGTGGAGTACAAGCTTGGCTTGTTCAGCTTCCCTCCAAAAGTAACAGTTCCCTCCAAAAGTAACAGTTCCCTCCAAAAGTAACAGTTCTCCATTTGAACCTAGGACACAACACTACCGAATTGCAGAACTTTACATTTATCCCTGTTAAAATTCGTTTTATTGGTTTTAGCCCAGTTTTCCAGCCTGTCAAGGTTTAATTAATTAGGCTTAATTTCACCCTACCCTTATCAGTCTCAGCTGAGGCTGATTTACAGGGCTCCACAGCAAACATAATTCCTTTGTTAAGGGCATTAACCCTTTTGTAGCTTAAGGTTGCCATACACAGGTCTGGAATGAGTAGATTACCACTATTTCCTTGGATTTCAACGGTCTCCCACATGTTCCATTACACCTTCCCTTCATTCGGAGACTCGCAATCTCCTTTCCCTCCCTCCCCTCCTCACCACAACAGACATCCTGGGTGGTAGGTGGGCCGAGAGAGCTCTTTCGAGAACTGCTCTTGAGAAAGCAGCTCTTTCAAGAACTGTGACTGACCCAAGATCACTCAGCAGCTGCATGCAGAGAAGTGGAGAATCAAACCCGGTTCTCTCTGATTAGAGTCTGCTCACTTAACCATAAGAACATAAGAGAAGCCATGTTGGATCAGGCCAATGGCCCATCCAGGCCAACACTCTGTGTCACACTGTGGCCAAAAAAACCAGGCACCATCAGGAGGTCCGTCAGTGGGGCTAGAAGCCCTCCCACTGTGGCCCCCCAAGGACCAAGAGTACAGAGCATCACTGTACCAGACAGAGAGTTCCAACAATTTGTTGTGGCTAATAGCTACTGATGGACCTCTGCGCCATATAAGAACATAAGAGAAGCCATGTTGGATCAGGCCAATGGCCCATCCAGTCCAACACTCTGTGTCACACAGTGGCCAAAAAACCCAGGTGCCATCAGGAGGTCCATCAGTGGGGCCAGGACACTAGAAGCCCTCCCACTGTGTGCCCCCCCCAGCACCAAGAATACAGAGCATCACTGCCCCAGACAGAGAGTTCCATCAATACTCAGTGGCTAATAGCCACTGATGGACCTCTGCTCCATATGCTTATTCCATCCCCTTTCGAAGCTGGCTATGCCTGTAGCTGCTACCCCCTCCTGGTGCAGTAAATTCTGTGTGTTTATCGCCCTTTGGGTGAAGAAACACTACGCCAAACTGCCAACCTCAGTCTTCCCGGTTCTCATAGCAGATTAAAACAAACAGAAAGACTCTGTTCTTTGCAAAGCCGAGCTGCGCAGTCGCCGAGTTCTGAGCGGTGATGAATACATCATCAAAAGCTTTTCAAACGGGGTCTGACCCGTGTCCTAGCTGAAGTTTGAAGAAATTACGTTGTGAATTCAGTATCACACTCAATGCATCTGATTTAATCAAACGGTACAAATGCGCCAGAATGGATAAAGAGTGAAAATGAGGAGAGACGTCTATTTTTAAAAGAACGCCCACTGAGTACCAGAAGCTTCAAGAGAAAGAGAGAAAATGAACTCTGAAAAAGAAAGCGGTTATGACACACAGTGCAAACAATCCCGGTAAAGGTGTAACAATTTCGGAATGTCCTGACAACAAAGGAATTGACAGTCTGCCAGGTACGTTAGATCCCAGTAGGCAGCCGTGTTGGTCTGAAGAAATAGAACAAAGCAGTAGACAAGTGCACCTTTAAGACCAACTAAGTTTTATTCAGAATGGAAGCTTTCGTGCGCTCTTTAGCGGACTTCATCAGACAAAATGGGAATGGCAAGCAGCAGTTCTTAACGTAAGTGGGCAGTGAGCTGGTACGTAGAATCATGGGAATGTTTTTAGCAGAATAAAAGAATCACAGGTAGGGATCTATGTTTGTTAGTGTTAGAACAAAGCAGGGCTGAAACAACCACAATCTCTATTTAAACTAACAAAGCCAGAATGTTACCTATATTTATCGCACTTCGCACCTACAATAGCAGTCTGCTTTTTATCGCCCTCCAGTGTTGTTTCAGCCCTGCTTTGTTCTAACACTAACAAACACAGGTCCCTATTGGTGATTCTTTTAATCTGCTAAAAACATTCCCATGATTCTACGCACCAACTCACTGCCCACTTATATTAAGAATTGCTGCTTGCCATTCCCATTTTGTCTGATGAAGTCTGCTAAAGAGCACACGAAAGCTTTATGGCACTTCGCACCTACAACAGCAGTGCTTTTTCAGCCCTGCTTTGTCCTAACACTAACAAACACAGATCCCTATCTGCTAAAAACATTCCTATGATTCTACACTGCCCACTTATATTAAGAATTGCTGCTTGCCATTCCCATTTTGTCTGATGAAGTCTGCTAAAGAGCATACGAAAGCTGACTCTCTGAATAAAACTTAGTTGGTCTTAAAGGTGTCTACTGCTTTGTTCTATTGCCAGGTAAGTTAGTTATCCGTTCGATCTCTTCTTCAGAATTTTTGTTTCTGTTGCAGTCCTGACAGAATAAGCCAAGAAGTGCATCTCATGAGTAGATGATGCGGCACAATGGTTGTGTGTCCGTCTGGCATGCGGAAAGACCCGGGTTCGATCCCCGCTGGCATCTCAAGCAAAAAGGGGCAGGGAACATTATTTTCTATGGGAATAAATCTCCCTAGGGAATAACAGAGTTCCCAGCAGACAATCTAGTAAGTATTTGTGTGAGAGAGAGAGGGAGGGGGCAGGGGATTCCCTGGTTTGAAAGCGTGGGGGGAGGGAAATGTCTACTGGGCACTCTATTATTCCCCATGGAGAACGATTCCCATAGGGAATAATGGGGAATTGATCCACGGGTATTGGGGGCTCTGGGGGGGCTATTTTTAAGGTAGAGGCACCAGATTTTTAGTATAGCATCTCGTGCCTCTCCCCAAAATACCCCCCCAAGTTTCAAAACGATTGGACCAGAGGGTCCAATTCTATGAGCCCCAAAAGATGGTGCCCCTATCCTTCATTATTTCCTATGGAAGAAAGGCATTTAAAAAGGTGTGCTGTCCCTTTAAATGTGATGGCCAGAACTCCCTTGGAGTTCAATTATGCTTGTCACACCCTTGTTCCTGGCTCCACCCCCAAAGTCTCCTGGCTCCACCCCCAAAGTCCCCAGATTTTTCTTGAATTGGACTTGGCAACCCTAATTCCACACGTGTGGAGCTGCAATGGAGAAGGCCCGTTCCTGTGTGTTCTTCAATTTGGCCTCCTTCAGCCCAGGGATGTTCAGTTGGTTCTTTCCCGCTGACCTCAGTACTCTCTGGGGTTCGTATAGGGAGAGACGGTCCCTCAGGTAGGCAGGTCGTCGGCCATATAGGGCTTTAAAGGTAATGACCAGCACTTTGGAACGAACCCGGTATGCAACTGGCAGCCAGTGCAGTCCGCGCAGCCCCGGCTGTATGTTCTCCCACTTCGGGAGCCCTAGCAACAGCCTAGCTGCCACGTTCTGCACCAGCTGCAGCTTCCAGGTTTGGCACAGAGGCAGCCCACACAGAGGGCATTACAGTAATCCAGTCTGGAGGTGACCGTTGCATGGATCACTGTTGCTAGGTCCCGACACTCTAGGAAGGGGCCAACTGCCTCACCCGCTTAAGATGAAAAAACGCGGACTTGGCATTGGCCGCTATCTGGCCCTCCATTGACAATGAAGGCTCAAGTAGGACCCCCAAGCTCCTGACCCGGTGTGCCGCTTTCAGTGACACACCGTCAAAAACCGGGAGAGGAATTTCTCCACCCAGAGCGCCACAACCTGAAACTTTTTGAAACTTGGAGGGTGCTTTGAGGAGAGGCACTGGATGCTATGCTGAACATCTGGTGCCTTTACCTCAAAAAACAGCTCCACCAGAGCCCCAGATACCTTCAGATCAATTATCCATTATACCCTATGGGAATTGGTCTCCATAGGGTATAATGGAGTGCCCAGCAGATATTTCCCTCCCCTCCCTGCTTTCTGGAGTCGGAAGGAACCTCCAGGGTCATCTGCCCTGTGGCAGTGTATTCCACATGTGAAGTATTCTTTGGGTGAAGAAGTACTTCCTTTCATCTGTTCTGAACCTACTGCTGACGGCCCCTGAGTTTGGGCCACTGTGCGACACAGAGCGTTGTACTAGGTGGACCATTGGCCTGATCCCACATGGCTTCTCTTATGTTCTTATGTGACACAGAGTGTTGGACTGGATGGGCCACTGGCCTGATCCAACAGGGCTTCTCTTATGTTCTTCTGTGACACAGAGTGTTGGACTGGAGGGGCCATTGGCCTGATCCAACATGGCTTCTCTTATGTTCTTATGGATAACACGCAGGGGTGGAATCCTAGCAGGAGCTCCTTTGCATATTTGGCCACACACCCCTGATGTAGCCAATCCTCCAAGAGCTTGCAAGGGTCTTCTTTGTAAGCTCTTAGAGGATTGGCTACATTATGGGTGTGTGGCCTAATATGCAAAGAAGCTCCTGCTAGAATTCCACCCCTGGATAACAACATCCATCTCCAGAAGTAACCTTTTCTTTGTCAAGTCCTTTCCTAATGATCTCTACCAGAGAGTTCACCACTGTTATACTATAGGTTGGCCAGCTCTGGGTCAGTGAGCTCTGACTGTTGAAGAAGAAGACGATAGTCTAGCCAAGTCTAACTCAGAAAATATCTGGGGACTTTGGGGCTGGAGCCAGGAGACTTTCCTTGAAATAAATTAATAAAAACAGCAGTGCGGTTCCCCTGAATACAGTCTTCATTTCCTCACCCAAGCAGCTGCAAATCATCTCTCTCTCCCTCTCCCTCCCTCTCTCTCTCTCTCTCACACACACACACAAACACACACCAAGCAGCCAAAATAAACAGTTTGCAATCCCACACTTTTGTGTTCTTACTGGGGCAATTTACTCACGAGTTGCTGAATTCCCAATAACACAGGGAAACTAAAGGTTCAAGTTTACCCTATACTAGGCAAAGGACCTCTGAAAAGCATATACAATGGAGGACTGCTTTCACAGTGCCTGGGAGCAGCCACGTTGTTCTGCCTGCTCAGTCCGGCCCCATTCAGCCTTAAAGACACAGGCACACCATCCCAAAAGGAAGCCTTGGCAAGCTTTCTCCTAGCGTTCTGAAGGGGGAAAGCACATGGCAGTTGTGGGGGATGGAGCTTCCCCCCGCTGGCCAGCTGACTGGGGGTGGGAAGGAGCCTGGGAAAGTGGGAAAACCCTTGCTGGGACCTGCTGGGATCAGCAAGCCTAGAAGATGACTATAGATTTATACTCTGCCCTTCTCTCTGAATCAGAGTCTCAGAGTGGCTTACAATCTCCTTTATCTTCCTCCCCCACAACAGACACCCTGTGAGGTAGGTGGGGCTGAGAGAGCTCTGACAGAAGCTGCCCTTTCGAGGACAACTCCTACGAGAGCTATGGCTGACCCAAGACCATTCCAGCAGCTGTAAGTGGAGGAGTGGGGAATCAAACCCAGTTCTCCCAGATAAGAGTCCGCACACTTAACTCCTACACCAAAGAGGCTCTGGAAATCATGTTGATCTTTTAAGATCAGGGGTGGGATTCTAGCAGGAGCTCCTTTGCATCTTAGGCCACACCTCCCTAATGTAGCCAATCCCCCAAGAGCTTACAAGGATCTTTTTTGTAAGCTCTTGGAGGGCTGGCTACATCAGGGGTGTGTGGCCTAATATGCAAAGGAGCTCCTGCTAGAATTCCACCCCTGTTTAAGATAAAGACCAACTCCCATGTGAGTTAGGGGAGAAATAAGAGCTGGCAAGTAACCCAAGGCCTATGTGTCAGCATGACTTGAACCCAGCTCTCTCTAGTCCCAGTTCGGCACTCTTAACCGCTGTACCACATCAGCTCTCTGCTGCTGCTACCGCCACCGCCTTTGAAACTGTGTATTTTTCTTGATGACTAATATTCCAATATTTTTAATGGCTGCATCTGAAGAAAGGAAGGGGGAGGCAGGGCATAAACGTTGAAATAAATACGCTAATTAAATAGCTGGCTGAGCTCCGGCTGGATCACGATCGAACGCAGTGAATCCCGAGGGAGCGGCTTTGATTTTTACTCGTCGCACACCCAATGCAAGTTAAACGGCAGTTTCTCTTTGAGTGAGGAGATGAAACCTGCTAAAGGCGCCCTAGAAGGTTTCGGAGTCAGAAGCCAAACCCATTGCCAGCATTCATCAGCAGAAGGGCCCGCCAAACGTGCGTGAGCAACGCCGCAATTACTCTGTGTGTCTCCTGCCAAAAGAGGCTCCTAATGAACGGCCTAATGAGCCAGATT
Source organism: Heteronotia binoei (assembly GCF_032191835.1). Lineage (NCBI taxonomy): Eukaryota > Metazoa > Chordata > Lepidosauria > Squamata > Gekkonidae > Heteronotia > Heteronotia binoei. The sequence goes on from NC_083224.1 coordinate 15,701,592, forward strand.
TTTAAAAACGTCCATTATACCGGGATTAATTTCTGCCACTTCTCTGTCCTCCCATGTTTGCAGAAGCAGATGGTGCTGACTGGTTGTCTTCCGTGCAAGCTTCCTTTCGAGCAGGCACGCCGACAGGTGGAAAAGCCTCCTCTGTCCTTTGGCACCTGCGCAGCAGGGAAGGTTGCCCAAGCTTTTTTTGTAGCAGGAACTCCTTCAGCCAGTATCGTAACGCCCCTGTATAAACCGATGGTGCGGCCTCATTTGGAGTACTGTGTGCAATTCTGGTCACCGCACCTCAAAAAGGATATTGCAGCATTGGAAAAAAAGTCCAGAAAAGGGCAACTAGAATGATTCAAGGGCTGGAACACTTTCCCTATGAAGAAAGGTTAAAACGCTTGGGGCTCTTTAGCCTGGAGAAACGTCAACTGCGGGGTGACATGATAGAGGCTTACAAGATTATGCATGGGATAGAGAAGGTAGAGAAAGGAGGACTTTTCTCCCTTTCTCACAATACAAGAACTCGTGGGCATTCAATGAAATTGCTGAGCAGTCGGGTTAGAACAGATAAAAGGAAGTACTTCTTCACCCAAAGGGGGATTAACACATGGAATTCACTGCCACGGGAGGTGGTGGCAGCTACAAGCATAGCCAGCTTCAAGAGGGGACTGGATAAACATTCGGAGCAGAGATCCATCAGTGGCTATTAGCCACAGCGTATTGTTGGAACTCTCTCTCTGGGGCAAGTGATAATCTGAATTCTTGGTGCTTGGGAGGGGAAACAGTGTGAGGACTTCTAATGTCCTGGCCCCACTGATGGACCTCCTCATGACACCTGGGGTTTTTGGCCACTGTGTGACACAGAGCATCGGACTGGGTGGGTCATTGGCCTGATCCAACATGACTTCTCTTATGTTCTCTTATGCTCCTTTGCATATTAGGCCACACACCCCTGATGTAGCCACTCCTCCTGGAGCTTACAGTAGGGCCTGTACTAAGAGCCCTGTAAGCTGCAGGATTGGCTACATCAGAGAAGTGTGGCCCACAGGTGGAATTCTAGCAGAAGCGCCTTTGCATATTAGGCCACACCCTCCCTGATGTAGCCAATCCTTCTGGAGCTTACAGCAGGCGCTGTGTGAAGAGCCCTGTAAGCTCTTGGAGGATTGGCTACATCAGGGGGTGTGTGGCCCAAGGATGGAATTCTAGCAGAAGCTCCTTTGCATATTAGGCCACACCTCCCTGATGTAGCCAATCCTCCTAGAGCTTACAATAGGCCCTGTGTGAAGAGCCCTGTAAGCTCTTGGAGGATTGGCTACATCAGGAGGGGTGTGGCCCAAGGATGGAATTCTAGCAGAAGCTCCTTTGCGCATTAGACCACACACCCCTGATGTAGCCACTCCTCTTGGAGCTTACAGTAGGACCTGTACTAAGACCCCTGTAAGCTCCAGGAGGATTGGCTACATCAGCGGTGTGTGGTCTAATGCGCGAAGGAGTTCTTGCTACAAAAAAGCCCTGAAGGCTGCCAACTCCAGTCTGGGGGATTCTTGGAGATTTGGGGATCTGAACATCATAAGGGAGGAGTACAAGAGAAGCCATAGGGGATCGGGCCAATGGCCCATCCAGCACTGCGTCACACAGTGGCCAAAACCCAGAAGCCATCAGGCGGTCCACCAAGAGGGCCTGTTAGGAAAGGCCTAGGTTTCTGACTTGGGGAGCTCAAGATAGCCCAATCTTGTTTATTTATTTATTTATTTATTTATTACTTTACATTTATATCCCGCCCTCTCCGCAAGCGGACTCAGGGCGGCTTACAACATCATCAAAACAATCAATTCAATAAAACATATAAAACCATAATTTACTTATCAATTTTAAAACTATTAGCGCTGTCTTGTTGGAGCTCAGAAGTAGGGTTGCCAATCCCCAGGTGGGGGCAGGGGATCCCCCGGTTTGGAGACCCTCCCCCCCGCTTTAGAAAGCAGGGGGAGGGGAGGGAAATGTCTGCAGGGAACTCTATTATTCTCTGTGGAGATTTATTCCCATAGATAATCATGGAGAATTGATCTGCAGGTATCTGGGGCTCTGGGGGGGGGGGGGGCTGTTTTTTGAGGCAGAGGCACCAAATTTTCAGTATAGCATCTAGTGCCTCTCCCCAAAATACCCCCCAAGTTTCAAAAAGATTGGACCAGGGTGTGCCGTCCCTTCAAATGTGATGGCCAGAACTTCCTTTGGAGTTCAATGATGCTTGTCCCATCCTTGCTCCTGGCTCCACCCCCAAAGTCTTCTGGCTCCACCACCCCCCAAAGTCCCCATATATTTCTTGAATTGGACCTGGCAATCCTACCCCAGCCCCCCCCCTCTCTCAAGAGAGCCAGTTGGGTGTAGTGTAGGGGTGGCCAACAGTAGCTCTCCAGATGTTTTTTGCCTACAACTCCCATCAGCCCCAGCCAGCATGGCCAATGGCTGGGGCTGATGGGAGTTGTAGGCAAAAAAACATCTGGAGAGCTACCGTTGGCCACCCCTATAATGTGCGGACTTTTATCTGGGAGAGCCGGGTTTGATTCCCCACTCCTCCACTTGCAGCTCCTGGAATGGCCTTGGGTCAGCCATAGCTCTCGTAGAGGTTGTCCTTGAAAGGGCAGCTTCTGTCAGAGCTCTCTCAGCCCCACCCACCTCACAGGGTGTCTGTTGTGGGGGGAGAAGACACAGGAGATGGTAAGCCGCTCTGAGTCCCTGATTCGGGGAGAAGGGCGGGGATTAAATCTGCAATTCTTCTTCTTCTTCTTCTTCTTCTTCTTCTTCTTCTTCTTCTTCTTCTTCTTCTTCTTCTTCTTCTTCTTCTTCTTCTTCTTCTTCTTCTTCTTCTTCTTCTTCCTGGCTTCTAATATTCCAAGAAAGTTTCCCTTCCAAGTACTTGCCAGGGACTGCCCTACTTAGCTTCCGAGATCTAATGAGATTAGGCTTGCTTGGGATCAGGGGTGGAATTCTAGCAGGAACCCCTTTGCATATTAGGCCACACACCCCGATGTAGCTAATCTTCCAAGAGCTTACAAAAACGAGACTTGAAAGCTCTTGGAGGATTGGCTACAACAGGGGGTGTGGCCTAATATGCAAAGGAGCTCCTGCTAGAATTCCACCCCTGCCTGGGCAATCCAGGCCAGGGTTGACGGTCTGCACGTTTTCAAGGTTATTCTGCTAGTCCATTCTACCCAATAATAACATTTTGAAGCAAACTAGCTGGAAACTGAGTCACCTTTTCCTTGCTGATTGCCAGTGCTCCAAAAACCCAAGCGAGCTCCGGACTGCATTGAGAAATCTGGTTTCTATGGTTGCAATCAGCCACCTGCAGCTGACAAATTGGGTAGGGAAAGAAGTTTCGGATGTGCAGGTTACAGAACCGGGAAGGGGGGGGGGCATAGTCTCTCTCTCTCTCTGTCTGTCTTATTCTCTTCTTCCCACTTCCAGGCCTGCACCGTGACCCAGCAGTTGTGGAAGTCAAGGCAACTTTTTAGACCTGGCTGGCAGCCCAGATGCTGGTTATTGAGAATTCCTTTTTTGGGAAATGAGCAAGATGGAAGCAAAGGAATACGAATGGAAGGGACACGAAAGCTAAGCCAGGTGCATAAGACCTGCCTCTCCATAGCGACCCTGGACTTCCTTAGTGGTCTCTGACCCAAACGAGAGCCGACACAGCTTAGCTTCTGAGTAGGGTTGCCAAGTCCAATTCAAGAAATATCTGGAGACTTTGGGGGTGGAGCCAGGAGACATTGGAGTGGAGCCAAGATCAAGGCTGTGACAAGCATAACTGAACTCCAAAGGGAGTTCTGGCCATTACTTTTGAAGGGACGGCACACCTTTTAAATGGCTTCGTTCTATCAGAAATCATGTAGGATAGGGGCAGTTTCTTTTGGGGCTCCTAAAATTGGACCCCTGGTCCAATCTTTTTGAAACATGGGAGGGGGTTTGAGGAGGGGCACCAGATGCTATGTGGAAAATTTGCTGCCTCTACCTCAAAAAACATTTTGAGGGCTGTTTTTTGAGGCAGACACCAATTTTCAGCACTATATCTGGTGCCTCTCCTCAAAACACCCATCAAGTTTCAAAAAGATTGGGCCATGGAGTCCAGTTCTATGAGCCCCCAAAGAAGGTACCCCTATCCTTCATTGTTTCCAATGAAGAGAAGGCATTTAAAAAGTGTGCAGTCCCTTCAAAAGTGATGGCCAGAACCCCCTTTGGAGTTCAATTGTGCTTGTCACAACCTTGCCCCCAAAGTCTCCTGGCTCCACCCCCAAAGTCCCCAGATATTTCTTGAATTGGACCTGGCAACTCTAAAATATATACCTGTTTGATCTAGTGCTATTAAGTTTGTATTATTATTTTTTTGTGTGAAAAACTGTCATTAATAGTAATTTGAGTCACAATAACCTTTTGGTCAGTGTTTGTCTTTAACTCTTTATGTAATGACTTCTCTCATTATACTGTAACCCTAGTAACACAAGCAAGTCCATAACACTTTCCGCTTTCACACACGCTAAATAATACAGTTTCAATCCACTTGGTCAACCATTTGCAGGTGGATTTTGCCATTTCCCACAGCAAAACTCAGCTTCAAAGTGCATTAGAAATGGATTGAAAGTGTGTCATTCGGTGTGTATTTGAAAGCGGACGGGGAAAACGAAGTCCTCATATTTTTGATGGAACACCAACTGCGTAGATATATGTTACGTATATAATTTCATTTCCATCTTAAAGATACCAACGTCTGCTTCTCTGTTCTCCTGACACTACCATCGCGCTGAAATGGCAGGCTCGTATTACAGTTGTAAAAAAAAAGGTATATGATTTGATTTATCCGACATATTTTCCGGCAGCATTTTAAAGGAGAGAGCTGAGCTCCGATGGAATTGATCTTCCTGTAGAAAGAATGGCTGCATTTCTCATCCGCCCCCTTTCTTATACGAATGAATAACAGTCAATCTACAGTTATGGAGGCTGCATGTAAATGCCGAAGTGTCAGAATAGACAGCCCTGTGCCAAAGAAGTCTGAAAAATCAAGGCAGCTTTATGGGCTCATGCCCTAGATCAGGGGTGTCGAACTCATTTGTTATGAGGGCCGGATCTGTCATAAATGAGACCTTGTCATGCTGGGTCAAGTGTGTCATAAAATGTCTTGCCTGGTAGCAGAGATACAAACTTTATAAAAGACACAGACAAACACAATTAAAGAATTAAAAAAAAATCCAAATAAAACATGCTTAAAACATTAACTCGTTGCTCTTAAAAGGTGCTTTCTTTGCATCTCTCCCATGGGATCCAGGGAACTGGGCAAAGGAAGCTCTGGCTCTTTCCTTCCTTCCCCAGGGGAACAGGAAGGGAAGGAGCCGCAGCCAAAGAAGGAAGAGAGGCTCGGCTCAGTAGCTCTGCTGTGCAATTGAGAGAACCTGGCAAAGCAAGCTCTGCCTCCCCCCCCCCCTAGCTCCCCAAGGGAGGAGCTTCAGCCAATGGAGAAAATAGAGGCTTTGCTCTGTAGTTCCTGTGTGATTGTGCAAGCCTGGCAAAGCAAGCTGTGATGCAGAAGGAAGCAAGAGAGAGGGAGAAGGAAGCAGATAATAGCCAGTTGCTCAGGGGCCTGATAGGAGCACGTGATCTGGACACTATACAGCCCAAATCTCCACTTTGCCATAGAAGCTTGCTTGTTGCCTTGGGGGCAGTCACATGTTCACAGCCCAACCTACCTCACAGGATTGTTGCTAGCCTTACAGTGGCTCTCCTCCTTTCTTGATGGTCGGGGACAAAGGGTGGCAATTGGGGGGGAGCTGTCTCAGAGGTACCCACTTCATTGTGGAGTGCCTCAGGGAGCAGTTCTCTCCCCGATGCTGTTTAACATCTTCATGCGCCCCCTTGCCCAGATTGCACGGAGGTACGGGCTGGGTTGTCATCAATACGCAGATGACACCCAGCTCTATCTATTGATGGACGGCCGGGCTGGTGATGTCCCTACAAATTTGGACCGGGCATTACAAGCCGTGGCTGACTGGCTCAGGCTGAGCGGGCTGAAGTTGAATCCGGCGAAGACTGAGGTCCTTTGCGTGGGCCGCGGCGGACCGGGAGGGGAGATTACTTTACTGGCCTTTGACGGTGCGCCACTGGTACCAGTGCGCAAAGTCAAGAGCCTGGGAGTGCTACTGGAATCCTCCTTATCAATGGAGGCCCAGGTGGCCGCCACTGCTAGATCCGCCTTCTTTCATCTTAAGAGGGCGAGGCAGTTGGCTCCCTTCTTGGAGCGCACCGACCTAGCAACTGTGATCCACGCAACGGTCACTTCGAGATTAGACTACTGCAATGCCCTCTACATGGGGCTGCCCTTGTACTGAACACGGAGACTTCAGGTAGTCCAGAACGCGGCGGCCAGGCTGCTGGAGGGACTACCACGGTGGGAACCTGCACGGCCTGGGCTGCGGAGTCTGCATTGGCTGCCGGTTGTATACCGTGTTCGCTATAAGGTGCTGGTTATCACCTTTAAAGCCCTATATGGCCGAGGACCTGCCTACCTAAAGGACCACCTCTCCCCATATGTGCCCCAGAGAGCACTGAGGTCTAGTTTTCAGAACTTATTAACAATCCCTGGGCCAAGAGAAGTTAGGTTGAAGGCTACTAGGGAGCAGGCCTTCTCGGTGATAGCCCCTCGTTGGTGGAACGACCTTCCAGAGATGGTGCGAGCCCTGCGGGACTTGAACCAATTCCACAGGGCTTGCAAAACATTTCTTTTCCAGCTGGCCTTCGAGATAGAACCTGATTAATTCAACGAGCGGACATCTAGCCATCTTGTGTACATTATGATTACAGTATTTTAGCACCTATTTTATATATTTTATCTATTTTAAATAATTTATTTGTAATTGATATACTTAAAATTGTTTATGTTGTTTCATATGAATCATGGGACTCCCATGTCTGTTAGCCGCCCTGAGCCCGCTTGGCGGGGAGGGCGGGATATAAAAATAAAATATTATTATTATTATTATTATTATTATTATTATTATTATTATTATTATTATTATTATTATTATTATTATTATTAAGGATAAAACCGAGGAGAGAACAACAGAAGCCCCTTCAAGTTCTCTTTTTTGGGGGGATAGAGGGATATAAACAAACAAACAAAAAGTACTATATGAAGCAGGTTAAACAGTGGATATTAAGAGCATAAGAGAAGCCATGTTGGATCAGGCCAATGGCCCATCCAGTCCACCACTCTGGGTCACACAGTGGCCAAAACCCAGGGGTCATCAGGAGGTCCACCAGCAGGGCCAGAACTCCAGAAGTCCACCCACTGTGCCCCCCCCCCCCAAGGATGCATCAAGAACACAAAGCATCACTGCCTATGACATAAGAACATAAGAGAAGCCCTGTTGGATCAGGCCAATGACCCATCCAGTCCAACACTCTGTGTCACATAAGAACATAAGAGAAGCCCTGTTGAATCAGGCCAATGGCCCATCCAGTCCAACACTCTGTGTCACATAAGAACATAAGAGAAGCCCTGTTGGATCAGGCCAATGGCCCATCCAGTCCAACACTCTGTGTCACTTAAGAACATAAGAGAAGCCCTGTTGGATCAGGCCAGTGGCCCATCCAGTCCAACACTCTGTGTCACATAAGAACATAAGAGAAGCCCTGTTGAATCAGGCCAATGGCCCATCCAGTCCAACACTCTGTGTCACATAAGAACATAAGAGAAGCCCTATTGGATCAGGCCAGTGGCCCATCCAGTCCAACACTCTGTCACATAAGAACATAAGAGAAGCCATGTTGGATCAGGCCTGTGGCCCCTCCAGTCCAACACTCTGTGTCACATAAGAACATAAGAGAAGCCATGTTGAATCAGGCCAATGGCCCATCCAGTCCAACACTCTGAGTCACATAAGAGAAGCCATGTTGGATTAGGCCAATGGCCCATCCTGTCCAACATTCTGGGTCATACAATGGCCAAAACCCATGGGCCATCAGGAGGCCCACGAGCAGGGCCAGAACTCCAGAAGCCCTCTCACTGTTGCCCCCCCATCACCAAAAATACAGAGCATCTCTTGCCCTAGACATAATGTTCCAGCTATCTCTTGTAACTAACAGCCGCTAATAGACCTCTATTCACAGCGTCTTTACATAGACAACCTTTTAAAAAATTTCAATGCCAACTACAACTTGAAATAGGAACAAGAGGAAAAAGATCTCTTGTCTCTTAAAAGCAGGGGATTTCTGCCCTCCAGAACAAGAATCAAGCTTTTTCTCCAAAGACATCTATTTTGAGACTCAGAATGCTCCAAAAGCACAGAACCGAGAGAACCTGAAGAAAGAAGGCAGACGCTGAAGAACGGAGATAAAAGGAAAGACTCCAGACAACAAGAGCTACAAATAATGGAACAAATAAAAAGGCAGACAGAAGGCACCTGTGTGGGGGGGGGGGAGGCGGGGAGAGCGTCCATTCTTTTGAACATCTCCTGCCATTTGTGGTCGTTTTTTTTACAAGAGAGAGTGCACCCGATTTTTAATGCAAAGGATTCCGCGCTGTTTCTCGCCTGCCTTTCAAAAACTGATGCACTTTATAATCAGGATCCACCTGGACGCACAGCCAAGGAAACGCCGGGGAGAATCAGATCTCATTCAACCCGTTTGCAGGCCACAGAGAGCCCTTTGTGTTCTTTGTGATGGCTAACAATAAAGGGACAATTGTTCCTTTATTGTTCTGCCCTGAGCCTGCTTCGGCGGGGGAGGGCGGGGTACAAATAAAAATTTATTATTATTATTATTTCACCATGATGGCCAAAATGGTACCCGCCATCCAGGTGTGCTTCATTAGCATCTTCTGGCCCATCCAATTGTCCGGCTCAGGGGAGGAACCTTTGGCAATCAAAGGCTGCAATACAGAACACGAACACAGAATTTCCATAGCCCCTCTTGAAATGGTCCTGAACTCCGAAAGGGTCTGGGACTAGGCATAAATGTCTTCAAACCCATAACATTTAGACTCTGGTTCCATGCTGCTCCCCCCCACAAAAAAAAAATCCCTCAGATTTTACTACACCATTGTCCGTGGACAGATGATGGAGAGATAGATGGATAGACAAGTAGACAACAGACAGACACAGACAAATGATGGATGGATGGAGAGAAGAAGAAGAAGACATTGAATTTATAATCCCGCCCTCCACTCTGAATCTCAGAGCGGCTCACAATCTCCTTTATCTTTCTCCCCCACAACAGACACCCTGTGGGGTGGCTGGGGTTGAGAGGACTCTCACAGACTCTCAAGGGCAACTTTATTTATTTATTTATTTATTTATTTATTTATTTATTTATTTATTTATTTATTTATTCATTCGAGATTTATATCCCGCCCTTCTTACAAGTGGCTCAGGGCGGCTTCTGTGATAGCTATGGCTGACCCAAGGCCATTCCAGCAGGTGCAAGTGGAGGAGAGGGGAATCAAACCCAGTTCTCCCAGATAAGAGTCCGCACACTTAACCACTACACCAAACACCAAGCGAGACAGACAGACAGACAGACAGACAGATAGAGAGAGAGAGAGAGATGAGAGAGAGAGAGAGAGATGAGAAATAGATAGATAGATAGATGATAGATAGATTGATAGATAGATAGATAGATAGATAGATAGATAGATAGATAGATAGATAGATGAGAGATAGATAGATAGATAGATGAGAGATAGATAGATAGATGAGAGATAGATGATAGATAGATGATAGATAGATAGATAGATGATAGATAGATAGATAGATAGATAGATAGATAGATAGATAGATAGATAGATAGATAGATAGATAGATAGATAGATGAGAGATAGATAGATAGATAGATGAGAGATAGATAGATAGATAGATAGATAGATAGATAGATAGATAGATGAGAGATAGATAGATAGATAGATAGATAGATAGATAGATAGATGAGAGATAGATAGATAGATAGATAGATAGATAGATAGATAGATAGATAGATGAGAGATAGATAGATAGATAGATAGATAGATAGATAGATAGATAGATGAGAGATAGATGATAGATAGATGATAGATAGATAGATAGATAGATAGATAGATAGATAGATAGATAGATAGATAGATAGATGAGAGATAGATGATAGATAGATAGATAGATAGATAGATAGATAGATGAGAGATAGATAGATAGATAGATAGATAGATAGATAGATAGATGAGAGATAGATAGATAGATAGATAGATAGATAGATAGATAGATAGATAGATAGATGAGAGATAGATGATAGATAGATGATAGATAGATAGATAGATAGATAGATAGATAGATAGATAGATAGATAGATAGATAGATGATAGATAGATAGATAGATAGATAGATGAGAGATAGATGAGAGATAGATGATAGATAGATAGATAGATAGATAGATAGATAGATAGATAGATAGATAGATAGATAGATAGATAGATAGATAGATAGATAGATAGATAGATAGATAGATAGATAGATAGATAGATAGATAGATAGATAGATAGACAGACAGCAATTTAGCTGGACCAAGTATGTGTATTGTGTAATACTGATTTATTGGTGCACAAATAACTTTGGAGAAAAACCTGTGTTTTCAGAGGACATTTGGTATGGGAAAAAGAGGATTCTGCAAAAGTGATAACTTGTGGGTTTGATTAGCACAAGGCAGAAGGAAAACCGAAACAGAGATGGAGGGGGAGGGGAACCAAGCAATACGGATGAGCAATTCGCCGTAGGAGTCAGGAGATGCTTATACAGTTCCTCCAGCTACAGAAAGCAACGAAGGGTTGGGATATAAAGCCTTCTGCCGCTTCACTGGAAACAAGAGATTTGGTGCTGGAATTCCTGCAGGAGCACAGTAATTTGGAATGTTGTTGCTGAGGTAAACAGAATTGTTTGTATCTGGTTGGCGGGGGATGTGCATTTAGATTGAGGAATGACGTTTTAACACTGATTGCACATTAAATACTCATTTTAAAAGACCTACGAATTGCTGTGTTATTTCAGATCAATAGACAGTGAAATAAGCTCGAAAAATAATATCAGGCCCTCAGAGAATATTAAGTAGCTAGGTAGGGTTTTGGGCTGCTATCCTTCAGGTGATGTGCCAAGGAAATACCAAGGTGATATCGTAGCCCCAAATTACTGTAGACACTTAAAATATATTGAATTTAAAAAAAAAAAAATCCTATATAAACAGTGTCAAAACATTCAAATATAACAAAGTGACAGTTTCCTTCGGTGAGTTACAAGGTGTCACGCAAAATATATCTCAAGTCACCTGCATTAATTCAAAAGATTTTTCATAAACCCAGCAGTCCCAAAAGGGTTCTGAAGAGCCAATCCCAAAAAGAAGCAGTTGACTATTTATATGGCTGGTTTCCAGGGGTGGAATTCTAGCAGGAGCTCCTTGGCATATAAGGCCACACACCCCTGGTGTAGCCAGTCCTTCAAGAGTTTACAAGGCTCTTATTACAGGGCCTACTGTAAGCTCCAGGAGGATTGGCTACATCAGGGATGTGTGGCCCAGAGGTGGAATTCTAGCAGCAGCTCCTTTGCATATTAGGCCACACACCCCCGATGTAGCCAATCCTCCAAGCATATGCTAAACTCACTCTCGGTGAGTATAGCTAAACCCACAGTATTCAAATGTATTTCTCTTTAATAATAGCATATCGGAATGTTTTGTATTGGCATACTCAAATAAGGGCTATTGGCTGCTTATCTCATGATTAAATCAATTTTTACTTAGTAACATATGGTAAAAATATCTTATTCCTGCATCATTAATAACTTCTTTTTATCTATCCCATATATTACTTTCTAACCACCCCTCCCCCCGTTACTTGACCACCGCCGGTGTTATTTGCTTATAAAACTAACATTAAAAGGTACCCTTAACTAATAAAAACAAAAATTTACATTCTTCTTCCTTCTAAAACTTAATCATTATCAAAAATTGTCCAATGTCCTTTTATTTTCCACTCTTTTTCTACATATCTTCTGAACTTTTTCAACTCCATCTTAAAAACTTCTAAATCATAGTCTCTTAAAATTCTTGTTAATTTGTCCATTTCACTCCATGTCATAACTTTTACAATCCAATCCCATTTCTCTGGTATTTTTTCTTGCTTCCACAACTGCGCATATAATGTCCTAGCAGCTGAAAGCAAATACCAAATTATAGTTCTATCTTCATTGGAAATTTTTCCATTTGTAATCCCAACAGAAAAGTCTCTGCAATTTCCTTAAATTCATATCCCAAGATCCTAGAAATTTCTTCTTGAATCATCTGCCAATACTTTTTTGCTCTTTCACAAGTCCACCACATATGGTAGAAAGAACCTTCATGTTTTTTACATTTCCAACATCTGTCTGGCATCTTATTGTTCATCTTTGCCAACTTTTTAGGAGTCATATACCATCTATACATCATTTTAAAACAGTTCTCTTTAATACTATGACACGTCAAAAGCTTCATAGTGTTGTTCCACAAATATTCCCAAGTTTCCATCTGTATTTATTATTTACATTAATTTCCCACTTAATCATTTGAGATTTCACTACTTCATCTTCCGTAGACCATTTTAAAAGTAATTTATATAGTTTTGAAATTAATTTTTCGTTCTCTCCAAACAGAACTTTTTCCATTTCTGTTTGCTCTTTTCTTATTCCTTCCGTTTTAATATCATTATCCACCAAGCTCTTTATTTGTTGCATTTGGAACCAATCATATTTATTATTCAGCTCTTCAGCCGTTTTCAATTCTATTTTGCCACTTTGTATTTTTAATAGTTAATTATATGACAACCACTTTTCTTCACCCGTCTCAGCTGTTATTTTTATTACTTCTGATGGCACTATCCATAACGGTTTTCTCTCATCTCCATATTTCTTATATTTCATCCATGTATTTAGCAAATTATTTCTTATATAATGGTGAGAGAAAAAAACATCCATCTTTTTTTCCCCATAATACATATAAGCGTGCCAGCCAAATTTATTTCCATGACTTTCCAACGCTAAGAGTTTTTTGTTTAACAACATTTTCCATTCTTTTATCCATACTAAGCAAACTGCTTCATGATATAATTTTAAGTCTGGTAATTGAAATCCGCCTCTCTCTTTTGCATCTGTTAAAATGTTCATTTTAATTCTTGGTTTTTTCCCTGCCCACACAAACTCTGAAATTTTTCTTTGCCATCTATTAAATTGTTTACTGTCTTTCACAATCGGGATCGTTTGAAACAAATACATTATTCTTGGTAGAATGTTCATTTTAATTGCAGCTATTCTGCCCAGCAATGACAAATTAAGTTTATTCCATTTTAACATATCTTCATCCATTTTATGCCATAGCTTCTCATAATTATTTTTGAACAAATCAATATTCTTCATTGTTATCACCACACCCAAATATTTTACCTTGGAGGTAACTTCACAGCCCATTAGTCTCTGCAATTCTTGTTGCTTATTTATTTGCATATTTTTACATAGAAGTTTTGATTTTTCTTTATTAATACAAAGTCCCGCCAACTCCCCATATTCTTGTATTTTGGCTAACAACAAAGGTGTGACTTGTATGGGGTTTTCATTTATAAATATTATATCATCTGCAAATGCTCTGTATTTGTAAGTAAATCCTTTTACTTTTAATCCTTCTATTTCTTTATCTTCTTGGATTTGCATCAGTAAGATTTCAAGAGTCATTATAAACAACAGTGGGGAAAGCGGACAGCCTTGTCTTGTACCTTTGCTAATTATCATGTATTCTGTAAGATCTGCATTTATACATAGTCTTGCACGTTGTTCAGTATATATTGCTTTTATCATCCTTATAAAGTTTTCCCCCAACTCCATTTTCTCCATTACTGCAAACATAAAGTCCCAGTTTAAATTGTCAAATGCGTTCTCTGCATCGCAAAGAATAATGCAACTTCCTTTTCTGGATGTCTTTCATAATATTCTACAATATTTACAACAGTTCTAATATTGTCTCTTATTTGCCTTTTGGGGAGAAACCCCGCTTGATCTTCCTTTATAAAATTTGTCAAATATTGTTTAAGTCGTTCTGCCAAGATTCTTGTATATATTTTATAGTCATTATTTAATAGTGAGATTGGTCTATAATTTTTTACATTCATGACATCTCTATCTTCCTTTGGAATCAATGAAATAACAGCTTCCTTCCATCTATTTGGTATTTTCCCTTTTATTCTTACCATGTTCATCAATTTCTGAAGTTTCGGTATTAACTCCTCTTTGAAGGTTTTGAAAAATTTAGCTGTATATCCATCTGGCCAGGTGCTTCTTGTTTGACCAAGTTTTCTTGTTTGACCAATTAAAAAAAAAAGACTTTAGCAATTTTCCTTCCTTATTATTTTTCCCCCCAGACCTATCCAGTGTGTTCTTAATTGTTCCATTAAAGTCCCCCATTATCAAAACTTTATCATATGTCACTTCATCAAATTGTTGTATAATGTCTTTTTAAAAAGCATCCTTTGCTCCATTTGGTGCATACAGTCCCAGTAACAACATTTTTTTTTGCATTTAATATTATTTCTACCGCTCCAAATCTTCCATCTATCTTTGAACACTAATTTCGGGTCCAATTCTTGTTTAATATAAAAAAATCACTCCCCTTTTATTCTGTTCAGCCAATGAATGAAATTTTAGTCCCAATTGCTTATTCATAAAAATGTGTAATCCTTTTGTTTGATATGTACTTCTTGTAAACAAACTATATTACAATTTTGCTTTTTAATCCAATGAAAGGTTGCCTTTCTTTTTTGTGCTGAATTTAGTCCATTTACATTCCAAGATAACAATTTGTAATCCATCATGGGGCAAAATCTTTATGTTCTTCATAAAATCCACGCAGTTCCTGTGTGCTTGTAATTATAATACTTTTTCCTTGTAGCTCAAAGCTCAAACCTTCAGGTATTATCCATCTATACCTCATTTCATTGTCCCGTAATTTTTCTGTCAATTTCTTATATGCTCTTCTGTCATTTATCACTTGTCTTGGCAACTCCTTCATAATTCTTACTCTGCTTCTTCCACTATCAATGTCTTTTCAAAGTTTTTATTCATGATTTTTCCCACCATTTCTTTTGTCATATATCTTATAACCACATCTCTTGGTAGATTATTTTTTTTGGCATATAGTGAGTTCACTCTATACATATAATCATACATGTTTCTAGTCCCTTCAGGATCTTCCTCCAAAAATTCTGCAATTATTTTTATTATATATTCTTTCAAATCAGTTTCTTCATTCTCAGGTACTGGTCTCAGACGTATCTGGGTCTCCATCAATTTACAGTCATGAATTGCCACTTTTTCTTGTATTTTTAACAAGGTGGAATCATGTACTTTCACTCTCCCTTCCACTTCTTACATTTTTTTTTTATGTCACCACAGTCTCTTTTCTGAGATCCTCTATATCTTTTTTTAGCTCTTCAATATCTTTTCTAATTTCTTTTTTGGAAGCAGTTATCATCTCCTTCATCCCTATCATTATGCTGGCTTCCATTGCATTCAATTGGTCTTGCATTTTCTCCAGTGAAGCAGTCCTTGCACGGGTTTGCTTGTGGTCTGACATGTAAAAACACCGAAAATTTTGACCTCACCAAATTAAATTTCAACTATCAGATTTAAAAGAGTGAGGCTTGCTCTTTTCAATAAGCCTAATTCGCTGTCCTCAGAGCCTCCTGGGCTCAGATATTAATTTTTAAAGTTTTTATTTTTTCCAAAACGGCGGTCACGACTTTCTGCCTCACTTTAAAAATTTTTTTTCCTTTTTCCTCTAGAGGCTTCTAAAATGGTTATTAACAGTAACGTCCAATAGTATTTACCTTATAATTGTCACCTCTGTCAGCTCCACCAATTTTTAATGTCCCAAACACTTTAAAAAATTTATTTAAATTTTAGCCTCCTAGCAATGGTCGCCAATGTTTTTCTATGATATTATAGTCCTAAAGTAGGCTGGCTGCTTCAATGATTTCCCTTTTCCATTCAATACTTCCTGCTTTGCTTGCCACCAAATCCTGTTTTTGCTGGTAGAGAGATCTCACGATACTTGACGTATTTCCTGTGTTGGCTGTGGGAGCTGCAAATCTATGACGATGGGGCTTTTTCTCCAAAACCACAAGCAGACAAAACAATAAATTCCTTTACACTTTTTAGCATTGTCCTTTAAATTTACAAAGTCCAAATTTCGCCCCTTCTTCTTCCAAGCTTTCTAGATTTCAATTTCCCACCTTCTGATTTTGTTTTGTTTAACTTTAATTAGTCCCGGAATGAAAGATAGCAATCTGTACCTTTTCTGTAGTTATCCAGATCAACACCGGTCTTGTATAGCTTTAGATGTTTAGCAGTATCAAAGAAAATTAGGATCCTGTCGAGCTTATGTCAAATAAATGACTCTGGAAACTTCTGCAGATGATGAAAATGCAACTCGTCTCCGGAGACCCCTCAAAACCTCAAAGGAGCCCCCCCCCCGGGACTCCCTTTTAGCCAAGGTAAATCTTCTTAAAGTTTCCTGTGCATATCTTGGACTGATCTCTGACTGAGAAAAGTAGGCAGTAGGCATTAGATTGCCTTCCACTACCCCGAACAGAAGTTCCAGGCTGCTCCCCTTCTGAGAAGCAGTTTGGCTCGGCAGTTTCCAACCCCGGAAGTCGGCGGCAATTGGCTGCTTATCTTATTACATATACTTAACCCATTTTCATTTTATGTATTCTTTTTTTCTAATGACAAACTAGAATGATGTTTACAATGTACAGAATGATGTTGAGAGATAAATTAGGTGGACAAAAACAAGGAAATATATACCCTCTTGCTTTACCTAGACTTGCAGGAACACCAATTGGCAGGCAACCTTTATTACCTTTTATTTATTTTTTATTGTATAAAATTTATATCCCACCCTCCCCTAATGGGCTCAGGGCGCCCAACAACAACAAATTAAACCGCATAAACTTTAAAAACAAGATACATAAGAAAACCATTCGTACAATTTACAGTCCTAAAACCAAGGTGTGCGTTTCTAATTTCTCTGATGTTCTTGTTTCTGTATGAAATTCAGTAGGATTGTCGGCACTGTGGAGTAATAACGACCTCCCTTCAACCGTTAAAAGCAAGTTTAAATAATTTGGTCTTACAGGCCCTGTGGAACTGTGGCAGGTCCCACAGGGCCCCGATGTCTTTGGGGAGGGCGCTCCACAAAGCAGAACGCTCTGGCTCTAGTGCTGGAGTGTCGAGCCTCTTTCGGTCCGGGGATCTTAATGAGGTTTAAGATCCCCAGACTTACGGCTATCCAGACCAAATGGCCCTCTAATTTGTTACACCATTTTGCCATGCGATCCAAACTCTGCACTCTTAACCCACCGATGACATGCATTTCAGCCCACTGTGCCTGATTCCCCTCGTCTGAAGAAGTGTGCTTTTAGCACGCGAAAGCTTACGTTCTGAATAAAACTTGGTCGGTCTTAAAGGTGCTGCTTGACTCCTGCTTTGTTCTACTGCTTCAGACCAACACGGCTGCCCACTTGGATCGATCTAGTGCAGGGGCGGCCAACGGTCGCTCTCCGGATGGTTTTTTTTGCCTACAACTCCCATCAGCCCCAGCCAGCATGGCCAATGGCTGGGGCTGATGGGAGTTGTAGGCAAAAAAACATCTGGAGAGCTACCGTTGGCCACCCCAGATCTAGTGAGAAGAGTTTGGGAAGCCTCTCTAAGGGCAGGCTAAGCTTGCTGCACAGCTGTTAAAGCAGGGCTGCAAACTTGGAAGGTGGTGATTGGTGATCTCCTGGGATTGCGGGTGACAAAGACAGGGCTTTTCTGTAGCAGGAACTCCTTTGCCTATTAACCCACAACCTCCTGATGCAGCCAATCCTCCAAGAGCTTACTGTAGGCCCTGCAAGAAGAGCCCCTTGGAGGTTTGGCTACATCAGGGGGTTGTGGCCTAATATGCAAAGGAGTTCCTGCTACAAAAAAAAAAAAAGCCCTGGCGAGAGATCAGTTTCCCAGGAGAAAATGGACACTTTGGAAGGTGGATTCTATAGCACTATACCAAGAAGAAGAAGACTGCAAATTTATACCCCGCCCTTCTCTCTGAATCAGAGACTCAGAGCAGCTCACAATCTCCTCCCCTACAACAGACACCCTGTGAAGTGGGTGGGGCTGAGAGGGCTCTCACAGCAGCTGCCCTTTCAAAGACAACTTCTGCAAGAGCTATGGCTGACCAAGGCCATTCCAGCAGGTGCAAGGGGAAGAGTGGGGAATCAAACCCAGTTCGCCCAGATAAGAGTCTGCACACTTCACCACTACACCAAACTGGCCATTCTCCTTTATCTTCTCCCCCACCCCCACATACAACAGATACCCTGTGAGGTGGGTGGGGCTGAGAGAGCTCTCACAAAGGCTGCCCTTTCATGGACAGTTCTGTGAGAGCCATGGCTGACTCAAAGCCATTCCAGCAGGTGCAAGTGGAGGAGTGGGGAATCAAACCTGGTTCTTCCAGATAAGAGTCCGCACACTTAACCGCTACACCAAACTGGCTCTCAAGACTCTCGCCTCCCCAAAAGCTGACTTCCTTAGGCTCCACTCTCAAAATCTCCAAGTACTTCCCAACCCTGAGCAGATAACTCTATGCTGAAGAGGCCTGGAAGAGAACTAGAACAAGGTGGATTAATTGCCCTTGCTCCCAACTTCCGGGTGGCGTATGGTATAATCTCCACACCTTTGTAGGAACTTTTCCAACCCCTATGGTATATTCAGTCCCTGTGGTGTATCTATGACGTCGCTTCCAGGTGACACTCTAGGAATTTTTTTAGATCTCTGTGATCTTTACCACAGAGATTGGAGGAAATATGTAAAGCATCAGCACTCGCCCCCCCTTTAGGCCACTAAAAATTAGGGAAGGTGGTGGTTTGAGGGCAGATGTTGGACGATGCCGGCTGCCACCTTGCAGATGGCAACCTTCAGGGGAGGCTGTGGTAGCAGGAAGGACGGCTTGGGAGGAGAGGCTAGCAATGGGCGAGCAGGTGGGCTGGGGGATTGCTGCCCCCTAGTGGCCTCCGGGAGCCTATTTCAGCACCAGTCATCTGCAGCAGTGGAATACGAATGTATGAAGCTCCCTTATACTGCACCAGACCTTGAGCCCCATCAAAGTCAGTATTGTCTACGCAGACTGGCAGCAGCTCTCCAGGGTCTAAGAAAGAGGCCTTTCGCATCACCTCCTCCCTGATCGTGGAGATGCCAGGGATTGAACCTGGGACCTTCGGCATGCCAAGCAGACGCTCTATCGCTTCCCCTAGAACTCCTGGAATCCCAGTTATGATTACATGCAGCGTTAGACAGGGTTGCAATCAGGTCTCGGATTCAGCAGGAGCTCACAGGAGTGCAGCTCCTGAACCTTTCTGAGGGTTCCCCCACTTCCTCCCCACCTACTTCGTCCATTGAATAGGAGGTGCAGCTGCATAACAAACCCCGGATTAGGAGAGCGGGCAGCCAGCCAGCCACCAGGGGCTTTGCCATACCCCTAGCGGCCCTCATTAATCCCTGGAGAAGCCCGCACCACCCTTTCTCTATTTCTTATGTGATTTGGGGTGGGTAGTGGCTTGCTGGCCTTTTGACTGCGGGGTGGGGGGCAGCCCAGGAGAGCCCCAGGTGAGCAAGGCCTGCTTGGGCAGGCTGGATCTCTAGCCAGCCTAAGCAGGCCTCGCTCACCCAGGGCTCTCCTTCTTGCATTGGGTTGCTTTTGGCTTGGTGGAGGGAGGCGGCATATGCTAATGAGTTATGCTAATGAGCTCCGCCATCTGTTTTTCTACAAAATGACCCCTGCATCGTACCGTTCCAGGTAGAATTGTTCTTTCTACCTCATACTGATTTCCTTGAAACAGTGGTGCTATTTTTGGGGGGGGGGGGGAAGAGATTTTATCCTGAGAACAGGTCACCTGGCTGGTAATTAATGGCCTCCCGCGATTTGTGTTTACTTGAAAGCTCTCACCGTTCCTCGATTCCCAGTAATGTCTCGTGTTCCTGACGGCTTCAAATTGGCAGCTGTGTTGGTCTGAAGCAGCAGAACAAAGCTTGAATCCAGCAGCAGCTTTAAAGCCAACAGAGTGTTATTCCAAGGGATTTATTCAAGGTTCCACACGGCGGGAGCTTAAATGGGCACTCTCTGTGCTTTCCTTAAAACAGGAGGACGCCTCCAGGCGGTCCCGTCTCCGAACAGCATCTGCGTATGACTCGGGGGCAATCTCCCTTGCAGCTGAGTTTGTCAGCACCGGGCCAAATGTACCTATTTTTGGAATGGGGGTGGGGGAGGGCAAAGTTAAAAAAAATGGCATTCCCCAACAATGTTCCCTCTCAGCGGCAGAGCCTTGTGAGCAAAAATTCTACCGTGTGAGTTACTGGTATTAAAATTGTGAGCTACTGGCATTAAACATAAGAACATAAGAGAAGCCATGTTGGATCAGGCCAATGGCCCATCCAGTCCAACACTCTGTGTCACATAAGAACATAAGAGAAGCCCTGTTGGATCAGGCCAATGGCCCATCCAGTCCAACACTCTGTGTCACATAAGAACATAGGAGAAGCCCTGCTGGATCAGGCCAGTGGCCCATCCAGTCCAACACTCTGTGTCACATAAGAACATAAGAGAAGCCATGTTGGATCAGGCCAATGGCCCATCCAGTCCAACACTCTGTGTCACATAAGAACATAGGAGAAGCCATGTTGGGTCAGGCCAGTGGCCCCTCCAGTCCAACACTCTGTGTCACATAAGAACATAAGAGAAGCCCTGTTGGATCAGGCCAATGGCCCATCCAGTCCAACACTCTGTGTCACATAAGAACATAGGAGAAGC
Source organism: Heteronotia binoei (assembly GCF_032191835.1). Taxonomy (NCBI): domain Eukaryota; kingdom Metazoa; phylum Chordata; class Lepidosauria; order Squamata; family Gekkonidae; genus Heteronotia; species Heteronotia binoei. The sequence continues at coordinate 15,722,502 of NC_083224.1, forward strand.
CCTGTTGGATCAGGCCAATGGCCCATCCAGTCCAACACTCTGTGTCACATAAGAACATAAGAGAAGCCATGTTGGATCAGGCCAATGGCCCATCCAGTCCAACACTCTGTGTCACATAAGAACATAGGAGAAGCCATGTTGGGTCAGGCCAATGGCCCATCCAGTCCAACACTCTGTGTCACATAAGAACATAAGAGAAGCCATGTTGGATCAGGCCAATGGCCCATCCAGTCCAACATTCTGTGTCACACAGTGGCCAAAAAAATCAAGCACCATCAAGAGGTCCACCAGTGGGGCTAGAAGCCTTCCACTGTGCCCCCCCCCCCAAGCACCAAGAATACAGAGCATCACTGTCTCGGACTGAGAGTTCCAACAATAAGCTGTGGCTAATAGCTACTGATGGACCTCTGCTCCATATACTTATCCATTCCCCTCTTGAAGCTGGCTATGCTTGTAGCCGCCACCACCTCCTGTGGCAGTGAATTCCACATGTTAATCACCCTTTGGGTGAAGAAGGACTTCCTTTTATCCATTCTAAGCCGACTCCTCAGCAATTTCATCGAATGCCCACGAATTCTTGTATTGTGAGAAAGGGAGAAAAGGACTTCTTTCTCTACCTTCTCCATCCCATGCATAATCTTGTAAACCTCTATCATGTCACCCCGCAGTTGACGCTTCTCCAAGCTAATGAGCCCCGAGCGTTTTAACCTTTCTCCACAGGGAAAGTGTTCCAATCCTTTAATCATTCTAGTTGCCCTTTTCTGCACTTTTTCCAGTGCTGTGAGCTACCGCATAAATTATTTTTACTCTGGGGCCATCCTGCCTGAGCTAAGACAAAAATGCGTGAGCTGGAGACTAAAAATCTGTGAGCCAGCTCACGCTAACTCAGCTCAGAGGGAACAGTGCTGCCCAATACCCTCCCACCATGAAGATCTACCTATTTTTGGAGGGGGAAAGGGTGCTGGTGGTTGCTCTGCCCCTGGGGTGGCTGCCCCCTCTGCCCCACTAGATCCAGCCTTGGTCAGCATCTGCCCACATGAGTGACCTTCAGGCTGCTGTTGCCGCTGAAGAGGGCATCTTTGGGAGGCAACGGAGGTTGGAAGCTGATTGAGTGGGCTGTTGTCCGAAAGCCCTAAAGCAGGGGCGTCAAACTCACTTGTTATGAGAGCCAGATCTGACTTAAATGAGGCCTTAACAGGGCTGGCGCGTGGGAGTAGGTCAAGAAGAAGAAGAAGAATTGCAGATTTATATCCCGCCCTTCTCCCTGAATCAGAGACTCAGAGCGGCTTACAATCTCCTATGTCTTCTCCCCTCACAACAGACACCCTGTGAGGTGGGTGGGGCTGGAGAGGGCTCTCACAGCAGCTGCCCTTTCAAGGACAGAGTCTCAGAGCAGCCTACAATCTCCTTTCCCTCCCCTCCCCACAACAGACACCCTGTGAGGTGGGTGGGGCTGGAGAGGGCTCTCACAGCAGCTGCCCTTTCAAGGACAGAGTCTCAGAGCAGCCTACAATCTCCTTTCCCTCCCCTCCCCACAACAGACACCCTGTGAGGTGGGTGGGGCTGGAGAGGGCTCTCACAGCAGCTGCCCTTTCAAGGACAACCTCTGCCAGAGCTATGGCTGACCCAAGGCCATTCCAGCAGGTGCAAGTGGAGGAGTGGGGAATCAAACCTGGTTCTCCCAGATAAGAGTCCGCACACTTAACCACTATACCAAACTGGCTCTCTAGGTAGCTGCCTGGCCTAGGGGCGCTATGAAGCACCCCCCCCCCTCCCACATCGGCCTTCCAGACTTTGCCAAGGCCTCCCAAGGGGGGGGGGGCATGACATGATGTCATCGGTGATATCATCGGGGTGAGGGGTGGAGGGGCGGGGTTCGGCCTGGGGCGCAGGAAACCCTAGCACCGGGCCTGGGCCTTAACATACAAAGGAGCTGTGGAAAAATAACGCAAAACTCTATATAAGAACACCATGTATTCACTATTCAACTTCTTAAAGCTATACAGCCGTAAACAGTGCGTATTCCTAAACCATTCTTATATATTACTAATATTACAATGTTAAACTATAAACTTCTTATAACTACACCAATTACAGTAGAAAGATATCAAAATACACAGTCCAGGTCTCCGTTCATTCGAATCCATGTAAGTTCCGACTTCCGGAACTTACAGACGATTCACCTGCTCCAGCAGGTGCTGAAAGTGCCAGTGCTTCCAATGATTCCGTTCCAAAAATCTCTTTATAATTTCCCCCCAAAAAAATCCCTTTGAACTTTCAACAGCCGTGACCAAATAGATAGAATGCAATCCGAGAGAGGTCACTATAATGGATAACACAACACAAAATATTGATTCAGTTCTATAGATTCTTTATACAATTTTCAAAAAAAAAGAGGGACGCAGAGCGTCTCCGGCAGCAAATTCACATCGGCTGCAGCTCAGTATGTGGCTTCTTGCGCAAGATTCGAATTGAATTGAATCAATATTGGTCCCAGGTCTGATGAAGACTGGAAAGAAACCAGTACTTAATCGATTGGCTTGTCACCACACTACTTGGGGACTTGAATGTACATGTTTTGGACAATTGGACTGGTTTCTATATACTTCTTAGTAAATTGGTCACTAGCTTGCATTTTTTGTCGTATGACCAAATAGATGGCTTCTAATATTTGCAGGAAACATATTCATGATCAGAAGTGGGTACAGCAGAAGTCTCTGCTAGGAACGGGCATTTACTTCCGTTTTGGAAAAACCCTCCTTCAAAGAGGCATATCCCACTAATTAGTTCGTCCACGGACCATTCGCACAGCACTGTACATGGAGAAAATAAATGAGGTCAGTCCCGGCCATGTGCGTCATAAAATGTAACGCCAGGTAGCAGAGATATAAGCTTTATAAAGGACACAGACAGACACAGTTGAGTCCGACTCTCTGCGACCCCATGGACAAAGTTACACCAGGCCTGCCTGTCTTCCACCATCCTCCAAAGTCTGCTCAAATTCGTGTTAGTTACATCGGTAACGCTGTCCAGCCCTCTCCTCTTTTGCCCTCTCTTTCTTCTTTTGCCTTCTGTCTTTCCCAGCATCAGGGTCTTCTCCAGCGAGTGCTCCCTTCTCGTTTAGTGGCCAATTGTCCGTTTCTTTTATTTGAAAGGGAACTGATATGTCCCTTTGGCCCTAAGAGCTTTTAATGCGAAATCTAGCCCCCAACTTTTATATGGTGCCCTTATATGGATCAGTGCCTTTGATCACACCACTGAAGGCCTACAATCCTTCTTTTTGAGGAAAATTCTGGGACTACCCAACTGTGTTCCTTATGCTGCAATTTGCATGGAAACTGGACTGTTGCTGCTGGAAAGTCGCGCCTGGCTTTTGACCTTTAAGTTTTGGCTGCGCCTTTTATTTAATTCTGATCAGAATTCTTTCACCTTTTTGATGCTGATGGACCATCATGCATCCAAATGGTTGACCCTGATCCAAAAGAAAATCACATCCATAGGAATTTCCTTGGATGCATTTTATCTATCCTCTGCTTCTGCGGTATTTCAATCCATCAAACGCAGACTACTCGATATCCAGTTGCAACGTCTAACTGAGGCAGCTCGGAAAACTTGCTCCCCAAGCTATCTGGGTTTATCCCAGATTCCTGGGCTTTTAGCTCCCTATTTCCTCTTTTTAACTGATCCTCCCCAAAGAAGAGCATTCATGCTGGCTAGATTTAATGCATTACCATCGGCCATTCTTTTCAGAAGATACCACAGAATCCCCCGCAATCTTAGAAAATGCCCTTGTAGTCAAGGAGTCATCGAAACGGTCCCTCATGTTCTTCTGGACTGCCCTTTTTATAGCAGTCCACGTGCAAGATATCTAGATGCACTGCTTTCTGACCATCAAGACCTTTCTGACAATGCCAAGGTTCGTTTTCTACTCCACGGGAAACACAACTTTGTCACTACTCACGTTGCTTGCTTTTTACAGGTTGCGATCCAAATCAGAGAGGCTTTTACTCATGCATAGCCTACTGCTATTTTATGTCATTTAACTTTTGCTGGTTTTTTTAAGGTTTTATTATATTCTATAGTGTCACTGTTGGTTTTAAAGTATACTGTATTCTTGTATTAATGCCAATAAAGGTCTATGGTATGGTATGGTAGTGACCAAAGTATCTGAGCTTCAGCTTCAGCATCTGACCTTCCAGGGAACAGTCAGGGTTGATTTCCCTTAGGACTGACTGATTGGATCTTCTTGCCATCCAAGGGACTCTCAAGATTCTTCCCCAGCACCACAGCTCAAAAGCATCTACTCTTCTGCACTCGGCCTTCCTTATGGTCCAGCTCTCACAGCCATACATTACTACTGGGAATACCATTGCTTTGACTATACGGACTTTTGTTGGCAGGGTGATGTCTCTACTTTTTATTATACTGCCTAGGTCTGCCATAGCTGTCCTCCCAAGGAGCAAACGCCTTTTAATTTCATGGCTACAGTCACCATCTGCAGTGATCTTGGATCCCAGAAATGTGAAGTCTGTCAACAAAAACAAACAAAAAATAAAACAAAATGTGCTTAAAAGATTAGCATTCTTGAAATTGTTTGTTTAACAGTTTCTGATAACTGACACCTCTTGCTCTGAATGATTGCCTCAAAATCTGGAGATGATGTCTGTGCTGTAGCAATCTTGAGTATGCTGTTCAGGTGTTGTTCAGGTGTGTCTGTAAGTTGCAAGCCTACTTTTGATTTATTGACATTCATTACAGAAATCTCATGGTCAGTGTTTTGAGCCTAAGACGCAAGGGAAAACATGAAATGGCTGGGCATTGTGAGCTTTTGTACAAAAGTTGTTTCATGTGCTGGTCAGCCAATGGAGAAAATAGAGGCTTTGCTCTGTAGCTCCTGTGCAATTGAGGAGGTCTGGCAAAGCAAGCTGTGATGCAGAAGGAAGCAAGAGAAGGAAGCAAATGACATAGGTAGGGGTCATATCATAGAAAGAGAGGTGCCAGAGCTCATTAGCCACCCTGAGTCTGTTCATGGAGAGGGTGGGATACAAATAGAAATAAATAAACAAATTAGCAAAACTTATTTGCATAACTTGTTTGCATATGCCACACACCCCTGACATCACGGAGAGCCAGTTTGGTGTAGTGGTTAAGTGTATGGACTCTTATCTGGGAGAACCGGGTTTGATTCTCCACTCTTCCACTTGCACCTGCTGGCATGGCCTTGGGCCAGCCTTAGCTCTGGCAGAGGTTGTCCTTGAACGGGCAGCTGCTGTGAGAGCCCTCTCCAGCCCCACCCACCTCACAGGGTGTCTGTTGTGGGGGAGGAAGGTAAAGGAGATTGCAGGCCATTCTGAGACTCTGTCCTTGAAAGGGCAGCTGCTGTGAGAGCCCTCTCCAGCCCCACCCACCTCACAGGTTGTCTGTTGTGGGGGAGGAAGGTAAAGGAGATTGTGAGCCACTCTGAGACTCTTCGGACTGGAGGGCGGGATATAAATCCAGTATCTTCTTCTTCATCTTCATCACTGGAAGGTGGACTAAATTCTCAGCTCAGCATCTCCCTTAAAATGGTAAAATTCTGGGATTAGAATTGTCATAAGAAAACCTTACTCCTATCATACTTTTAAAATGACTTTCTCCTATGTGGCCACAGTGGCACGAGGAAGATTTCCACCTGTCTGCTTTATATGTTTTGGTTATTTCCCCACTTTTTTGTGGGGGGAAAATATTACAAAGTTCGTCAAATCTTAGAGTTCAGCAAAAATCTCACAGGGGTGTCGAACAATGGAGCCCAGAAGCAAGGTTTTGGGGGTTTTTTGGTGTGGGGGGGGTAAGAAAGAAAGAGCACAATAAAATGTAGAGGTTCCGGAACTCTGCTCCTGTGAGCTCCTGTCCAAAATGAGGCCTGGGCACAGGTATGCTTGTGGAATGTAATATTTAAGCCATACAGTCCCCCCATCGCCCTCCATCGGCTGTATTATTTTTGCGGCAAAACATTCCACAGTTTCTGCTTTCAACGCTATTGAATTCTGAGCAGAAGAGTACAAAATATTCACTGAAAGGTGTTCATGTATTCCAATAAGAATTGCCAAGGCAGAATGGGAAATCAATCAGAAACCCCGATACATATCTTCCACGCAATCGTACCGTACGCTTTTCTTTATGGTGCCATCAAATCCAGTTCCCTTTTATACTCACCTACTTTCCGGTGGCAAAAAACCCAACAACTTTAAAAGGAAGTCTATTAATCCCCCCCCCTGTGAGTGACATTTGATTTAATATGTCAGTACAGCGAACCTCCGAGAATTGTTTTCTTCCTTCCCCTCCCCACAACTTTCTGTTTAATAGCATTTTCTTTTTAATGTCACTAAAGGTATATATGCTGCTTTCATTTCCTTGCAGATGGCAAGCGTGCGTTTTCCTAAGTGAGAATTCTTTCCCTAGCAATCTGACAGGTGGAGACTGAAACAGCTGCTTGAGGCTGGGATTTGGTTCTCTCCTAGGGTTGTCAATATCCCAGGCAGGGGCAGGGGATCCCCTGATTTGGAGGCCTTCCCCCCACTTCAGGGTCATCAGAAAGCAGGCGGGGGGAGGGAAGTGTCTGCTGGGCACTGCATTATTCCCTATGATGACCAATTCCCATAGAGTATAATGGAGAATGGCTCTACGGCTATATGGGGTTCTGGGGGGGTTGTTTTTTGAGGCAGAGGCACCAAATTTGCAGCATAGCATCCGGTGCCTCTCCTCAAAACACCCTCTAAGTTTCAAAAGGATTGGACCAGAGCGTCTGATTCTATGAGCCCCAAAAGAAGGTGCCCCATCCATCATTATTTTCAATGGAGGGAAGGCATTCAAAAGTCCCTTTAAAATCGAATGGCCAGAACTCCCTTTGGAGTTTAATTCTGCTTGTCACAACCTGTCTCCTGGCTCCACCCCAATGTCTCCTGGCTCCACCCCCAAAGTCTCCTGACCCCACCCCCAAGTCTCCTGACTCCACGCCAAAGTCTCCTGGCTCCGCCCCCAAAGTCTCCTGGCTCCACCCCAAAAAGTCTCCTGGGCCCACCCCCAAAGTTCCCAGATATTTCTTGACTTGGACTTGACAATCCTATTCTCTCCTCACTTCTTTCCTGTGTGAACAGAAACACAATGGGGAAAGAACTCAGGACTGTCCCCCCTGGCATTAAACCTCCGGTTATGTTCCCAATTTCCCCCCCTCCCCTAGAACACATTTATCCAGGTGGAGGTCTCCTGTTTCCAGGACTTTTTTTGTAGCAGGTGCTCCTTTGCATAACGGGCCACACCTTCCCCTGAGGTAGCCAATCCTCCAAGAGCTTACAAGGCTCTTATTCCTGGACCGTCTGTAAGCTTAAGGAGGATTGGCTACATCAGGGGTGTGTTGCAGGGCTTATATTGTAGCAGGAACTCCTTTGCATATTAGACTACACACCTCTGATGTAGCCAGTCCCCCTGGAGCTTACAGGAGGCCCTGGAATAAGAGCCTTGTAAGCTCTTGGTATAAGAGCCCCGTGGAGTGTTAAAGCTGCAGTACTGCAGTCCTAAGCTCTGCTCACGACCTGAGTTTGATCCCCGGTGGAAGCTGGGTTTTCAGGTAGCCAGCTCCAGGTTGACTCAGCCTTCCATCCTTCCGAGATCAGTCAAATGAGGACCCAGCTTGCTGGGGGAAAAGCACAGAGGACTGGGGAAGGCAATGGCAAACCACCCTGTAAAAAGTCTTCCGTGAAACGTTGTGAAAGCAACATCACCCCAGAGTCGGAAACGACTGGTGCTTGCACAGGGGACCTTTCCTTTCCTCAAGCTCTTGGAGGATTGGCTACATCAGGGGTGTGTGGCCCAATATGCAAAGGAGCTCTGGCTACAAAAAAACAACAACAACCCACTGACAGTATCTGAAGAAGTATTACCTCAAAAAGGATATTATAGCATTGGAGAAAGTCCAGAAAAGGGCAACCAAAATGATTAATGGGCTAGAACACTTCCCCTATGAAGAAAGGTTGAAACGCTTGGGACTCTTTAGCTTGGAGAAACGTCGACTGCGGGGTGACATGATAGAGGTTTACAAGATAAGGTTTACAAGATAATGCATGGGATGGAGAAAGTAGAGAAAGAAGTATTTTTCTCCCTTTCTCACAATACAAGAACTCGTGGGCATTTGATGAAATTGCTGAGCAGACAGGTTAAAACGGATAAAAGGAAGTCCTCCTTCACCCAAAGGGTGATTAACATGTGAAATTCACTGCCACAGGAGGTGATGGCGGCCACAAGCATAGCCACCTTCAAGAGGGGTTTAGATAAAAATATGGAGCAGAGGTCCATCAGTGGCTATTAGCCACAGTGTGTGTGTGTGTGTGTGTGTGTGTGTAAAAATTTGCCACTGTGTGACACAGAGTGTTGGACTGGATGGGCCATTGGCCTGATCCAACATGGCTTCTCTTATGTTCTTATGTGACACAGAGTGTTGGACTGGATGGGCCAGTGGCCTGATCCAACATGGCTTCTCTCATGTTCTTATATTGGCCACTGTGTGACCCAGAGTGTTGGACTGGATGGGCCATTGGCCTGATCCAACATGGCTTCTCTTATGTTCTTATATTGGCCACTGTGTGACCCAGAGTGTTGGACTGGATGGGCCATTGGCCTGATCTAACATGGCTTCTCTTATGTTCTTATGCATGCACACAAAGGCTTATACCCAGAATTAAACTTTGTTGGTCTGGATTCAAACTTTGTTTCATTTTTAAGAGCACACGCTAGGAACAAATGTTCTTTGTTCAGAAGCCTTCACTTTTTTTGTATACCTTTTAACATATTTTACCACCATAGTTCGTTTTTCTGTGAAGTGTCCACATGCGTACGGCTGCTGTCGACAAGACATTTATTTCCGAGCATCTGGAGCCGCTCTTTGAAACCGACAGGCTGACACTGTGGGTATCATTCAAAGTCAAGAGACCAACACTTCAGCGGCGTAAGTGGGCACGGCGCATAGGCTGCTGCTGCAACAGCTACTCGAAACAGCTCAGGAAATTATTCCCCGCACTGAAAACCGGAGACGTTCAAGGCCTTGATGCAACCATGTGTCAAAGAGTTCCAGCTAATTATGCTCAAGCACACCCGGGCTCATTTCACATCCTATCTGCCCACCACAGTCAAGGAAAATGGTTTGGTAAGCTATTTGGATGCATCCCAACAAATTCAGATAGTCTGTTTTTTTTAAAAAAGGTAGTCCCCTGTGCAAGCACCAGTCGTCTCCGACTCTGGGGAGACTTTGCTTTCACAACGTTTACACGGCAGACTTTTGACGGGGTGGTTTGCCATTGCCTTCCCCAGCCATCTACACTTCCCCCCCCCCCAAGCAAGCTGGTTATTCATCTTACTGACCTCGGAAGGATGGAAGGCTGAGTCAACCTGAGTCGGCTACCTGAACCAGCTTCCGCTGGGATCGAACTCAGGTCATGAGCAGGGTTCAGACTGCAGTACTACAGCTTTACCACTTTGGGCCACGGGGCTCCTATATGTCTGTTTAGACGACGATATTTCTTTCTCACATGATCAAACTCATTTGCTATGAGGGCCAGATCCAATAACAATGAAGAAGATATTCTTATCCGGAACCCATGCTAAGGCAACAGCTCACTCAGTTTGTTTTTCCTAATTGCAGAATTGGCTCTCAGAATACAGGCGGCCAGTGGAAGTGGCAAATGAAACACGAATCAAACCTGGGACTCATGTAGCCGCACCTGTTGAACAGAGGACTGTTACTTCGATATCTGCAAAGCAGGGAACACCTGCAGCTTTCAGAAAACGGGACTTCCAGGACAGCAGAAACATTTACCTTATGAACATAGGACTATGCATGGACTTTAATGGAACCAATTAGGGTTGCCAAGTCCAATTAAAGAAAAATCTGGGGACTTTGGGGCAGAGCCAGGAGACTTTGGGGTGGAGCCAGGAACAAGGGTGTGACAAGCATAATTGAACTCCAAGGGAGTTCTGGCCATCACATTTAAAGGGACAGCACGCCTTTTTAAATGCCTTCCTTCCATAGGAAATAATGAAGAATAGGGGCACCATCTTTTGGGGCTCATAGAATTGGACCCTCTGGTCCAATATTTTTGAAACTTGGGGGGTATTTTGGGGAGAGGCACTAGATGCTATACTAAAAATCTGGTGCCTCTACCTCAAAAAATAGCCCCCCCCAGAGCCCCCAATACCCACGGATCAATACCCTATTATTCCCTATGGGAATCGTTCTCCATAGGGAATAATAGAGTGCCTAGTAGACATTTCCCTCCCCCACACACTTTTAAAAAGGGGGGAGGGCCTCCATACCAGGGAATCCCCCACCCTGCCCCCTCCCTCTCTCACACACACACACAAACACTTACCGTACTTGGTCTTCTTCCAGCAGAATGTGCTCGCTGTGAAAACGAAAGCAAGGCTGCACAGGAAAAGAAAGGGAGGGGCCGTTCCTGTTTCCTATTTCCTGTGCAGCCTTAAAGAGACACATTTTAAAACGGATCAGAAGCTCTACAACATGATGCCTAAAGGTATGTTCTCTCTCCCCCCCCCGCCCCAGATTTTTTGAGAGTGGGGGAGGAGGATGCAATTTCGGGGGTCCCCCGCAAGGGCGGGGGGGTTGGGAAGCCTAGAACCAATCAAATTGTTCATGAATTTTGAATTTGCACTGAGTTATATGAACTTTGCTTTGAAATATGTGTGCGTTCCAATGAAATGCATAAGTGAAAAACAAGAAAGGATATAAGAAATTGTTTATGTATATAAGTATTCACCGTGTCTCCTCCATGTTTTTACTAATCCCCAGTTGGGGGCAGGGGATCCCCCAGTTTGGAGGCCCTCCCCCCACTTCAGGGTCATCAGAAAGTGGGGGGGGGAGGGAAATGTCTGCTGGGCAATCCATTATTCCCTATGGAGACCAATTCCCTTAGGGCATAATGAATTGATGTGCAGGTATCAGGGGCTCTGACGGGGGGCTGTTCTTTGAGGTAGAGGCACCTGAATTTCAGCATAGCATTCTGTGCCTCTCCTCTAGACGCCCTCCAAGTTCCAAAAGATTGGACCAGGGGATCCAGTTCTATGAGCCACAAAAGAAGGTGCCCCTATCTATTATTTCCAATGGGGGGCAGGCATTTAATGAAGACACTGGAAGAAGACATTGGATTTATATTCCACCTCCACTCTGAATCTCAGAGTCTCAGAGCGGTCACAATCTCCTTTAGCTTCCTCCCCCCTCGCAACAGATACCAATTTGAGGTAGGTGGGGCTGAGAGAGCTCTCACAGAAGATGCCCTTTCAAGGACAACTCCTACAAAAGCTATGGCTGACCCAAGGCCATGCTAGCAGGTGCAAGTGGAGGAGTGGGGAATCGAACCTGGTTCTCCAGATAAGAGTCCACACACTTAACCACTACACCAAACTGGTTCTCAAAGGAGTGCAGTCCCTTTCAATGCGATGGCCAGAACTCCCTTCGGAGTTCAATGATGCTTGTCACAACATTGCTCTTGACTCCACCCCCGATTTCTCTCGGCTCCACCCCCAAAGTCCCCAGATATTTCTTGAATTGGACTTGGCAACCCTAATTATACCCCACCAAGGTCCCCCCACTCTCTGGGCTCTACCTCCAAACCTCCAGGGATTTCCCAGTCCATAGTTGGCAATTATAGCAGTTAGTCCACTTTTTGCAGTACGGTGTGACTGATTTCCCACTAGCCTTACCTCGCTCTCCTCTTCTCAGCGGGGCTTCTGTCGGATTTCGCACTAGTTGCCCCGACGCCGCAACTGACAGCTTCATTCTGACAGCAATGAAGGCTAGATGGCCATCTGACAGCAATGAAGATCCTGTGAATTTAGGGGGAGATGTTCATGAGTTTCCTGCATTGTGCAGGGGGTTGGACTCGATGACCCTAGAGGTCTCTTCCAACGCTAGGATTCTATGATTCTATGCTTTAACTGGACTCTCCTTCCTTGGAGTTTTTAAACAGAGGCTAGATGGCCATCTGACAGCAATGAAGATCCTGTGAATTTAGGGGGAGATGTTCATGAGTTTCCTGCATTGTGCAGGGGGTTGGACTCGATGACCCTAGAGGTCTCTTCCAACGCTAGGATTCTATGATTCTATGCTTTAACTGGACTCTCCTTCCTTGGAGGTTTTTAAACAGAGGCTAGATGGCCATCTGACAGCAATGAAGATCCTGTGAATTTAGGGGGGATGTTTATGACTTTCCTGCATTGTGCAGGGGGTTGGACTCGATGACCCTAGAGGTCCCTTCCAACTCTAGGATTCGATGATTCTATGCCTCTTTCGCGCAGCAAACAAGATCCTCTAAAAACCAGTTTCTGTTTGCTGCATGAAAAAGGTGAAGCGAGTTGCAGTCCTGGGGCAGATAGCGTGAAATCCGACGGAAGCCCCGCAGAGAAGAGGAGCATGAGAGCAGCAGAAGGCTAGTAGGGAATCGGTCTGTGTTACTCCATTCTCCCTTACAGCAAAGTTTGTTCTGATGTGTGATGGAACCAGCCCGATCTGACCTTCAGACCCAGTCTCGTCAACTCCCTTTTGGGTTGCCAACTCCTGGACAGTGTTCCCTCCTAAACAGAGGCTAGATGGCCATCTGACAGCAATGAAGATTCTGTGAATTTAGGGGGAGGTGTATGTGAGTTTCCTGCATTGTGCAGGGGGTTGGACTCGATGACCCTAGAGGTCCCTTCCAACTGTAGGATTCTATGATTCTATGCTTTAACTGGGCTCTCCTTCCTTGGAGATTTTTAAGCAGAGGCTAGATGGCCATCTGACAGCAATGAAGATCCTGTGAATTTAGGGGGAGATGTTTATGAGTTTCCTGCATTGTGCAGGGGGTTGGACTTGATGACCCTAGAGGTCCCTTCCAACTCTAGGATTCTATGATTCTATGCTTTAATTGGGCTCTCCTTCCTTGGAGGTTTTTAACAGAGGCTAGATGACTATCTGAAAGCAATGAAGATCCTGTGAATTAAGGGGGGGGGGGTGTTTGTGAGTTTCCTGCATTGTGCAGGGGTTGGACTCGATGACCCCAGAGGTCCCTTCCAACTCTATGATTCTATGACTTAATGTGAGCTAGCTCACAGATTTTCAGCCTCCAGCTCACACATTTTTCCCCTTAGCTCAGGAAGGCTGACCCCAGAGCACACTAATTTATGCAGTAGCTCACACCTTTAATGCCAGTAGCTCACAAAGTAGAATTTTTGCTCACAAGAAACTGCAGCTTAGAAGGAACATTGCTCCTGGAGGGAGCTAATCCTCTTCCTGCCACTAGGACACCCTGCCACCACCTGCTCAATTTAGGGGTTCCTGACTGAGAGGAACAGGACTCCCAATCCCCCTTCCTGCCAGTTCTGAGGCCTGGCCTCAAGGTCCTCTGCCAACCCAGCACCTGGTTATCACAGAGACCAAAGTCCTTCTTTGGGAAACCCCTGGAGGATTGGCACCCTTGCCAACTGCATGCCTTCCCCCTTCCCCGGACTCCCCTCTTGCAGTAGTGTGGTCTAAGGCGGTTGGGGAACCTAGGTGGCACAGAGGGACTTCACTTTGAACAAACATAACATTGATTTACAACATACACCATTTACAGGCATTTCTGAAAAGTGAACAGGAGCAACAAATCATAGTAGGAAGAGAAAACGCTCCTTCTCTCCCTGTTATACTACTTGCCATCACTAGATGACCTAAAGGGCAGGCACCTTACTTGGACTGTTGCAAGCCTGACCATACCTTCTCAACTAACTGATCTCCAAGACTGAACTCAAAGTGAAGGCTTCCCGCCCAAAATCTCCAATATGAATCCCAGTTCTCGCTCAGGAACTGGTTTACCCTGCTGCAGCCTTCTGGGAAACCAGCCGGAAAGACTTCCTGTCTCTCTAGGAGGCCTCCTCAGAATTGCTGGTTCCAGACAGGAGGGGATTGGGAAGGAGGATGAGACTAGGCCAAAGCCTTGCCTAGAGTCTAATAGACTCCTCCAGCCAACTCCCAGGCAAGCAGAGGCCTAACATGGTGTTTCTCCACATGGTGTAAAGATTCCGAGCTGCAATCCAAGCTCATTTTCAGATTCCAGCTATTTTCATGCTTCCTTAAGAATGTCATGAACAATGACCAGCAGATCCGGGGGGATCATTCCACCACGCTTCTCGGAGATCTGAGGTGACCCGATGCTGTTCTAAACTTCAGGACTGGAGCCACAGTTGGCCACCTTGATTTGGTCAGTCCAGAAGGCCAGGCCCGTAGATCCAATCAGCTGCCATGTGCAGTGGCGGACTGGGTAGGGTTGCCAAGTCCAATTAAAGAAAAATCTGGGGACTTTGGGGGTGGAGCCAGGAGACTTTGGGGGTGGAGCCAGGAGACATTGGGGGTAGAGCCAAGAACAAGGATGTGACAAGCATAATTGAACTCCAACGGAGTTCTTGCCATCACATTTAAAGAGACAGCACACCTTTAAAATGCCTTTCTTCCATAGGAAATAATTAAGGATAGGGGCACCATATTTTTGGGGCTCTTAGAATTGGACCCTCTGGTCCAATCGTTTTGAAACTTGGGGGTATTTTGGGGAGAGGCACTAGATGCTATACTAAAAATTTGGTGCCTCTACCTCAAAAAATAGCCCCCCCAGAGCCCCCAATACCCACGGATCAATTTCCTATTATTCCCTATGGGAATCATTCTCCATAGGGAATAATAAAGTGCCCAGTAGACATTTCCCTCCCCCCACGCTTTCTAAAGGGAGGGAGGGCCTCCAAACTAGGGAATCCCCTGCCCCCTCCCTCTCACACACACACACTTACCAGATCTTCCTCCGGACAACTCTACTTCCTGTGAAAACGAAAGCAAAGAAAGGGAGGGGCCGTTCTCAGAAGCCCTTTCTGCTTCCTGCTTCCTGCCCAGCCTTAAAGGGGCAGACATTTTGCAAACGGCTCAGGAGCTCTACAACATGAAGCCTAAAGGTATGTTCTCCCCCCCCTCCACCCCCCACCACCGCTTCCAGAGTTTTGAAGAGCGGGAGATGGGGCTGCGAACCCAGAAGTCTCCCGCCAGAGCGGGAGGTTTGGGAAGCCTAGGACTGGGTCTAAAAACACTGGTTGCCAGTAGACATAGGGGGCCCACCCACTGCTATAAGGCTATCATTTAATTTGCATAAGAAATAAATACGATTTCAAAAAACACATCAGTGGGAAAAAAGGTACAATTAAACGTTCTGCGAAATAAGTATCTATTTCGTAATTGCAGCGCACCTATATTGTACCTATTGCTGGCGATATACAGTCAATACTAAATGTAAGTAGGCTTCCCAATCCCCAGGTCCCAGCAGGGGACCCCCCCGTTTTGACAGGCTTCTCCCCGCTCCCAGCCAGCTGGCCGGCGGGGGAAGCCCCGCCCCACAGTCAGCCTATAGTTTTAGAGCTCCTGCAGGTTTAGAAACCTGCAAACAGTTTTTAAAATGTGTACCTTTAAGGCTGAGCAGGAAGCAGGAAACAGGAAGGGCTTCATGGGAAAGGATCAGTAAGTTTCCTCAGAGAATGGCCCCCCCCCTTTCTTTTGCTTTCGTTTTCAGAGCAAGCAGGAATATTCTGCAGGAACAAGATCTAGTAAGTATTTGTGTGTGTGAGAGAGGGAAGGGGCAGGGGATTCCAAGGTTTGGAGGCCTCCCCCCGCTTTAGAAAGCATGGGGGGGGGGAGGGAAATGTCTACTGGGCACTCTATTATTCCTATGAAG
This sequence comes from Heteronotia binoei, assembly GCF_032191835.1. Lineage (NCBI taxonomy): Eukaryota > Metazoa > Chordata > Lepidosauria > Squamata > Gekkonidae > Heteronotia > Heteronotia binoei. Next base: position 15,738,272 of record NC_083224.1, read on the forward strand.
AACGATTCCCATAGGGAATAATGGGGAATTGATCTGTGGGTATTGGGGGCTCGGGGGGGCCTATTTTTTGAGGTAGAGGCACCAAACTTTTAGTATAGCATCTAGTGCCTCTCCCCAAAATATTCCCCAAGTTTCAAAACGATTGGACCAGGGGGTCCAATTCTATGAGCCCCAAAATATGGTGCCCCTATCCTTCATTATTTCCTATGGAAGAAAGGCATTTGAAAAGGTGTGCTGTCTCTTTAAATGTGATGACCAGAACTCCCTTGGAGTTCAATTATGCTTGTCACACCCTTGTCCCTGGCTCCACCCCCAATGTCTCCTGGCTCCGCCCCCAAAGTCCCCAGATATTTCTTGAATTGGACTTGGCAACTCTAATGTAAAGACAGATTGCATTTTCTCCAGGGGAGCTGATCTCTGCCAGCTGGAGATCAGTTGGAAAAGTGTGAGATCCCCAGGCCCACCTGGAGGCTGGCAACCCTAAAGACTGGAATTCACTGCCACAGAAGGTGGTGGCGGCTACAAGCATTGACAGCTTCAAGAGGGGATTGGATAAGAATATGGAGCAGAGGTCCATCAGTGGCTATTAGCCACAGCGTATTGTCGGAAGGCTCTCTGTCTGGAGCAGTGATGCTCTGTGTTCTTGTGCTTGGGGGGGGGGGAGGCACAGTGGGAGGGCTTCTAGCCCCACTGGTGGACCTCCTGATGACACTTGGGTTTTTTGGCCCCTGTGTGACACAGAGTGTTAGACTGGATGGGCCATTGGCCTGATCCAACATGGCTCCTCTCATGTTAAAACAACGCAACTTTTCGCTGCATTACAGTAATCATATTGGGACTTCTATTCCATTTTCCAGCTACTAAAAGCATCATTAACATTTTCAACATATTGTCTAACGCTTAAGGGGGCCCACTTCATCCGGGGCCTGCAGGACCCACTTGGCATCAGACAAACTGACCCCCTGGCCAGTCTGCCACTGGCCGCAGGGCTGCTGGGTTGAACAGAGATCTCCCTGGAGCTGAGCTTGCTTCTGGCTAGATTATCTTCCTAACCGTGTTTTCTCTGTGTGGGCGTCACAGGCTGGCAGCTCGGGCAAAAACTCTTGTATCCGACGCGGCTTTGCAGGCGAGCTGCCTTCCAGTTGTTATGACCTTTCATGCCTCCTCTCTTTCCGCAGCGTAGCCTTTAACATCTCAGAGCTTTGGGGTTCGGGAGGGAAATTTTTGTTTTCATGTTTGTTTTTGTCCTTCCTTACTGCCGGTAAGACATCCGCAACCTACGGGGATAACATGGGCTTGAAGCGAGAAGATTTTCAGAGTTAAATCCTCTGGACGGCGCGCCTAAATACAAAGAACTGCGGTCTCCTAAAGGAATCTGAATAGCAAGGCATGAAATCCTAGCTTGTGCGGTATAATGGTGAGTTTCACGCTAGATAGTGAGAGACCTGGTTCAAATCTCAGCTCAGAGCTCCATCAACCAGGACTGAGGGGGCCAGCTGAACTCTGATTCAGTGAAGTGGCCAAGTTTGCAGATGACACTAAATTGTTCAGGCTGGTGAGAACCAGAGAGGATTGTGAGGCACTCCAAAGGGATCTGTTGAGGCTGGGTGAGTGGGCGTCAACGTGGCAGATGAGGTTCAGTGTGGCCAAGTGCAAAGTAATGCACATTGGGGCCAAGAATTCCAGCTACAAATACAAGTTGATGGGGGGTGAACTGGCAGAGACTGACCAAGAGAAAGATCTTGGGGTCGTGGTAGATAACTCACTGAAAATGTCAAGACAGTGTGCGATTGCAATAAAAAAGGCCAACGCCATGCTGGAATTATTAGGAGGGGAATTGAAAACAACTCAGCCAGTATCATAATGCCCCTGTATAAATCGATGGTGCGGTCTCATTTTGAATACTGTGTACAATTCTGGCCACTGCACCTCAAGAAGGATATTATAGCATTGGAAAAAGTCCAGAAAAGGGCAACTAGAATAATTAAAGGTTTGGAACACTTTCCCTATGAAGAAAGGGCTCTTTAGCTTGGAGAAACGTCGACTGCAGGGTGACATGATAGAGGTTTACAAGATTATGCACGGGATGGAGAAAGTAGAGAAAGAAGTACTTTTCTCCCTTTCTCACAATACAAGAACTCGTGGGCATTCAATGAAATTGCTGAGCAGTCCGGTTAAAACGGATAAAAGGAAGTACTTCTTCACCCAAAGGGTGATTAACATGTGGAATTCACTGCCACAGGAAGTGGTGGCGGCTACCAGCATAGCCAGCTTTAAGAGGGGATTGGATAAAAATATGGAGCAGAGGTCCATCAGTGTCTATTAGCCGCAGTGTGTATATATATATATATATATATATATATATATATATATATATATATATATATATATATATATATATATATTTGTGTGTGTGTGTATGTATATGTGTGTGTATATATATATGTGTGTGTATACACACACACAAATATATTGGCCACTGTTTGACACAGAGTGTTGGACTGGATGGGCCATTGGCCTGATCCAACATGGCTTTTCTTATGTTCTTATAAAATACAAGAGAAGCCCCTGGGTAACAAAAGACTAGAATACTTAACAAATATTTAAAGTTTTCGACATCTGTAATGGAGAACAATACACAGAATAACGAAGCCCACTCGAACAAGGAAAATTCTACTAACAAGTAATACAACAAGCAGTGTAACACAGTGCAGTAATCAATACAAAAGCAGGTTGCTTTTAACAAATAGGTAAATATCAAGCCAGTCCAAAAATGTGGCTCAGCCAACAATATTCTTCTCTGGCCACTTCAGATTTGACCACGTTAAAGAAGCAAAGCTGTACCGGTGATCGATAATGGGTGTTTTTACATTCAGTATGATCCAGAGTTTTAGTGTCTTCAAATCGCCTGCCACTATTCCGCTTTAATTATTTTCCTTTTACATTTGTAGATTTGCTCTGCTCATTTTGCATAGCCAAACTTGTATATTGCCTGCTGAAAGAATTTCAATTTGGTGGGGGGGGGGGAGCAGCGTCTCTGATCAGAGGGCAACCAGAATACCAGTGCTTAGATAAATGTATACGATTGCTTGGAAATTGTGTCAACACTGCAAAAACAATACAAATTTAAATTACAAGAAGAGGCAAGCAATGATACGTAAAAATTTCAAGTGCTATCAGTTGTCATGCCAATTACTGCACCTTGTGGCTTTTGGAGGAGCCTTTTAAAATGCATGGAAACCTCTACAATACAAGTTTGAAACGCCTGTATGGTGTAGTGGTTAAGTGTGCGGACTCTTATCTGGGAGAACCGGGTTTGATTCCCCACTCCTCCACTTGCACCTGCTAGCATGGTCTTGGGTCAGCCGTAGCTCTGGCAGAGGTTGTCCTTGAAAGGGCAGCTGCTGTGAGAGCCCTCTCCAGCCCCACCTACCTCACAGGGTGTCTATTGTGGGGGAGGAAGGGAAAGGAGATTGTGAGCCGCTCTGAGACTCTGTCCTTGAAAGGGCAGCTGCTGTGAGAGCCCTCTCAGCCCCACCCACCTCACAGGGTGTCTATTGTGGGGGAGGAAGGTAAAGGAGATTGTGAGCCGCTCTGAGACTCTTCGGAGTGGAGGGCGGGATATAAATCCAATATCTTCATCTACCTCACAGGGTGTCTGTTTTGGGGGGGCGGGGAAGGGAAAGGAGATTGTGAGCCGCTCTGAGACTCTTTGGAGTGGAGGGCGGGATATAAATCCAATATCTTCATCTACCTCACAGGGTGTCTGTTGTGGGGGAGGAAGGTAAAGGAGATTGTGAGCCACTGAGACTCTTCGGAGTGGAGGACGGGATATAAATCCAATATCTTCATCTACCTCACAGGGTGTCTGTTGTGGGGGAGGAAGGGAAAGGAGATTGTGAGCCGCTGAGACTCTTCGGAGTGGAGGGTGGGATATAAATCCAATGTCTTCATCTACCTCACAGGGTTTCTGTTGTGGGGGAGGAAGGGAAAGGAGATTGTGAGCTGCTCTGAGACTCTTCGGCGTGGAGGGCGGGATATAAATCCAATATCTTCTTCTTCTTCTGTAGAGAAATGACCGGATCAAAACTTGCTTCGAGAAAAACGTTGCAGCAGCAGCACTAGAACCCATCTCACCAAAACAATCGTAGATGCTTCGGGCAGCGACGATGCAAAACAGTTGTGAGAACGTTAGGTAATGTTAAAAGGTGAGTTTCCAATGCGGTGATGGAGAGTCACAAACTGTCAGTGTAAAAACACCCAATATCCGGTTTTGGGTCGCCATTGTCTTCAGCTTGCATAAATCTCAGAGCAATGTCCTCTTTCCCAAAATACATTCCAAAAGCGGGGAAAAAATATATTCTAGCTGTCAGGACGTCTATCGCCTTCCTTTGCATTGAAATATTATCCTTCTACTCCTAGGCAGAGGGGGCAGAGGGAAATGATGTGACATCACGAGGTCACTTCCGGTTGCACCTGGAAGTGAATCAGGGACATTCTAGGAACCCTGTGACCGCCATGGTAACCGTAGAGAAGAAGAAGAAGAAGATATTGGATTTATATCCCACCCTCCACTCCGAAGAGTCTCAGAACGGCTCACAATCTCCTTTACCTTCCTCCCCCACAACAGACACCCTGTGAGGTGGGTGGGGCTGGAGAGGGCTCTCCCAGCAGCTGCCCTTTCAAGGACAACCTCTGCCAGAGCTATGGCTGACCCAAGGCCATGCTAGCAGGTGCAAGTGGAAGAGTGGGGAATCAAACCCGGTTCTTCCAGATAAGAGTCCGCACACTTAACCACTACATCAGACTGGCTCTGGTCTGGCAGTCTATAAATAACATAAACAAACAAATAGACAAACATTCAAATGTGGAAAGGTTTGGTTCCGTCTAATTCCGCATCCATCTCTGTTAGGATTGCCAAGTCCCCTGTGGCTGGGGGTGGGATAATAGGGTTGCCAGCTCCAGGTGGAGAAACTCCTGGAGATTTGGGGTTGGTGCCTGGAGAAGACAGGGACCTCAGTGGGGCACAGCACTGTAGAGTCTACCCTCCAAAACAGCCCTTTTTTCCAGGAGAACTGAACTCTGTGGTCTGGTGATGAGCTGTAATTCCGGGGGGAATCTCCTGGAAGCTGGCATCCTGAACCTCTGCAGGCAGGCATGCTGGGAAAACTGTCTCGTGATGAAGCTAGTCCTGTTTGGTTTCTTGGCATCTTGTTGGTCCTTTTGTTTTCTTTCAGCGAAGACAATTCGGGCACAGATTTGCTTCAAAAATAGGGGTTGCTGAACTTGTTAAATGTAAGAACCACACAGAATAAACATCAGATGTTTGAGAACAAGAAGGGAGGGAGGGAGGGAGGGAGGGAGGAAGGAAGGAAGGAAGGAAGGAAGGAAGGAAGGAAGGAAGGAAGGAAGGAAGGAAGGAAGGAAGGAAGGAAGGAAGGAAGGAAGGAAGGAAGGAAAGGAGGGAGAGAGTGAAGATGGAAGGAAAGAAGGGAGAGAGGAAGCAAGGAAAGAAGGGAGGGAGGAAGGAAAGAAGGGAGAGAGGGAGGAAGGAAAGAAGGGAGAGAGGAAGCAAGGAAAGGAGGGAGGGAGGAAGGAAAGAAAGGAGGGAGGAAGGAAGGGAGGGAGGAAGGAAGGAAAGAAGGGAGAGAGGAAGCAAGGAAAGAAGGGAGGGAGGAAGGAAAAAGGGAGGGAGGAAGGGAGGGAGGAAGGAAAGAAAGGAGGGAGAGAGGGAGGAAGGAAGGAAGGAAAGGAGGGAGGGATGGAGGAAGGAAGGAAGGAAAGGAGGGAGGAAGGAAAGAAAGAAGGGAGGGAGGGAGGAAGGGAAGAAGGAAGGAAAGGAGGGAGAGAGGGAGGAAGGAAGGAAAGAAGGGAGGGAGGGAGGGAGGAAAGAAAGAAAGGAGGGAGGGAGGGAGAGAGGGAGGAAGGAAGGAAAGAAGGGAGGGAGAGAGGGAGGAAGGAAGGAAGGAAGGAAAGGAGGAAGGAAGGGAGGGAGGGAGAGAGGAAGAGAGGGAGGAAGGAAGGAAAAATTGAAAAAGGTGGAAAGAAAGCAAATAGATGGGGGAGGGAGGAAAGGTGAAAAGAGAGCAACATTAACTCTAAGTGCATTCTCCAAGCCACCAGCTGTGTGTGGAAGGAAGGTGTGGTGGTGGTGGTGGCGGCGGCCATCTTTCTGAAGATAGCTTGAAAGGGCAAATGCATACATGGACGAATATATGAAGCTGTTTTACACTCAGTCAGACCCTTGAGCTATTCAAGTCAGGACTGCCTACTCTGACCGGCAGTGGCCCTCTGATGAAGCTCTTTCACAATGCCTACGGATAGATCCTTTTAAGTGGACATGGTGGGGGTTGAAACTGGGACCTTCTGCATGCCAAGGAGGAGAAGGTGGAGGAGGAGAAGAGAAGGAGGAGGAAGATAAAGATGAGGAAGAGGAGAAAGAGGAAGAAGAAGAGGGAGAGGAAAAGAAGAAGAGGAAGAATAGGAAGAGAAGGAAGAAGATGATATTGGATTTATATCCCATTCTTCACTCTGAATCTCAGAGTCTCAGAGTGGCTCACAATCTCCTTTACCTTCCTCCCCCACAACAGACACCCTGTGAGGTGGGTGGAACTGAGAGAGCTCTGACAGAAGCTGCCCTTTCAAGGACAACTCCTACAATAGCTATGGCTGACCCAAGGCCATGCCAGAAGCTGCAAGTGGAGGAGTGGGGAATCAAACCCGGTTCTCCCAGATAAGGAGAAGTCCACGCACTTAACTGTCTCTCATCTTCTGAGCCGTGCCCCCCCCCATGCTTTGGGCTCTGCCACGTGTACCGCAGCTTTGATTGCCGAGGTCACTGGGGCACAAAGATTTCTGGGAAACATCTTGATTGTGCAAATACCTTTAAAATGTTTGTTCCTGCCTTGCCCTGGATGGCCCAGGCTAGCCCGATCTTATCAGATCTCGGGAGCTAAGCTGGGTCGACTCTGGCAAGTACTGGGAGCCCTCCTTGGAAGACCAGCAGTTGGGAGGGCAGGGCAGGCTTTCTTCAGTCAGCTCTCTGGATATTCTCCAGGCCCCCAGTAGGGGTCAGTCACAAGAGGTCGCCATGACTTCCAGGTGCACGCTCTCACGTGCAGTCCCGCATTCATATAAAGATACAAAAATACCTCTAAACACAGACATGCGTGTGCGCGCGCACATACCCATTTTGTTTCGTATAGGCTTGCCAAGTCCCCAGCTTCCCATAGCGGGGGACTCTCTCCCGCGCGCAGAGCACGTATGCAGAGCGATGACGTCACCCGGAAGTGATGTCGTCAAAATGGCGGCGCCCATGCAGTGCTGCCCTAGGTGTTTCCAGGAAAACGCTATGGTTTTCCTGGATGCTCTAGCCGTTTGGGAGGTAAAAACTCTACGGCACCTCTGTACCGTAGAGTTTTGAACTCCCAAACGGCTAGAGCGGCCAGGAAAACCAGAGTTTTCCTAGAAACGCCTAGAGCGGCCCTGCATGAGCGCTGCCGCTTTGACGATGTCGCTTCCGGGTGACGTCATCGTGCCAGAGATGTAGGCAGAGATTCCCGCCACTGGCCCAATGTGGGCCAACAGGTTGGGAACCTCCTGGGCATGGGAAACCCTGCTCGGACCTGGGGCTAGGGAACCCTAGTTTGTACCACTGACATTTCTGAACGGCTACTTTGGAGTCTAAACTCTATACGCCGCTGAAGTCCCTCCCCTCCCTCTCCAGGCTGCACCCCCAAACCTCCAGGAATTTTCCAACTCCAGGCTTTTTTTGTAGCAGGAACTCCTTTGCCTATTAGGCCACACACGCCTGATGTAGCCAATCCTCCTGAAGCTTACAGGGCTTTTAGTACAGGGCCTACTGTAAACTCCAGGAGGATTGGCTACATCTGGGAAGGTGTGGCTTAATATGCAAAAGAGTTCCTGCTACAAAAATAAGTCCTGCGACACACCCCTGATGTAGCCAATCCTCCTGGAGTTTATAGTAGGCCCTGTACTAAGAGCCCTGTAAGCTCCTGGAGAATCGGCTACATCAGGGGTGTGTGACGTAATGTGCAAAGGAGTTCCTGCTACAAAAAAAGCCCTGGCCACCTTAATCCTAAAAGTATCACCATCCTGTGGCTTGGTATATATATATATATATATTATGTGCTTTTAAATTCCGCCCAACCCTTCTTTGTTTCCCAAGGTTCCAGGAGAACACTTCGCCCAGCGCTGCCAACCCGTGACGGGGTGCGCCTACGTCCCCTTCCTCCCTCTCGAGGCAAGAAAAGCGCCCTGAAAAACCTGACTCACCCACTGCCTCGGCAAACATGAATTAACCAGGAATGTTCGAGAATTACGCCTGAATAATGCATGAGGCTGAATTAATCATGCGCTTCCTGGGCCATGAATTATTCATGAATAACTCATGGAAATGCAAGGTTTGTTCATGCTTCAGGGGGGGAAAGAAAAAGAGGGGAGACCCCAGCCCCCCTTTTCTTCTCCTCCCAAGGTTTTGTTGGGAAGGAGGCCAGAGGCCCATCTCTTTTCCCGCGCGCCCCTTCCCATCCAGAAGTGACTTGGACCAAGAAGATCACCAGGAAGAATGAGCGAGTGAGAGGGGGGTGGGGAAGGCAAAAGGGTTATTTGCGGGGCAGCCGAGAAGCGTCGGGTGTGCGTGCTTGCATTTCGGATGGTCTCCGAACACAAAAGGAAGCCCATCCGGGAAGAGAGGCGGCCCACGGTGCGCAGGGAAACCAACGATGGCTCTGTGGCTGGCTGCTGAAAGCTGAACCGAGAAAAAGACATTCAACGAGGAGCACAGCAGGCAAGAGCTGAGTACTTGTTACTTTCTTCGGGGGAGGGCGGGACTTTTGTCTCCTTCTGCCTCTCTCTCCCCCCCCCCTTCCTTTCTGTGTTATGTGCATGATGGGTTTGGGTTAGTACAGGGTGACTTTGAGGCCAACCGTGTGGGATGAAACTAGGGTTGCTAGGGATGCCAACCTCCAGGCGGGGCCTGGGGGACCTCCCAGAATTACAGCTCCTCTCCGGACGACAGAGATCAGTTCCCCTGGAGAAAATGGCTGCTTTGGAGGGCGGACTCTAGGGCAGCGGCATCGGACTCGTATGTCACGAGGGCCGGAACGGACTTAAATGAGACCTTATTGGACTGAGCAGGGCCACGTTGGGCCGGGCCGTGTGTGTACCTGTTTAAGGTTAGGTAGAAGAGATAGAAAGTTTTGAAAGGACACAGACAAACACAACTAAAGGGTTTTTTTCTTTTAAAAAAAATTAAAATAAAACACGCTTCAAACATTAGCATTTGTTGATCTTCAAGGAGCTTTCTTTGTATTTCTCTCATGGGATCCAGGGAACTAGGAAGCTCTGGCTCTTTCCCTCCCTTCCCAGGGGACCAGGAGGGGGAGGAGCCTCAGCCCATAGAAGGGAGGGAGGCTCGGCTCAGTAGCTCTGTTGTTCAACTGAGAGAGCTTGGCAAAGCAAGCTCTTCCCACCCCTTCCTCCCCAAGGAGAACATAGAGGCTTTGCTCTGTAGCTCCTGTGCGATTGAGCAAGCCTGGTGAAGCAAATTGAGACACAGGAGGAAGCACGAGAGAGGGAGAAGGAAGCAGATGACAGCCAGTTGCTCAGAGGCCTGATAGGAGCCCTTTGGGGGCCTGATTTGGCCCCCAGGCCACATGTTTGACACCCCTGCTCTAGGACACTGTAGCCCACTGAAGTCCCTATCCTCCACAGGCCCCACTCCCAAATCTCCAGGAGTTGCCAGCTCTGGGTTAGGAAACACCTAGAGATTTTGGGGGTGGAGCCTGGGAAGGGAAGGGTATGTGGAGGGGATGGACCTCAGAAGGGTATAAAGCAGGGGTGGAATTCTAGCAGGAGCTCCTTTGCATATTAGGCCGCACACCCCTGATGTAGCCAATCCTCCGGGAGCTTACAAGTCTCTTTTTTGTAAGCTCTTGGAGGATTCGCTACATCAGGGGTGTGTGGCCTAATATGCAAAGGAGCTCCTGATAGAATTCCACCCCTGGGATAAAGGCATATGGTCCGCCCTCCAAAGCAGCCATTTTCTCCTGGGGAACAGGACTTGGTTGCGTGGAGAGTTATAGGCTTGGCAAGAGATCCCCAAGTGCCACCTGGAGAGTGGGAACCCTACCAACCTAGAAACCTTACCTCCAGGTGCAATCTGAAGATACGGTTGCCAGACCCAAATCAAGAAATATCTGAGGACATTGGTGGTGGAGCCAGGAGACTTTGGGGGTGGAGCCAGGAGACATTGGTGGTGAGTCAGGAGCAAGGGTTCAGATGGTCGCAGAAGATGGTCAGATGTTTACAGAACCTACCAGGGGTGGGGCGATCCTGGATTTGGTCTTAAGTAATGCTCAAGACCTGGTGAGAGATGTAAAAGTGATTGCACTGCTTGGGAGCAGTGACCATAACGTTATTGATTTCACCATTTGTATAAATAGAGAGTTGCCCCAAAAGACCAGCACAACCACATTTAACTTTAAAAGGGGTAAATTCTCTGAGATGAGGAGGCATGTGAAGAGGAAACTGAAAGGAAAGGTAAATGCAGTCAAATTCCTTGGGGAAGCTTGGAGGCTATTTAAAACTACAGTCCTAGAAACTCAGATAAAATATATGCCACAAGTTAGGAAAGGCACAAACAGTTATAAGAAAAGGCCTGCATTGTTAACAAACAAAGTTATGGAAGCTGTGAAAGGTAAGAAGGATTCCTTTAAGCGGTGGAAAGCTTGTCCAAGTGAGATTAATAAAAGGGAACACAGGCTGTGGCAAATCAAATGCAAGACTGTGATCAGGCAGGCAAAAAGGGACCATGAGGAGCATATTGCAAAAAACATGAAAACCAACAATAAAAATTTCTTCAAATATAGTAGAAGCAAGAAACCAGCCAGGGAGGCAGTGGGGCCCTTGGATGACCAAGGGGTAAAAGGATTACTGAAGGAGGATAGGAAAATGGCTGAGAAGCTGAATGCATTTTTTGCCTCCGTCTTCACTGTGGAAGATGAGAAGTGTTTGCCCACTCCAGAATTGCTAATTTTGGAAGGGGTATTTAAAGAACTGAGTCAGATTGAGGTGACAAGAGAGAAGGTCCTATAACTGATATACAAATTAAAAACTAATAAGTCACCAGGTCCGGATGGCATACATCCAAGACTTCTGAAAGAACTCAAAGATGAACTTGTGGAGCTCCTGACAAAAATCTGTAATCTTTCATTGAAATCTGCCTCCATTCCTGAGGACTGGAAGGTAGCGAATGTCACCCCCATCTTTAAAAAGGGTTCCAGAGGAGATCCGGGAAATTACAGGCAAGTCAGTCTTTCAATACTGGGGAATTTGGTAGAAACCATTATCAAGGACAAAATGAGGAGGCACATTGATGAACACGGGTTATTGAGGAAGACTCAGCATGGGTTCTGCAAGGGAAGATCTTGCCTCACTAACCTGTTACAGTTCTTTGAGGGGGTGAACAAACATGTGGACAAAGGGGACACAACAGATGTTGTTTACCTTGACTCCCAGAAAGCTTTTGATAAAGTTCCTCATCAAAGGCTCCTTAGTAACCTCGAGAGTCATGGAGTAAAAGGACAAGTCTTCTTGTGGATAAAAAACTGGCTAATTAATAGGAAACAGAGAGTGAGTATAAATGGGCAGTCTTTGCAGTGGAGGACGGTAAGCAGTGGGGTGCCGCAGGGCTCAGTACTGGGTCCCATGCTCTTTAACTTGTTCATAAATGATTTGGAGCTTAGAGTAAGCAGTGAAGTGGCTAAGTTTGCAGATGACACTAAATTGTTCAGGGATCTGTTGAGGCTGGGTGAGTGGGCGTCAATGTGGCAGATGTGGTTCAATGTGGCCAAGTGCAAAGTAATGCACATTGGGGCCAAGAATCCCAGCTACAAATACAAATTGATGGGGTGTGAGCTGGCAGAGACTGACCAAGAGAGAGATCTTGGGGTCGTGGTAGATAACTCACTGAAAATGTCAAGACAGTGTGCATTAGCAATAAAAAAGGCCAACGCCATGCTGGGAATTATTAGGAAGGGAATTGAAAACAAATCAGCCAGTATCATAATGTCCTGTATAAATCGATGGTGCAGTCTCATTTGGAGTACTGTGTGCAGTTCTGGTCGCCGCACCTCAAAAACGATATTATAGCACTGGAGAAAGTCCAGAAAAGGAGAACTAGAACGATCAAAGGGCTGGAACACTTTCCCTATGAAGAAAGGTTGAAACGCTTGGGACTCTTTAGCTTGGAGAAATGTCGACTGCGGGATGACATGATAGAGGTTTACAAGATAATGCATGGGATGGAGAAAGTAGAGAAAGAGGTACTTTTCTCCCTTTCTCACAATACAAGAACTCGTGGGCATTCGATGAAATTGCTGAGCAGACAGGTTAAAACGGATAAAAGGAAGTACTTCTTCACCCAAAGGGTGATTAACATGTGGAATTCACTGCCACAGGAGGTGGTGGCGGCCACAAGCATGGCCACCTTCAAGAGGGGTTTAGATAAAAATATAGAGCAGAGGTCCATCAGTGGCTATTAGCCACAGTGTGTGTGTGTGTGTGTGTGTGTGTGTGTGTATATATATATATATATATATATATATATATATATATATATATATATATATATATATATATATATATAAATTTTTGGCCACTGTGTGACACAGAGTGTTGGACTAGATGGGCCATTGGCCTGATCCAACATGGCTTCTCTTATGTTCTTATGTTATGTTCTCCCAGATAAGAGTCCGCACGCTTAACCACTACACCAAACTGGCTCTCTGGTAGTGGTAAAGAATGGCGGACTCTAATCTGGGAGGGCTAGGTTTGATTCCCCACTCCTCCCCACATTTACATGCTGAGTGACCTTGGCCAGTTACAAGTTCTCTCAGAGCTGTTCTCTCATAAGCAGTTCTCTCAGAGCTCTCTCAGTCCCTCCAACCTCACAGGGTATCTGTTGTGGGCAGGGCTTTTTTTGGAGCAGGAACACACAGGGATGCAGCTCCGGCTGGCTTGGCATGGGGGTGTGTGGCCTAATATGCAAATGTTCCTATGTGAAACAATGGGGGTATGGCCTAATATGCAAATGAGTTCCTATGTGAAACAATGGTGGCGTTGGGTGTGCCTAATATGCAAATGTGTTCCTGCTGGGCTTTTTCTACAAAAAAAATAGCCCTGGTTGTGGGGAAAGGGAAAAAAGGAGATTGTAAATCGTTCTGGTGGAGTATAAATCCGATAGCCTACTTCTCCTCTTTCTGTAGTATATGAATGTCAGATGTTTGAGAAAAGGAAGGAAGGAAGGAAGGAAGGAAGGAAGGAAGGAAGGAAGGAAGGAAGGAAGGAAGGAAGGAAGGAAGGAAGGAAGGAAGGAAGGAAGGAAGGAAGGAAGGAAGGAAGGAAGGAAGGAGAGAGAGAGGAAGAGAGAGAGGTGGAAAGAAAGCAATTTTAACTTTAAATGCATTCTCCAAGCTGCCAGCCAACGGGGCAGCGGGAGCTTCAAGAGCCACACAATATGTGTGAAAGAGCCACGTGTGGCTGCTGAATCATAGTTTGGCTACCTCAGGTCTAGTGAAAGAATTCAGGAGGGTCAAGGGAGTGAGCCAATCCATACGATTCAGGCAGCCAGGCGCAAGAGGAGCAGTCTAAAGCTGGCGTCATTCCAAATCATCTCTTTTTACTCCAAGTCGTCAGAAATAACCATTCTGTCACTGACGTACACTGCCTTTCTCAGTCAAACCCTGTCCACCACAGCAGCATGAAGATATTATATGAGAAGCAGTGCTTTTTTTGTAGCAGGAACTCCTTTGCCTATGAGGTCGCACACCCCTGATGTAGCCGAGCCTCCAAGAGCCTACAGGGCTCTTATTACTGTAAGCTCCAGGAGGATTGACTACATCAGGGGGGTGTGGCCTGTGGCGGAACCGGCCCAATTCTGCCTTCAGACCCGGTCCCGTCAACGCCCTTTTGAGTTGCCAACTACTGAAGGGAGCTCATCTTCTTCCCACCACTAGGGCACGCTGCCACCACCTGTTCAATTTAGGGATTCCTGACCGAAAGGAACAGGACTCCCAATCCCCCTTCCTGCCAGTTCTGAGGCCTCAAGGTCCTCTGCCAACCCAGCACCTGGTTACCACAGAGACCAAAGTCCTTCTTTGGGAAACCCCTGGAGGATTGGCACCCTTTCCAACTGCATGCCTTTCCCCTTCCCCGGACTCCGCTCTTACAGTAGTGTAGCCTAAGGTGGTTGGGGAACCTATGTGGTACAGAGGGACTCCACTTTGAACAAACCTAACATTGATTTACAACGTACACCATTTACAGGCATTTCTGAAAAGTGAACGGAAGCAACAAATCATAGTAGGAAGAGAAAACGCTCCTTCTCTTCCTATTATACTACTTGCCATCACTAGATGACCTACAGGTACAGAGGGACTTTTAAAAAGACAAAACATTTGTTCGAAATTTACAACTATATACAGGCGTTATAGAACTGTGAACAGAAGAACTGAATCAAACTAGGGGAAAACGCTTCTTCTTTCCCTATTATACAACTGACCATCCAGAACCCACCCACCAGCCTCCAAGACTCAAATCAAAACTGCCTTTCCCTCCCGCAAATCTAGAATATAAACCCCAGTTCCCGCCCAGGAATAGTTTCCCCTCCTGCAGCCTTCTGGGAGACCAGCCTGAAAGACTTCCTGCCTCTCTAGGAGGCCTCCTCAGAAGTGCTGCTTCCAAACAAGAGGGGACAGGGGAGAATAGCCTTGCCGAGAGTTTAATAGACTCCTCTAGCCCAGAGGTGGCCAACGGTAGCTCTCCAGATGTTTTTGGCCTTCAACTGCTGGCTGAGGCTGATGGGAGTTGTAGGCAAAAAACATCTGGAGAGCTTAGGGTTGCCAAGTCCAATTCAAGAAATATCTGGGGACTTTGGGGGTGGAGCCAGGAGACTTTGGGGGTGGAGCCAGGAGACACTGGGGGCAGAGCCAGGAACAAGGGTGTGACAAGCATAATTGAACTCCAAGGGAGTTCTGGCCATCACATTTAAAGGGACAGCACACCTTTTAAAATGTCTTCCTTCCCTAGGAAATAATGAAGGATAGGGGCAAATTCTTTTGGGGCTCATAGAATTGGACCCCCTGGTCCAATCGTTTTGAAACTTGGGGGGTACTTTGGGGAGAGGCACTAGATACTATATTGAAAATTTGGTGCCTCTACCTCAAAAAACAGCTCCCCCAGAACCCCCGAAACCTCCAGAACAATTCCCCATTATACCCTATGAGAATCGATCACTTAGGGAATAATGAAGACGTTTCCCTCTCCCCCCGCCCACTTTCTGGCCAGTCTGAAGCAGCGGATCAGCCTCTCTCCTCACCATTTGCTGCCAGCTTCTTCACAGACACACCATCCTAAATTGAAGCCTTTCAAGTCAAGGCGTCAAAGGCAGATGGTCCTTTGCGGGCGGGGCTCCCTCTCTCCCCCCCCACCAGCCAGCTGATTGGGGCCGGAAGCAGCCTGGGAAAACTGAAGAAAGGCTGCTGCGATCGGGGGCTGGGTGGGAAGGGCAGGGCAAGGAAAAGCTGCTGAGATCGGGGCTGGATGGGAAGGGCAGGGCAAGGGGAAGCTGCTGAGATCGGATCTGGGTGGGAAGGGCCGCCATTCCCCCTCGCTTTCCAGATTTTTGCCTAGCGGGGGTAGAAGGCTCCAAATCGGGGGTCCCCAGGCAAGGCGGGGGATTTGGGAAGCCTAGGAGAGCTTCCGTTGGCCACCCCTGCTCTAGCCAACTCTCAGACACGCACAGACCTAAAATGGTGTTTCTCCACACGGCCTTAATAGGCCAAGGAGTTCCTGCTACAAAAAAAAGGGCTTGATGAAGACTGTATTTATGGACGCACGCAGTACGAAAGTAATGGGACTGGCGGCCCAGCTTCTTGGTTTTCTTTTAAACTTTCCCGTCCCGCAAACTCTCAGCTCTTGAGGCGGCTAATACCTGCAGATAAAATATAACCCATAAAAACGTCATTAGCGGAAACGTCATAAAAACTGTCAGAACTCAAGAACTTCAAACGGATCCCATACTCAGTTACAAAGCTAGGATTTTATTGAAGAGAACTAGGTGCTGGAAAAGGCAAGATAACAGTAATGGCGAGAGCCAGCATCAGCTTGATTTTATACACGTAAAGCAAACATCTCACAAAGCCACAATTCACATTGTAGGGCGCAGCTGTCTTCTCACCATCACTATCAGTAGAGAGGATGCCTCCCTACTCCGAAGGCCATGCTGTTCGGCTTCAAAGGGTCCCAGTGTGAGAATGTGCAGAGACAAGACATAATTCATTCTACAGCCCCAAATATTTTGGATACCAGTGGGGCAAGGTTAATTACTATTCAGGCACTCTAGGTTAAGCAGAGGTTACAACATGGAGTCAGTTTGGTTCAGTAACAATACAGCTCTAAGCCACAATAAAACTACCATACAGCATTGGTCACATTATAGAGGACCAGCAGCAAAGATACAAGTTCTGACATACTGCCCCCCCTAAGCGCCCCCCCCCGCGGGGCCGGCCTTGGGCTTGTGCGGGTACAGTAGGTGAAACTTTTTCAGCAGTTGCGGAGCCACTACATTCTGAGATTCGACCCACTCGTCACAGCTCGGGGGGAAGTGTTTCCACCTGATCAAATAATACAGTTTCCCCCGTTTGACTCTGGAGTCCAGGATCTCCTGGACTTCATGGTGACTCTGACCCCTCACTGTCGTCGGAGGGGGCGGTGGGGCCCTGGGATGGAAGGACGTAGCACCAGGGTCTTTCCGAAGCAAGCTGCAATGAAAAACAGGATGGATCTTACTTAGAGATTTGGGTAGTTCGAGTTCCACCGTTACTTTATTTATCACCCTTTTGATTTTGAAAGGTCCGAGGAACTTCAGTGCCAGTTTGCGGCAGGACTGGGGAAGGGGGAGGTTTTTTGTTGACAGGAAAACTGTGTCCCCCACCTTTAGATCCCACTCCGGAGAATGTTTTTTGTCAAACTGTTTTTTGTAGGCTTTTTTCGCTTCCTCCAGGTTTTCCTGAATTCCCTTCCAGCCTTCACGAAGTCCCTCCCACCACTGTTGGCATGATGTTGGTTGGGATGGGTTGGCTGGGAGGGCGAGCGTGGGGAACGGCTTGCCCTCGTAACCATTGATGATTTGAAAAGGGGAGGTTTTGGTTGAGCTATGGAGGCTGTTGTTGTAGCCGTATTCTGCAAAGGGGAGGAGGTCTACCCAGTTGGATTGTTGGAAATTAATGAAACAGCGGAGGTATTGTTCTAGAAGGCCATTAACCCTCTCCGTCTGCCCGTCCGACTGGGGGTGGTAGGCAGAACTCAATCCTTGCTCAATGCCAGCTAGTTTGCAGAACTCCCGCCAGAAGTTGGCAACGAACTGTGTTCCGCGGTCACTAATGACCTTGTCTGGGAATGAGTGTAGGCGTACAATGTGAGTGAAAAAGAGCTGGGCGAGTTTTTTGGCGGTAGGTAACTGTTTGCAAGGAATGAAGTGAGCCTGCTTTGAAAAGGTATCAACTACGACCAAGATGACTGTTTTGCCCTGCGAAGGCGGGAGCTCTACAATGAAGTCCATGGAGACTACCGACCAAGGTCGGGCGGCCGTAGGGAGGGGGACTAGGTGGCCCGGAGGTTTGCCCCCCCTCCGTTTTGCCATGAGGCAAGTGGGACATGACAGTACAAATTCTGAAACATCCTTTTTCATTTTCGGCCACCAAAATTGGCGGGTGAGCAAGTTGAGTGTTTTAACATAGCCAAAGTGGCCGGCCAAGCGACTTGAGTGGCAGCGGTCCAAAACCTCTTTCCTGAGGGGATCGGGCACATAGATTTTTTCATTATGTAACCAGAGCCCGTTCTCGGCTTTGACCAAGTTGGGGGGGCGGTCAGTTTCTTGTTTGTACTCTGAAAGGAACCGAGAAAGTAATTCTAAGTCCGGAGGGTTGGTTTGTTTACCGGAGCGGGTGGTGACCCCCCCCCGCGATGGCTGAGGGGGAAATTAGTGAGTCCACCACCTCCTCCCTGAGACTGTCGTGTTGGGGCAGGCGGGAAAGGGCGTCCGCTAAAAAGTTCTTTGAGCCTGGGATGTGTTTCAACACAAAATCAAACTTAGCAAAGAAGCCTGCCCACCGGATCTGTTTTGCAGTCATTTTGCGACGCCCAGTGAGGGCTTCCAGGTTTTTATGATCGGTCCAAATTTCGAAGGGGACTCTCGCTCCTTCAAGCCAGGAGCGCCAGGTTTTTAAGGCAAACATGACTGCAAACGCCTCTTTGTCCCAGACCGACCAGTTTCTTTGTTCATTGGAAAATTTCCTGGAAATATAGGCACATGGTCGGAGCGCCCCATTGTCCCCCCTCTGCATTAATATGGCTCCTACAGCGGCGTCGGAGGCGTCGCATTGGACCACGAAGGGCTTTAGTTCGTCAGGATGAGCCAGCACGGGTTCGGAGGTGAAGAGGCGTTTTAGCTCAGTGAAAGCTTTTTGACAGTCAGGCGTCCACGTTAGGCGTGCGCCGGGTTTTTTAGCCTCGTCACCCTTCCCTTTAGTTTTGAGGAGTTCTGTAAGAGGGAGCATGACCGTGGCGAACCCCTTAATGAAGTCGCGGTAAAAGTTAGCGAACCCGATAAAACTTTGTAACTGCTTGCGGGTTCGAGGGGGTTCCCAGTCTAATACCGCTTGGACCTTTGCGGGGTCCATGGACAATCCCTCCCCCGACACCCGGAAGCCCAAGTAATCCAGTTCGGTCTTGTGGAATTCACATTTCGACAGTTTGGCATACAGTTTGTGTTTACAAAGGGTGCTTAACACTTTTCTGACCAAAGGCACATGAGACTTTAGATCTTGTGAATAGATAATGATGTCATCAAGGTACACCACCACCCCCTTGAACAGGAAGTCCCGCAGCACTTCATTGATAAAGTTCATAAAAACGCCCGGGGCTCCCTGTAGCCCAAACGGCATGACAAGGTACTCAAATTGTCCCAGTGGGGTGTTGAAGGTTGTCTTCCACTCGTCCCCCTCTTTGATGCGGACGCGGAAGTATGCGTCTCGGAGGTCGAGTTTGGTAAATATTTTCCCCTTTGCTACGGTGTTTAATAAGTCCTTTATCAACGGGATCGGGTAGGCGTTGGACATGGAAATCCCGTTTATCGCACGAAAATCTGTGCAAAGCCTAAGAGACCCGTCCTTTTTCTTTCGGAATAGGACGGGGGCGGCATGGGGAGCTGTGGCTGGTCGAATAAAACCACGCTTTAGATTTTTGTCCAAAAACTTTCGGAGTTCAGCCTTCTCCGCCCAACCCATGGAGTACAGTTTCGCTTTGGGAAGCTGCTGCCCTGGGATTAGCTCAATGGCACAGTCTGTAGGGCGGTGGGGCGGTAGCTCATCCGCTTCCTTCTCGCTAAATGCCAGCTTTAAGTCTCGGTACTCCTTGGGGATGGAGGCGACTTCCTCAAGTGTGAGGCACGCCCGCATGTTTTGGGGGGGGGCGTGCGGCCCCCACTCGGGGCGCCAGTGGTGATGCTCGCATCTCCAATCCGGGAACCGGACGATCTGTTCCTCCCACCTTATGTCGGGTTGGTGGCGGGCGAGCCAAGCTGAGCCTACTACCACGTCGAAAGAGCAGGAGGGGGCGATTACGAAAGTCTCAATTCCCCAATGCTCCTCGGTCCCTACCGGGACCGCCTGAGTTTCTAAAATACATGGTTCCCCTCTCATGGGCCCCCCGTCCATTTGCTGGAACTGCATCGGTTGTGGCAGGGGCGAAGTGGCTAATCCCAGCGCCTCAACTAGGCGGGGGGTGATCAAGTCCCTGTTACACCCTGAGTCGATTAGCGCTCGGGCGTGCATGAATCTCTTTAGGTTCGGGTTAAGGAGGGTAACGGCCATAAAAAGTAAACCCCCAGTTGCTCTCACCGTGAGGAGTGCCGGCTGTTGTTGGACCTGCTTTGCGGCACCCATTAAAGCAGGTCGCTGTCGTTTCCCGCCGACTCGGTATCGTCTGACTCCTCGGTCGATTCTTCGACTGCCGCCAGGCTGGTGGTAAAATCCTCGTCAGTCGCCAAGGAAGTGGCGACGGAGCCCCGACTGGGCTCCTTCGATCGGCTGCTCTTCTTCTTCTTCGGGCCCGGGGTGGTTGGCCGCGCCGTGGGTGGTGTGGATCCCGCTTTCCCAGGGCAGTTAGCAGCAAGATGATTTGGGTCCCCGCATTGGAAGCACTTGCGGGCGGGAGACGGGGTGGAGGTCGTCGGAGCCTTCTTCCCTTCGGATTTGGTTGGGGTGTGTTTGGCTCCCTTCCTCGCTAGTTGCTGTCTCCTCATCCCCACGTGTTGGAGGTTGGTCTCCACCTCCCCGGCCAGTTGGATCCAGCCGACCAGCGTGTCGGGCCTTCCCTGACTGTAACAGCGGTCGAGGATGCTCGGATTCAACCCATTGATGAACGCGGTGTATTTCATGACCTCGTTCCATCCCCTCGCTGCCGCACAGTACCCCAGGAATTCGGTGGCGTACTCGCGGGTGGAGCGGTTGCCCTGTTCGATGCGTTGGAGGGCAGCGACCGCCTTCTCCTCCCGTAAGGGATCTCCATACTGGCGGAGCATCGCGTGCAGGAACCCTGCCACGGTAGCTAATTCGGGCTTTCTCCCCATGAAAAGCCCCACATACCACTTGCGGGCCGCCCCTCTCAGTCGAGACGCGATGTGGTACACTCGGCTGGCCTCGGTAGGGTAGTCGGCACCCCAGTGGGTGAAAAACGTGTCGCACTGAATAGTAAAGTATTCCACGTCCTCCGGATTCCCATCGAACGTAATCTTCAACTCTCTCCCCCGTCCCTCGGCCCCTCCTGGCGCTCGCGGCGCCCCAGGTTGCGGTGCTGGGCCCGGTAGGGCCGGCGGGACCGGGACGGGTGGTGCAGGCGGCGCCGGGGCGGCCGGGGCCCCTGGTGCGGGTGGCGCCGGCGGTGCCGGGGCGGCCGGAGCCGGAGGTGCTGGGGCTGCTGGGGCCGGCGGCGCCGGGGCAGCCGGAGCTTGCGGGGCGGGGGCCGGCGGGGCGACAGGCGGTTGCCCCAGTGGCAACACTCCATACGGTATCCCCAGGACCGCGGTTTGCAAAGTGCGGAGCTGGTCGTGGATAGCGCCCAGGTTCTGCTGCATCTCCTCGGCCATCGTCACGCGGGAACGGTGCACATCGCCGTGGATTTCCCGCATCCAATCGAATAATTCGTTGCGGAGGGTCCGGATCGGGTCTTCCCCCCCTCGGGGCTCCGTGCCCTCCGCCTGGCCCTCGTCGTCGTCTCCTGCCCCTCCTTCGCCCAACATGCTTCGGTACCGCTGCTCCGCGGCGTCGATCGCTGCCGTGGACTTCCGCGGGCTCCAGGTTCGCGGGGCCGGGAAAGCGGCGTCGACCGAGAAGGGCGCTGGAACCTTAATTTTGCGTCGGACCCCCGTCACGTTTGGGTCGAGCGGCGGGTCCTCCGATGGGGTGGTGGGCTCTCCGTCGTCTGGTACTTTTGCCGCCATCGAGCCAAGCCTCCAGTACAGATAAGCCACGAACAATGGGATTACTGTTATAATGTCAGAACTCAAGAACTTCAAACGGATCCCATACTCAGTTACAAAGCTAGGATTTTATTGAAGAGAACTAGGTGCTGGAAAAGGCAAGATAACAGTAATGGCGAGAGCCAGCATCAGCTTGATTTTATACACGTAAAGCAAACATCTCACAAAGCCACAATTCACATTGTAGGGCGCAGCTGTCTTCTCACCATCACTATCAGTAGAGAGGATGCCTCCCTACTCCGAAGGCCATGCTGTTCGGCTTCAAAGGGTCCCAGTGTGAGAATGTGCAGAGACAAGACATAATTCATTCTACAGCCCCAAATATTTTGGATACCAGTGGGGCAAGGTTAATTACTATTCAGGCACTCTAGGTTAAGCAGAGGTTACAACATGGAGTCAGTTTGGTTCAGTAACAATACAGCTCTAAGCCACAATAAAACTACCATACAGCATTGGTCACATTATAGAGGACCAGCAGCAAAGATACAAGTTCTGACAAAAACTTTAAAAAGCTGGCAATTTAAAAACAGAATGGAAACGGCAGCCCAGTGTGCCATAAAATCAGCGGAAAGGCCGTAAACCAAGCAGCGGCAGCAATATCTTAAAAACTACCAGATTAGTTTCTTAAATGCTAATAAAATAGAGCAGCAGGAACAACTGGGGGGGGGGGGACCACCTGAATTGTTGAAAGCAAGTGGAGATAGGCTTACAGTGGGTCACCATCTCTGGGTTGGGAAATACCTGGAGAGCTGGGGGCGGAGCCCAGGGAAGGATAGGTTTAGGGATTATTATTATTATTGTTATTATTATTTATTATCTATTTATTTATATCCCGCCAATTCCCCATAGGGGCTCTGAGTGGAGCACTGCATAAATAATAAAATCACAATAAAATCAACATAATAAAACAGCATAACAGTAAGAACCAATGACAATATACAGTCTAACAGAATAGTTCAGCAATCAGATGTAGGGGATCCCCCGGGTTGGAGGCCCTCCAACCGCTTCAGGGTCATCAGCAAGCAGGGGGGGGGAGGGAAATGTCTGCTGGGCACTCCATTGTTCCCTATGGAGACCGATCTACATAGGGAATAATGGAAAATTGATCCGTGGGGCTGTGGGGGGGCTGTTTTTTGAGGTAGCGGCACCCAATTTTCAGCATAGCATCCAGTGCCTCTCCCCAAAGTACCCTCCAAGTTTCAGAAGGATTGGACCAGGGGGTCCAATCCTATGAGCACTCAAAGAACATCCCCCCCTATCCTTTCTTATTTCCAATGGAAGGCAGGCATTTAAAAGGCGCACAGTCCCTTGAAATGGGATGGCCAGAACTCCTTTTGGACTTCAATTCTGCTTCTCACAACCTTGCTCCTGGCTCCACCCCCTTTCTCCTGGCTCCGCCCCCCAAATCTCCTGACTCCACCCCCAAAGTCCCTAGATATTTCTTGAATTGGACTTGGCAACCCTAATCAGATGGCATAGCAATACAATGCAGCAAAACGCAGTAAGATAGTACAGTAGGATCACCAAGTCCAATTCAAGAAACATCTGGGGACTTTGGGGGTGGAGCCAGGAGATTGTAGGGGTGGAGCCAAGGGACATTGAGGGTAGAGCCAGGAGCAAGGTTGTGACAAGCAGAACTGAACTCCAAAGGGAGTTCTGGCCATCACATTTCAAGGGACCACACACCTGTTAGATGAGTTCTCTCCATTGGAAATAATGAAGGATAGAGGCACCTTCTTTTGGGGCTCATATGATTGGACCCCCTGGTCCACTTCTTTTGAAAAGGACAGGATGCATTGCTGAACATTTGGTGCCTTTACCTCAAAAAACAGCCCCCCCCCGAGCCCCAAACACCCACAGATCAATTCTCCCTTATACCCTGTGGGAATCAATCTCCTTAGGGAATAATGAGTGCCCAGCAGGTATTTCCCCGCTTTCTGATGACCCTGAAGTGGGAGGAGGGTCTCTAACCAGAGATCCCCTGCCCCCACCTGGGACGTAAAACCCAAAGAGAAACCGTGACAAAATAACGAACACAGTGGTTAATTCATTTACAGATATCAAAGTAGGAAACGTCAAAGCGCTGATTATTACAATCCGATTCAACAATTAATATATCAAGGTAAGTACATGTAAATCATTTCCGAAAGGCATCCGAGCGCACACTTCATTAGACCAAATTGCTTAAAGTGCTTCGTGCTACAAAGTGCTTGTAGGTCAAAGTGCCTGTGCGGATTTTTCTTCCCAAAAGGAATGAATCCAAAGATTCGCCGACGTCCCTCTGACAAAACCTGGAGCCGGCAGGACACTTATCACACTGTTTCCACCGTCTTTATCAAAGAGGGATAGTCAAATTGATGTATTTCACAATGGCTACATAAAGCAAGCAAATGCATCTTAGGTAACGTTTCTTTAACAATACAAAACTCATACTGGCAATTAATACAAACAACTTACCGCTATTAGCAAAGACTAAAGCTAATACAAGCACACAGTATCATTACTAAGGCGTATTACCGCAACGTACATCAAGCCCGATGCAATATTTAAAGGTACAAACCCTCAAGGTTTACAGCACACCTGTTTAAGATTCAACCAAAGCCAGGAAAAGAACGCAAACACTTACTATAAAAATTGCAAGCATATTATTATAACTAGCATGAAAAGTCTATACAGTTATTTAACCCTTTCGGGGCCCGTGATTTTAACCGGAAGATCCAAAAAGTTTCTTCCCGCTGCAAACGCTTCTTGACAGAGTCATCAATACGGCCAGAATATTTAAATAGCGCAATGAATCTCATGTCAGAATATTTAAATAGCACAATGAATCTCATGTCTATGATTCATCTCTAAATAGTGATTAGTTAACGGAGCCTCAAGATTTTTCATTCTCACCCAAGAACGGTGTCCCGCCACCTGTGTTCTAATAGGGCGAGTAGTGTTACCCACGTAAATCCAATTACATTCGCACAAAATTGCGTATACCACATGAGAAGAGTTACAATTACTGAAATGTGCTAATTTATTTTGTATATCACTATTTGGAGGTGAGAAAATTTTTGTCTGGATTGCCATCGGGCGCATAGTACAGTTCCCGCATCGGTAATGTCCCAAAGGGCCACCAGATGGCGCCAGAGGCTTCATAAAGTCAGAATGAATAAGAACATCTTTAAAGGATCGCGTTCTACGGAAGCCTACAAAGGGCGGTTCCTCACAGCTCGGCACTTCCGATAGGAGATGCCAATGTTTGTTTATTATTCTTTTAATTGCAAAGGATCCGGGAACTGTACTATGTGCCCGATGGCAATCCAGACAAAAATGTGGTATACGCAATTTTGTGCAGATGTAATCGGATTTACGCGGGTAACTACTCGCCCTATTAGAACACAGGTGATGGAACACCGTTCTCGGGTGAGAATGAAAATCTTGAGGCTCCGTTAACTAAATGAATTAGCTGTAAATGAATTAACAATTGCGTTCGTTATTTTGTCATGGTTTCTCTTTGGGTTTTCATTCTCTCCGTGATTCTCTCTATTGTAATTCACACCTTGGGACTGGCAACCCTAATCACCACCCCAGTATTCCTTGGAGGTCTCCCATCCAAGGACTAACCAGCCACACTGTGCTTGGCTTCTGAGATCTGATGAGATCGGATTGGTTGGACCATCCAGGTCAGGATAGACAAACAGAAGTGGTCTGCCATTGCCTGCCTCTGCGTAGCAACCCTGGACTGACTTCTTTGGCGGTCTCCCATCCAAGGACTAGCCAGCCTTACTCTGCTTTTGAGATCTAATGAGATCGGGCTAGGTTGGACCATCCAGGTCTGGGTAGGCAAACAGAGGTGGTCTGCGGTTGCCCGCCGCTACGTAGCAATCCTGGACTGACTTCATTGGTGGTCTCCCATCCAAGGCCAAACCAGCTTTACTCTGCTTAGCTTTTGAGATCTGATGAGATTGGGCTAACTTGGATCATGCAAGTTAGGGTAGATGAACAGAGGTAGCCTGCCATTGCCTTCCTCTGTGTAGCAATCCTGGACTTCCTTGGTGGTCTCCCATCTAAGGACTAACCAGCCTTACTCTGCTTAGCTTCTGAGGTCTGACGAGATCAGGCTATCCCAGGCCATCGAGGTCAGGGTAGACAAACAGAGGTGGTCTGCCATTGCCCACTTCTGCGTAGCAACCCTGGACTGACTTTCAGTTGCGGCACCTGCACTGTGGAGCCAGCTTCCGGAGGAAGTGCGGGCCCTGCGGAACCTCGACCAGTTCCGCAGGGCCTGCAAGACCGCCCTTTTTAGACAAGCTTATAATGATACCGACTGCTGAGTTGCTAGGAACAAAGAACCGCCATCTTTAATATCACCTTAACTGGCAGAACCAGCGCCAGAACAGTTTTATTGCTGCCAGATATTTATTTATATAATATAACTAGATTATGTATTTTAACTTAACTAACTGGTTTTTATATGTTTAATTTTAACTGTTAAATTTAATGTTTTATTATTTATGTTAATGTATGAATTGTTGTGAGCCGCCCTGAGCCGCCTAGGCGGGGAGGGCGGGGTAGAAATAAAATCTATTATTATTATTATATTTCTTGGCGGTCTCCCATCCAAAGACTAACCAGCCTTACTCTGCTTAGCTTTTGAGATCTGATGAGATCGGGCTAGCTTGGACCATTCAGGTCAGGATAGACAAACAGAGGTGGTCTGCCATTGCTTGCCTCTGCGTAGCAACCTGGACTGACTTCCTTGGGGGTCTCCCATCCAAGGACTAACCAGCCTTACTCTACTTTGCTTCTCAGATCTGCTGAGCGGTTGAACCATCCAGGTCAGTGTAGACAAACTGAGGTGGTCAGCCATTGTCCGCCTCTGCGTAGCAACCCTGGACTGACCTCTTTGGCGGTCTCCCATCCAAGGACTAACCAGCCTTACTCTGCTTAGCTTCTGAGATCTGATGAGATCGGGCTTTGCTAGACCATCCAGGTCAAGGTAGACAAACAGAGGTGGTCTGCCATTGAAGAAGAAGAAGAAGATATTAGATTTATATCCCGCCCTCCACTCCGAAGAGTCTCAGAGCGGCTCACACTATCCTTTACCTTCCTCCCCCACAACAGACACCTTGTGAGGTAGATGAAGATATTGGATTTATATCCGGCCCTCCACTCCGAAGAGTCTCAGAGTGGCTCACAATCTTCTTTCCCTTCCTCCCCCACAACAGACACCCTGTGAGGTAGATGAAGATATTGGATTTATATCCTGCCCTCCACTCCGAAGAGTCTCAGAGTGGCTCACAATCTCCTTTCCCTTCCCCCCCCCCACAACAGACACCCTGTGAGGTAGATGAAGATATTGGATTTATATCCCGCCCTCCACTCCGAAGAGTCTCAGAGTGGCTCACAATCTCCTTTCCCTTCCTCCCCCACAACAGACACCCTGTGAGGTAGATGAAGATATTGGATTTATATCTCACCCTCCACTCCGAAGAGTCTCAGAGTGGCTCACAATCTCCTTTACCTTCTCCCCCCACAACAGACACCCTGTGAGGTGGGTGGGGCTGAGAGAGCTCTCACAGCAGCTGCCCTTTCAAGGAAGAAGAAGATATTGCATTTTTATCCCGCTCTCCACTCCGAAGAGTCTCAGAGCAGCTCACAATCTCCTTTACCTTCCTCCCCCACAACAAACACCCTGTGAGGTGGGTGGGGCTGGAGAGGGCTCTCACAGCAGCTGCCCTTTCAAGGACAACCTCTGCCAGAGCTGTGGCTGACCCAAGGCCATTCCAGCAGGTGCAGGTGGAGGAGTGGGGAATCAAACCCGGTTCTCCCAGATAAGAGTCCGCGCACTTAACCACTACACCAAACTGGCTCTCCTCTGCATAGCAACCCTGGACTGACTTCTTTGGCGGTCTCGCATCCAAGGACTAGCCAGCCTTACTCCGCTTTGCTTCTGAGAGCAGATGAATTTGGACTAACTTGGAGCATCCAGACCAGAGTAAACGGCATCATAGGGTTGCATAAAATAGGGAATGAAAACCGTGCACACTGCCCCGAGCTGCTTAGACCTAAGAATGGGATGAAAAATGGGATGCACCAGGCGGGTGAATTAAAAAAGCTACATTCTGTAGCCCTGCGTAAATCACACTTAAGTGTATTTAGGAGATATAAATCTATACTGTCAAATTTTTTGCCTTCGCAGTTTAATCTTTGTTTGTTGTGGGCCATTACTGCAAACCAGTAGATGCGCTTGTGCATGAATCTAGAGAAGGAAAGCTATTTGTCTGCACGGCGCCATCCCGGTGGCAATCGTTTCTTGTCATCTCTCTGGTTAAGGAGCCGAAAAATTTACTGCAGACCATACTGGAGAGATCCGAGAGGATACACAGAAAAGAAGCAAAACTGGATATCTCCATAGCTGTAATCCAACATTCCCTCTAAGCTATGGAAACTTGTGAGCTACTGGGATTAACGTTGTAAGCTACTGCAGAAGTGAGTTAGCTCTGGGGCCGTTTTTCCTGAGCTAAGACAAAAATGTGCAAACTGGAGGCTCGCAAACTGTGAGCTGGGTCACGCTAACTCAGCTTGGTGGGAACATTGCTGTAGACACTTTACTAGGGTTGCCAGCTTCGGGTTCAGAAATTCCTGGAGATTTGGGGGATGGAGTCTGAGGAGAAGAAGAAGAAGAAGATATTGGATTTATATCCCGCCCTCCACTCCGAAGAGTCTCAGAGCGGCTCACAATCTCCTTTCCCTTCCTCCCCCACAACAAACACCCTGTGAGGTGGGTGGGGCTGGAGAGGGCTCTCACAGCAGCTGCCCTTTCAAGGACAGAGTCTCAGAGCGGCTCACAATCTCCTTTCCCTTCCTCCCCTACAACAGACACCCTGTGAGGTGGGTGGGGCTGGAGAGGGCTCTCCCAGCAGCTGCCCTTTCAAGGACAGAGAGCGGCCTACAATCTCCTTTCCCTTCCTCCCCTACAACAGACACCCTGTGAGGTGGGTGGGGCTGGAGAGGGCTCTCACAGCAGCTGCCCTTTCAAGGACAGAGTCTCAGTACAATCTCCTTTCCCTTCCTCCCCCACAACAGACACCCTGTGAGGTGGGTGGGGCTGAGAGGGCTCTCACAGCAGCTGCCCTTTCAAGGACAGAGAGCGGCCTACAATCTCCTTTCCTTTCCTCCCCCACAACAGACACCCTGTGAGGTGGGTGGGGCTGGAGAGGGCTCTCACAGCAGCTGCCCTTTCAAGGACAGAGTCTCAGAGCGGCTCACAATCTCCTTTACCTTCCTCCCCCACAACAAACACCCTGTGAGGTGGGTGGGGCTGAGAGGGCTCTCACAGCAGCTGCCCTTTCAAGGACAGAGAGCGGCTCACAATCTCCTTTACCTTCCTCCCCCACAACAAACACCCTGTGAGGTGGGTGGGGCTGGAGAGGGCTCTCCCAGCAGCTGCCCTTTCAAGGACAACCTCTGCCAGAGCTATGGCTGACCCAAGGCCATGCCAGCAGGTGCAAGTGGAGGAGTGGGGAATCAAACCCGGTTCTCCCAGATAAGAGTCCGCACACTTAACCACTACACCAAACTGGCTCTCCAGGAGGGTGAGGTTTGGAGAGGGGACAGCCTTCAGTGGGTAGAATGTCACACAGTCCACCTTCCAAAGCATCCATTTCCTCCAGATGAACCAATCTCTGTCCCCTGGAGTTTAGCTGTAATCCCAGGAGATCTCCAGCTATCACCGGCAGGCTAGCAATCGTACTTTCCACAAAAGTAAGTGCATGACACAAAAGGTTTGGAGGATGAATTGTGCAGGGCATTGCACTAGATGACCCTGGAAGTGCCTTCCAGCTCTATGATTCTAGTGGGAAATGAATGAATGGATTGAGGGTGAGTTTGTTTGTTTTTTATCATGCACAAGATATGAGGCCATTTGGAATTCTATAGGGAACCTCCATGTTCAAAGACAGTAAACCTCTGAATCCCAGAGCTAGGAGGCAACATCAGGAAGGCCTTGGCCCGTGTGTCCTGTTGCTGACTGTCCAGAGGAACTGATTGGCCACTGTGTGAGAAAGAGGGCTGGACTAGATGGTCCCTCACTGGTCTGATCCAGCAGGGTTCTTCTTAGATTCTTCTGAAGACCTAAATCTCTATGCCCTGTTGTTGGACGACCAGAGGAACTGCTTGGCCACTGTGTGAGACAGGATGCTGGACCAGATGGACCACTGGTCTGATCCAGCAGGGCTCTTCTGATGTTCTTATGAAGGCCTCGGTCTGTGCCCTGTTGTGGGCCGTCTAGAGGAACTGGTCAGTTAATGAGACAATATGCTGGACTGGAAAGACCATTGGTCTGATCCAGGGCTTTTTTCTTTTTCTTTTTCTTTTTTTGCAGCAGGAACTCATTTACATATTAGGCCACACCCCTGATGCAGCCAATCCTACTGGAGCTTGCAGTAGGCCATGTAAGAAGAGCCTTGTAAGCTCTTGGAGAATTGGCTACTTTAGGGGTGTGTGGCCTAATATGCAAAGGAGCCCTGGTCCAATCCAGCAGGGCTCTTCTGATGTTCTTATGAAGGTCTCAGCCTTTATGCCTTGCTGTTGGGCCTCCAGAGGGACTGGTTGGCCACTGTGTGAGACAGGATGTCAGACTAGATGGACCACTGGTCTGATCCAGCAGGGCTCTTCTGATGTTCTTATGAAGGCCTCAGCTTCTATGCCTTGCTGTTGGGCCTCCAGAGGAACTGGATGGCCACTGTGTGAGACAGGATTCCAGACTAGATGGACCACTGGTCTGATCCAGCAGGGCTCTTCTGATGTTCTTATGAAGGCCTCAGCTTCTATGCCTTGCTGTTGGGCCTCCAGAGGAACTGGATGGCCACTGTGTGAGACAGGATTCCAGACTAGATGGACCACTGGTCTGATCCAGCAGGGCTCTTCTGATGTTCTTATGAAGGCCTCAGCCTCTATGCCTTGCTGTTGGGCCTCCAGAGGAACTGGATGGCCACTGTGTGAGACAGGATTCCAGACTAGATGGACCACTGGTCTGATCCAGCAGGGCTCTTCTGATGTTCTTATGAAGGCCTCAGCCTCTATGCCTTGCTGTTGGGCCTCCAGAGGAACTGGTTGGCCGCTCTGTGAGACAGGATGGACCATTATGGATGGACAGGATGGAGACAGGTAGGGGAGGGACAGTGGCTCAGTGGTAGAGCATCTGCTTGGTAAACAGAAGGTCCCAGGTTCAATCCCCGGCATCTCCAACTAAAAATAAATAAATACAAACAGCATCGTGTTCATAAATTGTTATTAACTGCCCTAAGCCTCATTGGGGGAGGGTGGTATATAAAGCAAACAAAGAGGAGAGGGACGGTGGCTCAGTGGTAGAGCATCTGCTTGGGAAGCAGAAGGTCCCAGGTTCAATCCCTGGCATCTCCAACTAAATTGAACCAGGCAAATAGGCGTGAAAAACCTCAGCTCGAGACCCTGGAGAGCCACTGCCAGTCTGAGTAGACAATACTGACTTTGATGGACCAGGGGTCTGATTCAGCATAAGGCAGCTTTATATATTCATATATGTTCATATGTTCATTAATGCTTTGGAGGAACAGTGGCTCAGTGGTAGAACATCTGCTTGGGAAGCAGAAGGTCCCAGGTTCAATCCCTGGCACCTCCAATAAAGGGTCCAGGCAAATAGGTGTGAAAAACCTCAGCTTGAGACCCTGGAGAGCCGCTGCCAGTCTGAGAAGACAATACTGACTTTGATGGACCGAGGGTCTGATTCAGTATAAGGCAGCTTCATATGTTTATATGTTCATTAGTCTGATACAGCAGGATAACTCTCATGTGGTTATATTCAGATCCAAGCGGCCAACACAACAGAGCCTTAATTTCAGGGGCATGTGATTGCCAACCAAGATCCTAGGGTGCACAGCTAGGTACCTTGTTCTCTTTACTTTCCCAAAAGAAGAAGAAAAAACTGCAGATTTATACCCCACCCTTCTCTCTGAATCAGAGTTTCAGAGCGGCTTACAATCTTCTTTATCTTCTCCCCCCACAACAGACACATGGTGAGGTCGGTGGGACTGAGAGAGCTCTGACAGAAGCTGCCCTTTCAAGGACAACCTCTGCAAGCAGTTCCAGAGTAAACCCTGTGGAGGCCCCTAGGCAGTCAAAATCTCAGAGGCCCCCTTGGAAATGATCTCAGAGTCAGAGCGCCTGCCCCACTGCAGCCTGCAGGCACCTTCTCAAAAGCCCCTTTGACAAAGCTGCGGGGGAATCATAGAATCAAAGAGTTGGAAGGGACCTCTAGGGTCATCTAGTCCAACCCCCTGCACAATGCAGGAAACTCACAAACACCTCACCCTAAATTCACAGGATATTCATTGCTGTCAGATGGCCATCTAGCCTCTGTTTAAAAACCTCCAAGGAAGGAGAGCCCACCACCTACCGAAAAAGCCTGTTCCACTGAGGAACCAATCTAACGGTCAGGAAGTTCTTCCTAATGTTGAGCCGGAAACTCTTTTGATTTAATTTCAACCCATTGGTTCTGGTCCTACCTTCCAGGGCCACAGAAAACAATTCCACACCATCCTCTATAGGACAACCCTTCAAGTACTTGAAGATGGTGATCATATCACCTCTCAGCCGCCGCCTCTCCAGGCTAAACATCCCCAGCTTCTTCAGCCTTTCCTCATAGGACTTGGTCTCCAGACCCCTCACCATCTTCATCGCCCTCCTCTGGAACCGTTCCAGCTTGTCTATATCCTTCTTAAAATGTGGTGCCCAAAACTTAACACAATACTGCAGGTGAGGTCTTACCAGAGCAGAGTAAAGCGATACCATCACATCACGTGATCTGGACACTATACTTCTGTTGATACAGCCCAAAATTGCATTTGCCTTTTTAGCCACTGCATCACACTGTTGACTCATGTTCAGCGTATGATCCACTAAGACCCCTAGTTCTTTTTCTCACATACTACTGATAAGACAAGTCTCCCCATCCTATAACCATGCATTGGACTTTTCCTACCTAAATGCAGAACTTTACATTTCTCCCTGTTAAAATTCATTTGATTGATTTTAGCCTAGTTTTCCAGCCTGTCAAGGTCATCCTGTATCCTGTTTCTGTCTTCTTCTGTGTTTGCAACCACTCCCAATTTAGTATCATCTGCAAATTTAATAAGCATTCCCTCTATTCCATCATCCAAATCGTTTATAAAGATGTTGAACAATACAGGTCCCAGGACAGATCCTTGAGGCACTCCACTTGTCACTCCTCTCCAAGAGGATGTGGAACCATTCACAAGCACTCTTTGGGTGTGATCTGTCAACCAGTTACAGATCCACCTAACGGTAACAGGATCCAAACCACATTTTACCAACTTGTCAACAAGGATAGTATGTAGAACTTTATCAAAAGCCTTACTGAAATCAAGATAAACAATGTCTACAGCAGGGGTCCTCAAACTACGGCCCGCGGGCCAGATGCGGCCTGCTGAGGACGTTTATGCGGCCCGACGGGTTATGGCAAAATCAGACCGGAAGTAACG
Source organism: Heteronotia binoei (assembly GCF_032191835.1). Lineage (NCBI taxonomy): Eukaryota > Metazoa > Chordata > Lepidosauria > Squamata > Gekkonidae > Heteronotia > Heteronotia binoei. The sequence goes on from NC_083224.1 coordinate 15,771,425, forward strand.
TTCGACCTAAACTCGCGTTAGCAACACACACTTCCGGTACTGGGCTGAGGCGGCGGAGACAGAGTGTGAGGTGATACCGAGGTGAGGTGAGTTCCCAGGCCGGGGTGTGTGGTGTGGGGAAGGGAGAGAGATGCAGAAGACGGAGAACTGATGGCCCACGGCCTTGTACAGTAACAGCAGTCAGGCCCTCCAACAGTCTGAGGGACAGTGAACTGGCCCCCTATTTAAAAAGTTTGAGGACCCTTGATCTACAGCATTCCCCTGATCCAGCAAGGTAGTCACTTTCTCAAAAAAAGAGATCAGGTTACTCTGACATGACTTGTTCTTGAGAAAAACATGCTGGCTCTTAGTAACCACATCTATTCTTTCTAAATGTTCCAGGACCGACTGTTTCATGATTTGTTATAAAACTTTTCCAGATATAGACATCAAGCTGACGGGTCGGTAGTTACCCGGATCCTCCTTTCCCCCCTTCTTGAAGATGGGGACAATATTCACCCGCCTCCAATCTTCCGGCACCTCTCCTCTTCTCCAAGAATTCTCAAAAATAATAGCCAGAGGCTCAGAAATTACATCCGCAAGCTCTTTTAGAACCCTTGAATACAGTTCATCTGGCCCTGAGGACTTAGTTTCATTTAAAGAAACTAGGTGTTTATGTACTACCCCTATGAGAGGCAGAGAGAGGCAAACTTGGCAATGATACCAGCAGCAGCAGCACCAGGCAAGTCGGGCAAGGATCGGCGCAGTTGCTGGCTGCATGTATAGGCTCTGAGGGCTGCAAACAGGGGGAAAGCTGGCCTGGGGCCCCTAAAGGCATGGGGGCCCATAGACCAGTGCCTATTTGGCCTAATTGTTAATCCAGCCCTGTCTGCCAGAGCTATGGCTGACCCAAGGCCATTCTAGGAGCTGCAAGTGGAGGAGTGGGGAATCAAACCTGGTTCTCCCAGATAAGAATCCGCACACTTCACCACTACACCAAACTGGGGTACAGAAGAGAGGGTTACAGGAGTGATTTCTCCTACTTTCCCTTTCAGTTTTGTGTAGTGGTGAAGTGCACGGACTTTTATCTGGGAGAACCGGGTTTGATTCCCCCCTCCTCCACTTGCAGCTGCTGGAATGGCCTTGGGTCAGCCATAGCTCTGGCAGAGGTTGTCCTTGAAAGGGCAGCTGCTGTGAGAGTCCTCTGAGCCCCACCCACCTCACAGGGTGTCTGTTGTGAGGGAGGAAGGGAGAGGAGATTGTAGGCCGCTCTCTGTCCTTGAAAGGGCAGCTGCTGGGAGAGCCCTCTCCAGCCCCACCCACCTCACAGGGTGTCTGTTGTGGGGGAGGAAGGGAGAGGAGATTGTAGGCCGCTCACTGTCCTTGAAAGGGCAGCTGCTGTGAGAGCCCTCTCCAGCCCCACCCACCTCACAGGGTGTCTGCTGTGGGGGAGGAAGGGAAAGGAGATTGTAGGCCACTCTCTGTCCTTGAAAGGGCAGCTGCTGGGAGAGCCCTCTCCAGCCCCACCCTCCTCACAGGGTGTCTGTTGTGGGGGAGGAAGGGAAAGGAGATTGTAGGCCGCTCTCTGTCCTTGAAAGGGCAGCTGCTGGGAGAGCCCTCTCCAGCCCCACCCACCTCACAGGGTGTCTGTTGTGTGGGGGAGGAAGGGAAAGGACATTGTAGGCCGCTCTCTGTCCTTGAAAGGGCAGCTGCTGTGAGAGCCCTCTCCAGCCCCACCCTCCTCACAGGGTGTCTGTTGTGGGGGAGGAAGGGAAAGGAGATTGTAGGCTGCTCTCTGTCCTTGAAAGGGCAGCTGCTGGGAGAGCCCTCTCCAGCCCCACCCACCTCACAGGGTGTCTGCTGTGGGGGAGGAAGGGAAAGGAGATTGTAGGCCACTCTCTGTCCTTGAAAGGGCAGCTGCTGGGAGAGCCCTCTCCAGCCCCACCCTCCTCACAGGGTGTCTGTTGTGGGGGAGGAAGGGAAAGGAGATTGTAGGCCGCTCTCTGTCCTTGAAAGGGCAGCTGCTGGGAGAGCCCTCTCCAGCCCCACCCTCCTCACAGGGTGTCTGTTGTGGGGGAGGAAGGGAAAGGAGATTGTAGGCCGCTCTCTGTCCTTGAAAGGGCAGCTGGTGGGAGAGCCCTCTCCAGCTCCACCCACCTCACAGGGTGTCTGTTGTGTGGGGGAGGAAGGGAAAGGAGATTGTAGGCCGCTCTCTGTCCTTGAAAGGGCAGCTGCTGTGAGAGCCCTCTCCAGCCCCACCCTCCTCACAGGGTGTCTGTTGTGGGGGAGGAAGGGAAAGGAGATTGTAGGCTGCTCTCTGTCCTTGAAAGGGCAGCTGCTGGGAGAGCCCTCTCCAGCCCCACCCACCTCACAGGGTGTCTGCTGTGGGGGAGGAAGGGAAAGGAGATTGTAGGCCACTCTCTGTCCTTGAAAGGGCAGCTGCTGGGAGAGCCCTCTCCAGCCCCACCCTCCTCACAGGGTGTCTGTTGTGGGGGAGGAAGGGAAAGGAGATTGTAGGCCGCTCTCTGTCCTTGAAAGGGCAGCTGCTGGGAGAGCCCTCTCCAGCCCCACCCTCCTCACAGGGTGTCTGTTGTGGGGGAGGAAGGGAAAGGAGATTGTAGGCTGCTCTCTGTCCTTGAAAGGGCAGCTGCTGGGAGAGCCCTCTCCAGCCCCACCCACCTCACAGGGTGTCTGTTGTGTGGGGGAGCAAGGGAAAGGAGATTGTAGGCCGCTCTCTGTCCTTGAAAGGGCAGCTGCTGGGAGAGCCCTCTCCAGCCCCACCCACCTCACAGGGTGTCTGCTGTGGGGGAGGAAGGGAAAGGAGATTGTAGGCTGCTCTCTGTCCTTGAAAGGGCAGCTGCTGTGAGAGTCCTCTCAGCTCCGCCCACCTCACAGGGTGTCTGTTGTGGGGGGAGAAGATTTAGGAGATTGTAAGCCGCTCTGAGTCTCTGATTCAGGGTGAAGGGCGGGGTATAAATCTGCAATTCATCTGCAGTTCTTTTATCGTTACCTTAAACGATCAACTGTCAATGGCTGCCAAACTTTTTTTTTCACCAGTTGACCAGATAGAAGCTTCCTTATCAATATCGAGAATACCCTGGAACTACAGAAGCTCTTTTCACCTGTGTGCCATTGATGACCAGGTTTTAGCCTAGAGTCCTCGCATCATCGGTTCGTACCGGTGATCCTGGAACGAAGAAGAGGTAAGCAACGCTGAGTTTGAACTCCGCAGGCAGCTCCAGTTAAATTATAATTGAAATGCTTTAGCTGTACACGAGTAAAGTATAAATGATGCAGCAAAACAGTTGCTAGGGAGTCGATGCAAAGAAATCGACAGAAACAGCCGCAAAAACAGAGAGCCGAAGCCATTGACGGAAAATTAAAGGAACGTGTCTTTTTTTAAAACAGAGAAATTAAATTAGAGAACATTTGCGCCTCCTGACTTTCATTTGGAGGGAAATTGCTACCAGCTCGACGATACAATACCGATTTGCATAATCTACAGATTAACAGCAAAAGGCTTGGAGACAGTGGAGCATTTCGGTCTCCCTTCTCTGGCTGATGCCGAAGGCCCCCCCCCCCTCCACCGCTGTTACAGGAGATGAGACAGGCAAGCTCCATGGAAGAAATCCTTCCACCCAATAGAAACGCTTTGGTGGCTTCAAGCCAATGAACATGAATCTCTTTTTCCCAGCAGAGAATAAATTTTGTCTTGGAGAAAACGCCACCAGAAGACCAAGAAGTGCTGGAGATGCTGGGTGAGTGGAAAGTTGGCAGATCAGCGGAGACTTCAGGGAGGGTGAAATGCTAGGGTTGCCAACTCTGAGTTGGGAAACACCTGGAAATTTGGGGAGGGCGGGGTTTAGAGAGAGGAAGAACCGCAGCAAGATATAATGTTCTATAGTCCACCCTCCAAATCAGTCCTTTTCTCCAGGGGGACTGATGTTGGGCATCTAGAGATCTAGAGGCCTTTATTCCATGTTGTTGACCCTCCAGAGGAACGGGTTGGCAACTGTGTGAGACAGGATGCTGCACTCGGTAGACCTCTGGTCTGATCCAGCAGGGCTCTTCTGATGTTCTTATGAAGGCCTTGGCCTCTTTGTCCTGCTGTTGGCCCTCCAGAGGAACTGGTTGGCCATTGTGTGAGACAGGATGCTGGACTAGATGGACCACTGGTCTGATCCAGCAGTATTCTTCTTATATTCTTAGGCAAGGGTCGTTTTGTAGAAAAATAGGTGGTGGAGCTCATCCAGGAATTGTTATGCAGCTGCAACTACTATTCAATGGACAAGGAGGTGGAACTCTCAGAAGGAGGAGGTGGAACTCTCAGAAAGGTTCAGGAGCTATGCTACTGTGAGCTCCCACTGAATCCGAGGCCTGTTCTTGGTGGTTAAAACAATTTTATTTGGTAACATATGGTAACAAATTATATTTCTTGCATCATTAATAACTTCTTTTATCTATCCCATATATTACTTTCTACTCACCCCTTCCCCCGTTACTTGACCCCCGCCGGTGTTATTTGCTTATAATACTAATATTAAAAGGTACCCTTAACTAATAAAAACAAAAATTTACATTCTTCTTCCTTCTAAGACTTAATCATTATCAAAAATTGTCCAATGTCCTTTTATTTTCCACTCTTTTTCTACATATCTTCTGAACGTTTTCCACTCCACCTTAAAAACTTCTAAATCATAGTCTCTTAAAATTTTCGTTAATTTGTCCATTTCACTGCATGTCATAACTTTTACAATCCAATCCCATTTCTCTGGTATTTTTTCTTGCTTCCACAACTGCGCATATAATGTCCTAGCAGCTGAAAGCAAGTACCAAATTATAGTTCTATCTTCTTTTGGAAATTTTTCCATTTGTAATCCCAACAGAAAAGTCTCTGCAACTTTCTTAAATTCATATCCCAAGATCCTAGAAATTTCTTGTTGAATCATCTGCCAATACTTTTTTGCTCTTTCACAAGTCCACCACATATGGTAGTAAGAACCTTCATGTTTTTTACATTTCCAACATCTTTCTGGCATCTTATCATTCATCTTTGCCAATTTCTTAGGAGTCATATGCCATCTATACATCATTTTAAAACAGTTCTCTTTAATACTATGACACGTCAAAAGCTTCATAGAGTTCTTCCACAATATTCCCAAGTTTCCATCTGTATTTCTTTATTTACATTAAGTGCCCACTTAATCATTTGAGATTTCACTACTTCATCTTCTGTAGACCATTTAAAAAGTAATTTATATAATTTTGAAATTAATTTTTCGTTGTCTCCAAGCAGAACTTTTTCCATTTCTGTTTGCTCTTTTCTTATTCCTTTAGTTTTAATGTCAAATGAGACATTTGTTAAATAAAGAACTGGAATGGAATCTGAAAAGATTGCAGCAGAAATCTTTCGAGGGAGCAAACAAACCCGGAAGATATTTGGCCTGGCAACTGAAGAAAAAGAGAGAAAGTAAAATTATTAATAAAATTGTGGTGGATGGAAGAGAGGTGGTAGATCAAAAAGGAATAAAAAGAGAATTCTTTAAGTATTATGCCAAGTTATTTAAAGGTGTTAAAATAAGGAAAGGAAAGATGGATGAGTACTTATGAAAGATAAAAATAGTACCCTTAGCAGAAAATATGTGAAAAGTTTTCAACGATCCAATTGAAAAAATAGAAATTGAGGCAGCAATTAATGCAATGGAAAAGCACCTGGGCCAGATGGATATACAGGTAAATTTTTTAAAACCCTCAAAGAGGAGTTAATCCCGAAACTTCAGAAATTGAATATGATAAGAACAAAAGGGAAAATACCAAATACGTGGAAGGAAGCTGTTATTTCATTGATTCCAAAGGAAGATAGAGATGTTACGAACATAAAAAATTATAGACCGATTTCATTGTTAAATAATGACTATAAAATATAAACAAGAATCTTGGCAGAACCGTCTCTTGAAATATTACTGATGCAAATCCAAGAAGATAAAGAAATAGAAGGATTAAAAGTAAAAGGATTTACTTACAAATACAGAGCATTTGCAGATGATATAATGTTTATAAATGAAAACCCCATACAAGTCACACCTTTGTTGTTAGCCAAAATACAAGAATATGGGGAGTTGGCGGGACTTTGTATTAATAAAGAAAAAAAAACTTCTATGTGAAAATATGCAAATAAATAAGCAACAAGAATTGCAGAGACTAACGGGCTGTGAAGTTACCTCCAAGGTAAAATATTTGGGTGTGGAGATAACAATGAAGAATATTGATTTGTTCAAAAATAATTATGAGAAGCTATGGCGTAAAATGGATGAAGATATGTTAAAGTGGAATAAACTTAATCTGTCACTGTTGGGTAGACTAGCCGCAATTAAAATGAATATTCTACCAAGAATAATGTATTTGTTTCAAACTATTCCGATTGTGAAAGACAGTAAACAATTTAATAGATGGCAAAGAAAAATTTCAGAGTTTGTGTGGGCGGGGAAGAAACCAAGCATTAAAATGAAAATTTTAACAGATGCAAAAAAGAGAGGCGGATTTCAATTACCAGACTTAAAATTATATTATGAAGCAGTTTGCTTAGTATGGATAAAAGAATGGATAATGTTGTTAAACAAAAAACTCCTAGCGTTGGAAGGTCATGGAAATAAATTTGGCTGGCACGCTTATGTGTATTATGGGGGGGGGGGAAGATAGACGGCTTTTTCTCTCACCATTATATAAGAAACAGCTTGCTAAATACATGGATGAAATATAAGAAATATGGAGATGAGAGAAAACCGTTATGGATAGTGCCAGCTGAAGTGATAAAAATAACAGCTGAGACGGGTGAAGAAAAGTGGTTGTCATATAATCAACTATTAAAAATAAAAAGTGGCAAAATAGAATTGAAAACTGCTGAAGAGCTGAATAATAAATATGATTGGTTTCAAATGCAACAAATAAAGAGCTTGGTGCCGAGGCCTGTTCTTATGAAGGCCTCGGCCTCTCTGACCTGTTGTCGGCCCTCTAGAAGAACTGGTTGGTCACTATGTGAGACAGGATGCTGGACTAGATGGACCACTGGTCTGACTCAGCAGGGCTCTTCTGATGTTCTTATGAAGGCTTCAGCCTCTCTGCCCTGTTGTTGGCCCTCCAGAGGAACTGGTTGGTCACTGTGTGAGACAGAATGCTGGACTAGATGGACCACTGGTCTGATCCAGCAGGGCTCTTCTGATGTTCTTATGAAGGCCTTGGCCTCCCTACCCTGTTGTTGGACTTCCATAGGAACTGGTCGGCCACCATGTGAGACAGGATAGACCATTAGCCTGATCCAGCAGGGCAACTCTTATGTAGTTATATTCACATCCAAGTGGTCAACAACACAACAGCTTTAACTGCAGGGACATGTGATTGCCAACAGGAGATCTCCAGGTACCACCTGGAGGTTGGCAGCCCTAGCAAAAGTTCATAGAGAAGAACAGGTGAGAGCCAACTACAAATTCCATTCGCTGTAGGTGAGTGGTGATTGGGTTAAAATGGCTCCCGAGTAGGGTCACCAGGTCCCCCCCCCCCCGGCCACTGGTGGAGGTTGAGGGGGAAAGGTTGCCAGATCCTGGTTGGGAAACTCTTGGAGATTTGGGGACGGTGTCTGAGGAGGGCAGGGACCATTGCCAAATCTCCAGGAGTTTCCCAGCCTGGATCCTGCAACCCTACCCCACCATCCCCTGCTGGTGGCAAGGGTGCACTTGGCAACCCTAGCAGTGAGACAGCATTTCAGTGACTTGTATCCAGGGCCCTTTTTGCAGCAGGGACTCCTTTGCATCTTAGGCCACACCTCCCTGATGTAACCAATCCTCCAAGAGCTTACAGGGCTCTTACTACGGGGCCTGCTGTATGTAAGCTGCAGGAGGATTGGTTACATCAGGGAGGTGTGGCCTAATATGCAAAGGAGTTCCTGCTACAAAAAAAAAAGCCCTGCTTGTACCCATCCAACTTCCTCTTTCCACTGGCAGAAGAACACTTCCGCCAGCAAAAGAGGACAAAGGGCATTTTGGCCAGTTTGCCTTTTGCAATGCAGACCCCCAACACTGCGCCCTTAATTGTTCTTGGGTGCCCCCTGAAACCTGAGTCACGTTGGGCTACAGCCGGAATCTCCCCTTCTGCTCTCCCTCTGCTGCTTGTGATACGTGATGGAATCAAGCCAAAGAGTTTACAGACTAAACTCCCTTGCAAGGACTGTCTTGAAAGACAGGGGCTCAGTGGTAGAGCATCTGCTTGGGAAGCAGAAGGTCCCAGGTTCAATCCCCGGCATCTCCAACTCAAAAGGGTCCAGGCAAGTAGGCATGAAAAACCTCAGCTTGAAACCCTGGAGAGCAGGGGAGGGACGGTGGCTCAGTGGTAGAGCATCTGCTTGGGAAGCAGAAGGTCCCAGGTTCAAACCCCGGCAACTCCAACTAAAAAGGATTCAGGCAAGTAGGCATGAAAAACCTCAGCTTGAGACCCTGGAGAGCCGCTGCCAGTCTGAGTAGACAAGACTGACTTTGATGGACCCAGGGTCTGATTCAGTAGAAGGCAGCTTCATATGTTCATATGTTCTTCAGCCATAGGGAAAAACCCAACTAACAGTGAGGCAAAATGATCTTCCGTCGTCTGGAAGTGGGGGAGAATTCCAAAGCCAGGGCAGTGCGCCCAAGTACATCCACTCCATTGCGGCCGCACAACAAACGGTGTGATATTTGGGAGGGACCATGGCTCAATGATAGAGGATATGCTTGGCATGCAGAAGGTCCCATGTTCAATCCCCAGCCTCTCCAGTTCAAAGGATTTGGCACTGGGTGATGGGAAAGACCTCTGCCCGAGACCCGAGGGTAGGGTTGCCAATCCCCAGGTGGAAGCAGGGGATCTCCCGGTTTGGAGACTCTCCCCCTGCTTCAGGGTCAACAAAAAGTGGGAGGAGAGGGAAATGTCTGCGGGGCACTCCATTATTCCCTATGGAGACCGATTCCCATAGGGTATAATGGAGAATTGATCCATGGGTATATGGGGCTCTGGGGGGGGGGCTGTTTTTTTAGGTAAAGGCACCATATTTGTAGGATAGCATCCAGCCCCTCTCCTCAAAAGACCCTCTAAGTTTCAAAAAGATTGGGCCAGGGGGTCCAATTCTATGAGCCCCCAAAGAAGGTGCCCCTATCCTTCATTTTTTCCAGTGGAGGGAAGGCATTTAAAAGCTGTGCGGTCCCTTGAAACACGATGGCCAGAACTCCCTTTGAGGTTCAGTTATGCTTGTCACGACCTTGTTCCTGGCTCCACCTCAATGTCTCCTGGCTCCACCCCCAAAGTCCCTAGATATTTCTTAAATTGGACCTGGCAATTCTTGCTGAAGGAGTCACAGCCAGTCGGAGTAGACAGTATTGGTCCGGATGGACCAAAGGATCTGATCCACTAGAAAGCATTTTCATGTGTTTCCATGTGTATCTACAGGGCTATTGTACTTAATCATTTCATAAAAAATGAGGTGCCGGAGCTCATTAGCACAACTCATTTGCATATGCCACACACCCCCTGACATCACCGGAAGGTGTAAGAAATTATATCAGCTCAGCATATACCTTAAAGTGCTTCTTGAATTAGAATTGTCATAAGAAAACCTTACTCCCGTCAAACTTTTTAAATTAGTTTCTCCTATCTGGCCACAAGGGCATAAGAAAGATTTCCACCTGTCTGCTTTATATGTTTTGGTTATTATTTCCCCATTATTTGAGGGGAGAAATATTAGAAAGTTTGTCAAATCTTAGCGTTCAGCAAAAGTCTCATGGAGGGGTTTGAGCGATGGAGCCCAGAAGCAAGTATTGGAGGGAAGGAGGTTAAGAAAGAAAGAAAGCACAATAACATTTAGAGGTTCTGGAGCTACACTCCTATGAGCTCCTGCCCAAAATGAGGCCTGTACATAATGCCAACTCACATGCCTAATGTTCAATGAACACTATGAAAGGGTTTTTGTAAATAACTGAGTGTAATTCTGGTCACTGCACCTCAAAAAGGATATTATAGCATTGGGAAAAGTCCAGAAAAGGACAACTAGAATGATTAAGGGTTTTGAACACTTTCCCTGTGAAGAAAGGTTAAAACGCTTGGGGCACTTTAGGTTGGAGAAATGTCGACTGCAAGGTGACATAATAGAGGTTTACAAGATTGTGCATGGGATGGAGAAAGTAGAGAAAGAAGTACTTTTCTCCCTTGCTTACAATACAAGAACTCGTGGGCATTCAATGAAATTGTTGAGCAGTCAGGTTAGAATAGATAAAAGGAAGTTCTTCTTCACCCAAAGGGTGATTAACACATGGAATTCACTGCCACAGAAGGTGGTGGCGGCTACAAGCATAGCCAGCTACAAGAGGGGATTAGATAAAAATATGGAGCAGAGGTCCATCAGTGACTATTAGCCACAGTGTGTGTGTGTGCGTGTGTGTGTGTGTGTATATATATATATATATATATATATATATATATATATATATATATATATATATATATATATATATATATATATATATATATTGGCCACTGTGTGACACAGAGTGTTGGACTGGATGGACCATTGGCCTGATCCAACATGGCTTCTCTTATGTTCTTATGTAATTATTTTGCAACAGAAACTCTACACACTTCTCCAACTGCAGAAGAGCAGCTGGCCGGGCAGAATTTGGGACGCCTGCCACCCTCAAAAAGGTCGAGGAAATCCTTTCCCAAATGGAATCCTGGGAAAAGCGAGAGGAAATTTCACAACAGGACCTTGAAGAGCATCATGGAAGATGGAGAAGTCCAGCAAGATCTGGCAACGTCTTCTAGCCCAAACAAGGAACAACCCCTCAACATCGTAACAACTGAGCCAATAACACCTCGCTCTTCTAGTCTTTTTCACCCACCGCCTCCTTTTCTAACAATATCTGCTTCAGGAACATACCAGAAAGTCACGGCAAGGTCAAGCCCTATGAACAGAGGTAAATGAAAGGAAGCACCGTCTTATGGAGTAGACCATCTAGTTCACTACTGTCATGTTCCCTGCTTGATCACAAGTCATAAGATCATACATAAGAACATCAGAAGAGCCCTGCTGGATCAGACCAGTAGTCCTTCTAGTCCAACTTCCTGTCTCACACATAGGCTTCCCAAATCCCCCCCCTAGGCAGGGGACCCCCGATTTGGAGCCTTCTCCCCCTGCTCGGCAAAAATCCAGAAAGCGGGGGGAATGGCGGCCCTTCCCACGCAGCCTAGATCCCAGTAGCTTCTCCTCTCCCCTTCCCACCGATCCCTGATGCTTCTCCTCCTCCCTTCCCTTCTCACCTCGGATCGCAGCAGCTTCTCCTTGCCCCTCCCCTTCCCACCCAGCTCCATCACAGCAGCCGGAGCTTTCCCAGGCTGCTTCCTGCCCCGCCCCAAAGGACCATGTGCCTTTGCACCTCCGGAGGTGGTGAAAGGCTTCACCTTTCTGTGTCTTTGTTGCTGTGAAGAGGCTGGCTGGTGAGTAGAGAGCCAATCCCCTACATCAGATTTGCGAGAAGGGGGGGGGGGTGTGGTGGAGGAGAGGGAAACGTCTTCATTATTCCCTATGTGGAATATTTCTCATAGGGTATAATGGGGAATTGATCTGGAGGTTTCAGGGGCTCTGGGGGAGCTATTTTTTGAGGTAGAGGCACCAATTTTTCAGCATAGTATCTAGTGCCTTTCCCCCAAATACCCGCCAAGTTTCAAAACGATTGGACCAGGGGGTCCAATTCTATGAGCCCCAAAAGAAGGTGCCCCTATCCTTCATTATTTCCTATGGAAGAAAGACATTTTAAAAGGTGTGCTGTCCCTTTAAATGTGATGGCCGGCACTCCCTTGTTGGAGTTCAATTATGCTTGTCACACCCTTGTTCCTGGCTCCGCCCCCCCAGGTCTCCTGGCTCCACCCCCAAAGTCCCCAGATATTTCTTGAATTGGACTTGGCAACCCTACTCACACAGTGGCCAACCAGCTCCTCTGGAAGGCCAACAACAGGGCACAGAGGTCAAGGCCTTCCCCTGATGTCGCCTCTTGGCTCTGGGATTCAGAGGTTTACTGCCTCTTAATGTGGAGGTTTCTCTTCGCCACCAGGGCTCACAGCCAGTGATAGACTTACTCTCCATGAATCTCTCTAATCCCTTTTTAAAGCTGTTTATTCCCATGGCCCTCACGGCATCCTCTGGCAGCCAATTCTACATTCTAATCGCTCTCTGTCAGGATTAGAGTTTTAACTTTTTGTTTGTTCATTTATGTTATTTGTGATCCACCTTTGCTCAGTTGGGCCTCAAGGCAGACAATATAGAGTAAGTCAATGCAATCAACAAGATGGAACGTTCTATAAACCGTGCAATAGGATTTGGTTTATGGAACCGACCAGAAGTCCAGAAAACAGAAATAAAGCAAAGCATTAGTGTTAACACGACAGATTAAACTTTGCAAAAATACATAATAGCGGGGGGGGGGTGTAGAAAAAGCCCAGCAGGAACTCATTTACATATTAGGCCACACCTCTGACACCAAGCCAACTAGAACTGTGTTCCTGCTTTAAAAAAAAGGGGGGGGAAGCCTTGCATAATAAGATCCCGTTTATGGCAACTATACACAGTAGCATAGACCACAGTCTGTAATAATTTATCACAGTAACTTTTACCATCATGAGTTTTACCATAGAGTGTCTATTAAATCCTAGAGCCCTGGTGACGAACCTATGGCATGAGTGCCAGAGGCGGCACTCAGAGCCCTCTCTCTGGGCACATGCACCGTCGCCTGTTTTTGCCTCTCCCACTATCCGCACCGCCCGTTTTCGCTTCCCTTGCTCCCCCGCCACCCGTTTTCGCCTCTCTCGCTCTCCCTGCCACCCGTTTTCACCTCTCTCGCTTTCCCTGCCACCTGTTTTTCCCTCTCTCGCTCTCCCTGCCACCTGTTTTCGCTGCCCCTGCTCCCCCATCACCCGTTTTCGCCTCTCCCACTTTCCCTGCCACCTGTTTTTCCCTCTCTCGCTCTCCCTGCCACCTGTTTTCGCTGCCCCTGCTCCCCCATCACCCGTTTTCACCTCTCTCACTTTCCCTGCCACCTGTTTTTCCCTCTCTCGCTCTCCCTGCCACCTGTTTTCGCTGCCCCTGCTCCCCCATCACCCGTTTTCACCTCTCTCACTTTCCCTGCCACCTGTTTTTCCCTCTCTCGCTCTCCCTGCCACCTGTTTTCGCTGCCCCTGCTCCCCCATCACCCGTTTTCGCCTCTCCCACTTTCCCTGCCACCCATTTTTGCTTCCCCTGCTCCCCCGCCACCATTTTTTCGCCTCTCTGGCTATCCACGCCGCCCATTTTAGCTTCTCCTGCCCCCCTGCCCCCCGTTTTCGCCTCTCTTGCTCTCCCTGCCACCCGTTTTCGCCTCTCTTGCTCTCCCCGCCACCCGTTTTCACCTCTCCCGCTCTCCCCGCCACCCGTTTTCGCCTCTCCTGCTCTCCCCGCCACCTGTTTTCGCCTCTCCCACTCTCCCCACTTCTCCTTTTTCTAAACTAAAATCTCCATATTCAGGTTAAATTGCTGTGTTGGCACTTTGCGATAAATAAGTGGGTTTTGGGTTGCAGTTTGGGCACTCAGTCTCTAAAAGGTTCGCCATCACTGTCCTAGAGTGTCAGGACACCACTTCTGGGTTAATTCTGATTAGGTCTTACCAGGGCTTATTTTGTAGCAGGAACTCTTTTGCATATTAGGTCACACATCCCTGACGAAGCCAATCCTCTTGGAGCTTACAGGGCTCTTCTTACAGGCCTACTGTAAGCTCTTGGAGGACTGACTACATCAAGGGTGTGTGGCCTAATATGCAAAGAAATTCCTCCTACAAAAAAAGTTCTGGGTCTTACTGGCATCGGTTCTGTTGCAGTCTTTAGATTTTTGGATTGTTCAGATGTCATTATTTTCATTTTAAAAAAAAAAACCATTGTATGCTGCCTTTAAGACTTTTCTACTGGCAAGGAGAGAGGGCTGGATCCAGTGACCCATCGGCGCAAAGAGCACAGATCTCCTGTGCATGTACTCTCATGTCATCATTTCCGCCCCCCCACATACCCTGTGGAAGTAGACTTGCCAATCCCCAGGTCCCAGCGGGGGTTCTCCTGCTTTCCCAGCCTCCTTCCCGCTCCCAGTCAGTTGGCCGGCAGGGGGAAGCCCCACCCCCCAAGCCACCATGTGCTTTTCCACCTCCGGAGGCTTGAAAAGGCTTCCTCTTGGAATGGTGTGTCTGTTTCTTTAAGGCTGAATAGGGGCGGGGGGAGCAGGGGGAGAACAACATGGCTGCTCTCAGTGGCTGTGAAAACAGACCAGACCCTCCTAAACCCTCCGTTTCCAGAGGTCGTTTGCATAGGAAAGGTAAACTTGAAGCTTTGGTTGCTCTGTGTTACTTTGATGAAGTTGGAAGTTCAGCAACTCGTGAGTAGAGATGCCAGTCCCCCGCTTCAGAGTCATCAGAAATGGGGGGCGGGGGCCAGAGGGAAGTGTCTGCTGGGCATTATTCCCTATGGAGATTGATTCTCATAGGGCAGTGATGGCAAACCTTTTAGAAACCGAGTGCCCAACCTGCAACCCAAAACCCACTTATTTATCGCAAAGTGCCAACGCATCAATTTAACCTGAATACTGAGTTCTTAGTTTAGTAAAAAAGGAAGCGGGGAGAGTGGGAGAGGCGAAAACGGTTGGCGGGGAGAGCAGGAGAGGCGAAAACAGGTGGCGGGGAGAGTTGGAGAGGTGAAAAGCGGTGGCGGGGGAGCAGGGGAAGCTAAAACGGGTGGTGTGGATAGCCAGGGAGGCGAAAAGGGGTGGCGGGGGAGCAGAGGAAGCAAAAACGGGTGGCAGGGAAAGTGGGAGAGGTGAAAAGTAGTGGTGGGGGAGCGGGAGAAGCTAAAACGGGCGGCGTGGATAGCCAGAGAGGCGAAAAGGGGTGGTGGGGGAGCAAGGGAAGCGAAAATGGATGGCAGGGAGAGTGAGAGAGGGGGAAACGGGTGGCAGGGAAAGCGAGAGAAGCCAAAATGGATGGCAGGAATTGTGGGAGAGGTGAAAACGGGTGGCAGGGAGTATGAGAGAGGCAAAAACAGGTGGCAGGGAGAGCGAGAGAGGTGAAAACGGGTGGCAGGGAAAGCAAGAGAGGCCAAAAAGGGGGGTAGGGAGAGCGAGAGAAGCAAAAACGGGTGGCAAGGAGAGTGAGAGAGGGGAAAACGGGTAGCAGGGAGAGCAGGAGAGGTGAAAATTGGGAGCAGGGGACGCAAAAACAGGTGGCAGTGACAGCGAGAGAGGCAAAAATGGGTGGCAGGGAAAGCGAGAGAGGTGAAAAACAGGTGACAGAAAGAGCAAGAGAGGGGAAAATGGGTGGCAGGGAGAGCGAGAGAGGCGAAAATGGGTGGCAGGGAGAGTGAGAGAGGCAAAAATGGGTGGCAGGGAGAGCGAGAGAGGCAAAAATGGGTGGCAGGGGAAGCGAAAACAGGCGGCGTGGATAGCAGGAGAGGCAAAAACGGTGACGGCGCATGTGCCCAGAGAGAGGACTCTGAGTGCTGCCTCTGGCACGCATGTCATAGGTTCACCACCAGGGTCATAGGGTATAATGGAGAATTGATCTGGGGGGTATCTGGAGCTCTGGAGGGGCTGTTTTTTGAGGTAGAGGTACCAAAATTTCAGCATAGCATCTGATGACTCTCCTCAAAATGCTCTCCAAGTTTCAAAAAGATTGGACCAGGGAGTCCAATTCTATGAGCCCCGAAAGAAAGTGCCCCATCCTAACATAGGGAAGGCATTTAAAAGGCGTGCGGTTCCTTTATATGTGATGGCCAGAACTCCCTTTGGATTTCACTTGTGCTTGTCACAACTTTGCTTATGGCTCCACCCCAATGTCTCCTGGCTCCACCCCCAAAGTTTCCTGACTCCACCCCCAAAGTCCCCAGATATTTCTTAAATTGGACTTGGCAACCCTATGTGGAAGATTGTTCCCGGGGCAACAGCTGCACCTAGGCAAATCTTCAGAGCAGGGGTTTCCTTAGGAAATAATGAAGGATAGGGGCACCTTCTTTTGGGGTTCACAGAATTGGACCCCCTGGTCAAATCTTTTTGAAACTTGGGGGGGGGGTGTATTTTGGGAAGAGGCACTGGATGCTATACTGAAAAATTGGTGCCTCTACCTCAACAAACAGCCCCCTCAGAGCCCCAGATACTCGCAGATCAATTCTCTTTAGCTTGGACACATGGCAACTGATGACAGAGGTTTACGAGGGATAGAGAAGGTAGAGAAATAAGTACATTTCTCCTTTTTCTCGATACAATAATTTCATTAAGTGCCGATGGGGTTTTTGTATCGTGAAAAAGGAGAAACGTACTTATTTCTTGACTTTCTCTATCCCTCGTAAACCTCTGTCATCAGTTGCCATGTCTCCAAGCTAAAGAGACCCGGCCTCTTTAACTTCATTGGGACGCCTGACCTTACACAGCTTTTTCCCCATTGTGTCTTTAGACTACAGCCCTTTAGGATCAAGGAGGAAATCGGATGATCTTCTAGCCCTCAGTGAGAAACACATCTCTCTAAAAAGGTAACGTTAACTATCTACCTGTACAAAAATGAAGCAGAGGACCTGCCTACCTTAGGGACGGTCTCTCCCCACACGTTCCCCAGAGGGTACTCAAATCAGGAACCCAAAACTTACTATCGATCCTCGGTCCGAGGAAGGTAAGACTCAAAACAACTCAAGAAAGAACCTCCTCAATCGCTGCCCCTCAGGGCCGTATTAACAATTAGGCCAAGTAGACACTGGCCTGTGGGCCCCCATGCCTTTAGGGGCCTCAGGCCGGCTTCTCTCTCTGGGTTTCTCCCCACTTGCAGCCCTCCCAGCCTGCACGCACAGCCAGCAACTGAACCGCTCTTTGCCTGGTTTGCCTGGTGCGGCTGCCACTGGCGTCATTGCCAAGTTTGCCTCTTTCTGCCTCCCCCCTACACCTTTGTCAAAGGTGCTTTTGAGAAGGTGCCTGCAGGCTGCAATGGGGACTGTGGGTGGAAGAGCAGGTGCTCCAACTCTGAGGTAATTTGTGATTGGGCCCCTGAGATTTTGACTGCCTAGGGGCCTCCACAGGCTCTGCTGCCCCCTATTGGTGGAACCAACTCCCTGAGGAAGTCAGAGCCTTGTGGGGCCTTGCCCAGTTCCACAAGCCCTGCAAGACGATGCTATTTCAGATAGCGCTTAACTGAATAGATCTGAATGGGTTTTAAGATTACTGCATGCCATCTTTGAATTGCACTGAAATGAGCTCCTAATTGTTTTCATATAATGTTTTAATTTAAATGTTTTGTTGTTGTTTTATTATGAGATTGTGAGCCGCCCTGAACCTGCTTCGGCAGGGAGAGCAGCATATAAATCAAATAAACCTAAATCTATCATTCTTTTTTAAAAGTACATTTAGGAGAACGTAGATTCGGGTGGGTCATATGAACCTATGAAGCTGCCTTCTACTGAATCAGACCCTGGGTCCATCAAAGTCAGTATTGTCTACTCAGACGGGCAGCGGCTCTCCAGGGTCTCAAGCTGAGGTTTTTCACGCCTATTTGCCTGGACCTTTTTGAGTTGGAGATGCCGGGGATTGAACCTGGGACCTTCTGCTTACCAAGCGGATGCTCTACCACTGAGCCACCATCCCTCCCCTAAATTATATGAACATATGAAGCTGCCTTATGCTGAATCAGACCCTTGGTCCATCAAAGTCATTATTGTCTACTCAGACTGGCAGCGGCTCTCCAGAGTCTCAAGCTGTGGTTTTTCATGCCTATTTGCCCTTTTCAGGTGGAGATGCTGGGGATTGAATCTGGAACCTTCTACTTACCAAGCGGATGCTCTACCACTGAGCCACCATCCCTCCCCTAAATTATATGAACATATGAAGCTGCCTTATGCTGAATCAGACCCTTGGTCCATCAAAGTCAGTATTGTCTACTCAGATTGGCAGTGGCTCTCCCGGGTCTCAAGCTTTTTTCTCGCCTACTTGCCTGGACCATTTTTAGTTGGAGATCCCGGGGATTGAACCTGGGACCTTCTGCTTACCAAGCAGATACTCTACCACTGAGCCACTGTCCCTCCCCTAACTGAATGCCATATTGGTCTGAAGCAGCAGAAGAAAGTTTAAGTCCAGTGGCACCTTTAAACTAACAAAGTTTTATCCAAGCGATAAGCTTTCAAGGATGGCGAAGAAAACAGCCAGTCATAAGAACATAAGAGAAGCCACGTTGGATCAGGCCAATGGCCCATCCAGTCCAACACTCTGTGTCACACAGTGGCCAATATATGTGTGTGTGTGTACACACACACACACATATATACACACACTGTGGCTAATAGCCACTGATGGACCTCTGCTCCATATTTTTATCCAATCCCCTCTTAAAACTGGCTATGCTTGTAGCCGCCACCACCTCCTGTGACAGTGAATTCCACAGGTTAATCACTGTTTGGGTGAAGAAGTACTTCCTTTTATCCATTTTAACCTGACTGCTCAGCAATTTCATTGAATGCCCATGAGTTCTTGTTTTGTGAGAAAGGGAGAAAAGGACTTCTTTCTCTTCTTTCTCCATCCCATGCATGATCTTGTAAACCTCTATCATGTCACCCCGCAGTCAACGTTTCTCCAAGCTAAAGAGCCCCAAACGTTTTAACCTTTCTTCATAGGGAAAGGGGCATTATGATACTGGCTGATTTGTTTTCAATTCCCTTCCTAATAATTCCCAGCATGGTGTTGGCCTTTTTTATTGCAATCGCACAGTCTTGACATTTTCAGTGAGTTATCTACCACGACCCCAAGATCTCTCTCTTGGTCGGTCTCTGCCAGTTCACAACCCATCAACTTGTATTTGTAGCTGCGATTCTTGGCCCCAATGTGCATTACTTTGCACTTGGCCACATTGAACCTCATCTGCCACGTTGACGCCCACTCACCTAGCCTCAACAGATCCCTTTGGAGTGCCTCACAATCCTCTCTGGTTCTCACCACCCTGAACAATTTAGTGTCATCTGCAAACTTGGCCACTTCACTGCTTACTCCCAACTCCAAATCATTAATGAACAAGTTAAAGAGCAAGGGACCCAGTACTGAGCCCTGCGGCACCCCACTGCTTACCGTCCTCCACTGCGAAGACTGCCCATTTATACTCACTCTCTGCTTCCTATTACTCAGCAAGTTTTTGATCCACAAGAGGACCTTTTACTCCATGACTCCTTTTACTCCATGACTCTCCAGCTTACTAAGGAGCCTTTGATGAGGAACTTTATCAAAAGCAGTCTTGTAATGTGCCTGCATAGAACCATGGTGCTGCGTCGTTTGGAACAATGTGTACAATTCCCTTTTTAAAACTTAGACAATATTTCGACGCCATCTCTTCAAACTCCTGCTCAGCGCAGCTTATAATTAAAATAGCATAACCCTATAAACAACGTGCCATTAAACACAAGCCAATGCACACAAATGGCTCAAAAACTATCCATAAAACACACTGCGGAACAAATCATTTTTTAAAAAAACACGGTAAAATAAAAACCTACAGTATATGAAAAGCCTGGGTAAAAAGATGTGTCTTATCATGACACCTGAAGAACCATAAAGTAGACAGCAGGTGAGTCTCAGGTTGCCAGCTGTGGATTGGGACATTCCTGGAGATTAGGGGTGGAGCCGAAGCAGGGTGGGGCTTGGGGGCGGGACCTCAGCAGGATACAATGCCATAGAATCCACCCTCCAAAGCAGCCATTTTCTCTGAGGCGAAGTTATCTTTTTTTGCCCGGAGAGGAATTATAATACCAGGAAACGTCGACTGCGAGGTGGCATGATAGAGGTTTACAAGATTATGCATGGGATGGAGAAAGTAGAGAAAGAAGTACTTTTCTCCCTTTCTCACAATACAAGAACTCGTGGGCATTCGATGAAATTGCTGAGCAGTCAGGTTACAACGGAAAAAAGGAAGTCCTTCTTCGCCCAAAGGGTGATTAACACGTGGAATTCACTGCCACAGGAGGAGGTGGTGGTTACAAGCATAGCCAGCTTCAAGAGGGGATTTGCTAAAAATATGGAGCAGAGGTCTATCAGTGGCTGTTAGCCAAAGCATATTGTTGGAACTGTCTGGGGCAGTGATGCTCTGTATTCTTGGTGCTTGGGGGGGGGGGAGGTGCAAAGTGGAAGGGCTTCTAGCCCCACTTGTGAACCTCCTTATGGCACTTGGGGGGGGTGGTTTGCCCCTGTGTGACACAGAGTGTTGGACTGGATGGGCCAGTGGCCTGATCCAACATGGCTTCCCTTATGTTCTTAGGAGATCGCCAGGTGACACCTTGTTCAAACCACAAGAGAATCACAGCATAGAGTGACAGGAAAAAACCCTAAGGTTCCGTGACAACCAGCCTCAATAAAGGAAACAACGGAAAACAAAGTGAAAAAAAATATATTGTTATTCTAAACACTCTTACAAGAAATTACGAGATAAACATACCCTGATGTACAGAACACCCATATAAGATGCTTAGGAAGGACATAAATGAACCCATCTAAAGATACAGTCTTACGTTTTATCCAGAAGTCCTTCAGCTTCAAAGGAATCCGCGGTTCTGACTGTATTATACAAGACATATTGGACTATTTTGGAAACTGAACTACTACGTGGTTTCCTCAGGAGCTGCAAAACTGGGGATTCCTTTGAAGCTGAAGGACTACTGGATAAAACTTAAGACTGTATCTTTAAATGGTTTCATTTCTGGGTTCATTTATGTCCTTCCTTTTCATCTTATATGGGTTTTCTGTATATCAGGGTATGTTTATCTCGTAATTTCTTGTGAGAGTGTTTAGAATAACAATATATATTTTTCATTTTTCCCCCATTGTTTCTTTTCTGTTTGAGAGCCAGTTTGGTGTAGCGGTTAAGCGTGCAGACTTATCTGGGCGAATCGGGTTTGATTCCCCACTCCTCCACTTGCACCTGCTGGAATGGCCTTGGGTCAGCCTTAGCTCTCGCAGAGCTGTTCTTGAAAGGGCAGCTTCTGGGAGAGCTCTCTCAGCCCCACCCACTGCACAGGGTGTCTGCTGTGGGGGAGGAAGATAAAGGCGATTGTGAGCCACTCTGAGACTCTAAAATTTGGAGTGGAGGGCAGGATTTCAATCCAATATCTTTTTCATCTTCATCTTTTTATTGAGGCTGGTTGTCATGGAACCTTAGGATTTTTCCCTGTCACCTGGAGGTTGGCAACCCTATCATGCATAAGTAAAATTGCATCGAAGGGTCCATACTTAATCCAACAGTCAGATAGTCCAGAGGGCAACTAGTTCACAGGGTGCAGTAGAACATGGCTGGATCAGGCCAAAAGTCAAGAATCCTCAAATCAATCCAAGGCAGAGGCAAGACACCAGGTGGGCTTAGACCCAGAACCACACAAGCTGGAACAGCCTTCCTACTATTTCTCAGACTGAAGAGCCAAGCCTGGAGACAGTAAATTTTGGCTAGATCTGATTGGCCCCCTCAGTCAGCTGCTTCCACCAGCTCTCGATCTCATTGGCCCTTCAAGGCACAGTGTTTCCTCTTCCGGAGGAGAGCGCTGTGTGGCAAAGGAAGTTGGGCCAGCTTCCCCTCCCGGCAAGCCGAGGTCGACTCGTGGGTGGGACGGGAGGCAGATGTGCACATGTGGATGAGCTTTTCTGGTCCGCCTGCCTCCCGCCCCCTGGGCGGCTTTAAAAGCCCATCTGTTATTAGTCTTTGTGACCTTATTTGGGATGATGGTCAGATAAACAGAAAGCTTTCATTTTTAGCCACAGTGTATGGAGCACAGGTCCATCAGTGGCTATTAGCCACAGTGTATGGAGCACAGGTCCATCAGTGGCTATTAGCCACAGTGTATGTGTGTATATAACATTTTTTGCCACTGTGTGACACAGAGTGTTGGACTTGATGGGCCGTTGGCCTGATCCAACATGGCTTCTCTTATGTTCTTATGTTCAGCCCTGAGTTGTTGGATTTCTTTCTGCAGCTTGGACAGGTCCAAGGCCACCCATTCTCTGAAGACAGGTAGGTTTGTTTTTTTTTTGAGGTCATTTGGAAAGTCTTTGGCTCTTGTGGAGCAGAAAGGTAATTTGTGCCAGAGGAGAAGCCCAAAATGCATTTCCCGTAGCTTGCAGGAATTGAATGGGGTTTAGATTAGACACGGCTAAAAAACGAATCGGTCTGCTTCAACACACCGAGATTTTCCATTGTCGCTGGAAGTGCCTTCATTTTTAATTGTCATGCACTGGTGAGGGCTGAAAAGCGAAAGTGAAGCTGCTCTCCTAGCTCTTCTTTGCTTAGTAAACCACAGTGGATGTCGTACAGACAACCTATGGAAGGCACATAATAGTGAAATAACCAACCCATCACCACAGGTTGTATCGATGGCTATCGTTTGGATGGAGACTAGATCATAAATATGCGATATAAATAAATAAGAATGCTAGTCCAGCATCCTGTGTCACACAGACCAATCAGTTGGAGGGCCAAAAACAGAGCATAGAGGCCGAGGCCTTCATAAGAACATCAGAAGAACCCTGCTGGATCAGACCAGTGAGGGGCCATCTAGTCCAGCATCCTGGCACAGTGCTTAAGTGCGCAGACGCTTATCTGGGAGAACCGGGTTCGATTCCCCACTCCTCCACTTGCAGCTGCTGGAATGGCCTTGGGTCAGCCATAGCTCTGGCAGGGGTTGTCCTTGAAAGGGCATCTGCTGCAAGAGCTCTCTCAGCCCCACCTACCTCACAGGGTGTCTGTTGTCGGGAGGGGGAGGGAGGTAAAGGAAACTGTAAGTACTCTGAGATTCAAAATATAGGGTGGGATATACATCCAATTTCTTCTTCTTCTTCTTCGTTTGCTTTATATACCACCCTCCCCCAATGAGGCTTAGGGCAGTTAATAACAATTTATGAACACGATTCTGTTTGTATTTATACAAACAGACAAAGAGATAGCGTATACAATTCTTTTTGTAATTATTTATTTATTTTATTGGCTTTATATCCCGCCCTCCCCGCCGAAGCAGGCTCGGTAAAAACAGGTACAAATAGAAGAATATTTTAATGTTCATATTTTATACTTATTTGTTGGGAGGGACGGTGGCTCAGTGGTACAGCATCTGCTTGGGAAGCAGAAGGTCCCGGGTTCAATCCCTGGCATCTCCAAAAAAGGGTCCAGGCAAATAGGTGTGAAAAGCCTCAGCTTGAGACCCTGGAGAGCCGCTGCCAGTCTGAGAAGAAAATACTGACTTTGATGGACCGAGGGTCTGATTCAATATAAGGCAGCTTCATAGGTTCATATGTTTTGACATTTTCCCCTTATTGATTTTAACATTGTCAGTCGCCACGAGGTCCTTCGGGTGAGCAGCAACTCAAAAAAAATTCTAAGGAATAAATAAAGTAAATAAATTGTATGGTCTATCCAGGGACGAGAAGATCGAACAACTGGAAAGGATGGTCTTCAACCTCCAGCAAGAAGTCTTCTCCTTGAAGCAGAAAGTACATCTCCTGGAGGCCTCCTCGTCGAAGGAGCCAGAAGCTCCGCACCAGCCCTGCGAGGCAGACAAACTCTTCAACGGCTACACCAGGGAGCAACTCCGAGAAGCCATCCGGTTTGACCAGAAAATCAGCACCGCTTGCAAGACGCTGCTTCACAAGCTCTTCACGTCCGACTATATCCAAAGCCACTCCATCACAGGGAGACGGGGGAATACATTCCGGGAAGCGAAGCCCATGATGGACGAAAGGTGCATCAAAATCATTCGGGTGTTGCTGAAGCAGAAGTTCGGGGACCATCTGAGTGACACCGTCATCACCGAGAAGATCCAAAATGTGCAGAAGGCCCTGAGGCAGAAATACAAGGCGGAGTGCCTTTGATTAGCCATAGATTTGACACATCCCATCTGGGTTGAGTTCTCAAAAATAATGTGTCAGATTATCCTGGTGGATAGCCATGTTGGTCAGAAACAACAGAACAAAGTTTGAGTCCAGACCATCAAAGTTTGAGTTAAGACCATCAAAGTTTAATTCTCGGTATAAGCTTTTGTGTCCACACACATACAAGATTATGTATGGGATGGAGAAAGTAGAGAAAGAAGGCCTTTTCTCCCTTTCTCACAATGCAAGAACTCGTGGGCATTCGATGAAATTGCTGAGCAGTCGGGTTAAAACAGATAAAAGGAAGTCCTTCTTCACCCAAAGGGTGATTGACATGTGCAATTCACTGCCACTGGAGGTGGTGGCGGCCACAAGCATAGCCAGCTTCAAGAGGGGGTTAGATAAAAATATGGAGCAGAGGTCCATCAGTGGCTATTAGCCACAGTGTGCATATATATGTGTGTGTGTATATATATATATATATTTGGCCACTGTGTGACACAGAGTGTTGGACTGGATGGGCCATTGGCCTGATCCAACATGGCTTCTCTCATGTTCTTATGTGACACAGAGTGCTGGACTGGATGGGCCACTGGCCTGATCCAACAGGGCTTCTCTTATGTTCTTATGTAACACAGAGTGTTGGACTGGAGGGGCCATTGGCCTGATCCAACAGGGCTTCTCTTATGTTCTTATGTGACACAGAGTGTTGGACTGGATGGGCCATTGGCCTGATCCAACATGGCTTCTCTCGTGTTCTTATGTGACGCAGAGTGTTGGACTGGATGGGCCATTGGCCTGATCCAGCATGGCTTCCCTGATGTTCTTATGTGACACATAGTGTTGGACTGGATGGGCCATTGGCCTGATCCAACATGGCTTCCCTGATGTTCTTATGTGACACAGAGTGTTGGACTGGATGGGCCATTGGCCTGATCCAACATGGCTTCCCTGATGTTCTTATGTGACACAGAGTGTTGGACTGGATGGGCCATTGGCCTGATCCTACATGGCTTCCCTGATGTTCTTATGTGACACAGAGTGTTGGACTGGAGGGGCCATTGGCCTGATCCTACATGGCTTCCCTGATGTTCTTATGTGACACAGAGTGTTGGACTGGAGGGGCCATTGGCCTGATCCAACATGGCTTCTCTTCTGTTCTTATACATAGAAATGGAAACTACCAGTCCATACATATAGGTAGAGGATGAGCAGTAAATTAGAATTCAGCGTAATGATGATATTTAACGGATTCAAAGACCAAAGAGGAATAGCAAGCTTAGTTTATATGGTTACCGTTTGTTTGGGTTTAATTCCGGGGGGGAAACATAGAGAAGGAAACAAATATGTCAAAACTGGAGACTGATGGAATGCTGAAAGTAATTGTGGAATGCTGAGAGTAATTAACGGATGCGCACAAAAGCTTATGCCCGGAATTGCACAGGAAAGCTTATACCCAGAATTGAACTTTGATGGTCTTCAGGGTGCCACTGGACTCAAACTTTGTTGTGTTAGATCATCATCACTCTTCAGTGGGTCTGCTGCTGATACCTCAGATTTTGGCTGCCCAGTCCTGAAAATCTTTCTGAACGTCAGCCGTCTTTAAAGCGCACACATGGCTGCTGCATCGGAGTTCCCATGGACATCATGCTGCCTGCCGATAGCTTTCCTGGTGTTCACCAATTGTTTTTCAGAATGGGGGGGGGGAACCACTTGGGGCTTTCGCCCAGCAGGCTTTTACATAGGCCATCGTTAATGCGACTGGTTGGGCGGATTTTTTAAAACGATACTTTGGCGGCAGCTGCCAGGAGAGCACGAGGATCTTGACTGTGTGACTGAAGCTAAGCCGGAGTGGCCATCTTGTGGTTGGCTCCGCCTCCCGTGGCAGCCATTTTGTAGCTGCTCCCATCATATTGTGTCAGAATTAGGACTCGCTGCCGGCGTCCCGGCTTACTGGGCCATGGCAGATGACCCCCAGGTGAAAGGGTGGAGCCAGTACCGCACACACTGCGCTTCACCTAAAAAATTCCTCTGCGCAGGCCTGAGGGCCAACACTGAAGTCCTCAAGAGGGTGGAGGTTACAAGCATCGAGGCACTGCTGCTGAAGACGCAGCTGCACTGGGCAGGGCATATTTCTAGGATGGAAAACCACCGCCTTCCCAAGATTGCTCTGTATGGCGAACTTTCCACCGGCCATCGAAATAGAGGGGCACC
Organism: Heteronotia binoei; assembly: GCF_032191835.1. Lineage (NCBI taxonomy): Eukaryota > Metazoa > Chordata > Lepidosauria > Squamata > Gekkonidae > Heteronotia > Heteronotia binoei. Next base: position 15,797,556 of record NC_083224.1, read on the forward strand.
AAAGAAGAGGTACAAGGACTCCTTGAAGAAATCCCTTGGCACCTGTCGCATCAACCATCACCAGTGGTCTGACCTAGCCTCAGATCGCAAAGCATGGAGGCACACCATCCACCAGGCTGTCTCTTCCTTTGAGAACACACGCATAGCTGGTCTTGAGGACAAAAGGAGATTGAGGAAGAATCGCACTGCTACAGCACCAACCCTAAATCAGACTTTTCCCTGCAGCCACTGTGGCCGGACCTGCCTGTCCCGCATTGGTCTTGTCAGCCACCAGCGAGCCTGCAGCAGACGTGGACTATTGCACCCTTCTTAAATCTTCGTTCGCGAAGTCAAGCCGAGAGAGAGAGAGAGTGTCAGAATTCCAAAGGTGCCCCCGGACTCAGAAAAGGTTGGGTGACCCCCCCCCCCCACTCCATCCTAGATGATCAGCATGAATGTGAAACAGCTGCTCCCTGAGTCTAGCATTGGATTCTAGATCTAAAGGCCAAGCTATACATTAGGTTGGATCAGGGCTTTTTTCGTAGCAGGAACTCCTTTGCATACGCCCCTGATGTAGCAATCCTCCTGGAGCTTACAGTAGGTAATGTACTAAGAGTCCTCTAAGCTCTTGGAGGATTGGCTGCATAAGAGGGGTGCGGCCTGATAGGCAAAGGAGTTCCTGCTACAAAAAAAGCCCTGCATTGGATAGTCTAAAAGTAGGTAGCCATGTTAGTTTGATGTAGCAAAGCAGTACTGGAGTCTAGTAGCATCTTATGTGCACGTGGAATGCTGTCAAGTTGCAGAGGCGGTTGGCCACCGCTTTCCTCTACAAAGCTTTCCTGGGAGGTCTCCCCTCCAAGTACCAACCTCACTTAGCTTTCCAGATCTGATCTCCTGGAGGAAAACTGTCCACTTTGGAAGGGGGATTCTATTGTGTTATGCTCCACTGAAGTCCACTGTCTCCTCAAACCCCGCCTTCCCCAGGCTCCACCCCCCAAATAGGCTCCGCCCAGCCAGTTTGGTGGAGTCGTGAAGTGTGCGGACTCTTATCTGGGAGAACCGGGTTTGATTCCCCACTCCTCCACTTGCACCTGCTGGAATGGCCTTGGGTCAGCCATAGCTCTGGCAGAGGTTGTCCTTGAAAGGGCAGCTGCTGTGAGAGCCCTCTCCAGCCCCACCCACCTCACAGGGTGTTTGTTGTGGGGGAGGAAGGGAAAGGAGATTGTGAGCCGCTCTGAGACTCTTCGGAGTGGAGGGCGGGATATAACTCCAATATCTTCATCTACCTCACAGGGTGTCTGTTGTGGGGGAGGAAGGGAAAGGAGATTGTGAGCCGCTCTGAGACTCTTCGGAGTGGAGGGCGGGATATAAATCCAATATCTTCTTCTACCTCACAGGGTGTCTGTTGTGGGGGGTGGAAGGGAAAGGAGATTGTGAGCCGCTCTGAGACTCTTCGGAGTGGAGGGTGGGATATAAATCCAATATCTTCATCTACCTCACAGGGTGTCTGTTGGGGGGGAGGAAGGTAAAGGAGATTGTGAGCCGCTCTGAGACTCTTCGGAGTGGAGGGTGGGATATAAATCCAATATCTTCTTCTACCTCACAGGGTGTCTGTTGTGGGGGGTGGAAGGGAAAGGAGATTGTGAGCCGCTCTGAGACTCTTCGGAGTGGAGGGTGGGATATAAATCCAATATCTTCTTCTACCTCACAGGGTGTCTGTTGGGGGGGAGGAAGGTAAAGGAGATTGTGAGCCGCTCTGAGACTCTTCGGAGTGGAGGGTGGGATATAAATCCAATATCTTCTTCTACCTCACAGGGTGTCTGTTGTGGGGGAGGAAGGGAAAGGAGATTGTGAGCCGCTCTGAGACTCTTCGGAGTGGAGGGTGGGATATAAATCCAATATCTTCATCTACCTCACAGGGTGTCTGTTGTGGGGGAGGGAGGGAAAGGAGATTGTGAGCCGCTCTGAGACTCTTCGGAGTGGAGGGTGGGATATAAATCCAATATCTTCATCTACCTCACAGGGTGTCTGTTGTGGGGGAGGGAGGGAAAGGAGATTGTGAGCCGCTCTGAGACTCTTCGGAGTGGAGGGCGGGATATAAATCCAATATCTTCATCTACCTCACAAGGTGTCTGTTGTGGGGGGGAGGAAGGGAAAGGAGATTGTGAGCCGCTCTGAGACTCTTCGGAGTGGAGGGTGGGATATAAATCCAATATCTTCATCTACCTCACAGGGTGTCTGTTGTGGGGGAGGAAGGGAAAGGAGATTGTGAGCCGCTCTGAGACTCTTCGGAGTGGAGGGCGGGATATAAATCCAATATCTTCTTCTTCTTCTGACAAGATTGGGCCATACCACATCACCGCCCCCACCCCACACTAGCACCTTAAAGACCCACAAAGTTTTCTGGGGTATAAACTTTTGTCAGTCAGACACATGGAGAATTTTGTTGGCCTTTTACGGTCTTTCCCCATCATCCTTTGAGCAAAGCCGCTTCGCTGGGTCGAAATAGCCCCTTACCAGAAGCAAGCGGATTAGACTACTGCTGCTACAATCTGCTTTTAGAGCAGCTGGGACTAGACAGTTTGGTGCAGTGGTTAAGTGCGCGGACTCTTATCTGGGAGAGCCTGGTTTGATTCCCTCACTCCTCCACTTGTAGCTTCTGGAATGGCCTTGGGTCAGCCTATAGATCTTGCAGGAGTTCTCCTTGAAAGGGCAGCTTCTGGGAGAGCTCTCTCAGCCCCACCCACCTCACAGGGTGTCTGTTGTGGGGGGCGGAAGGTATAGGACAGGGCTTTTTTTTTTAGCAGGAGCGCACAGGAACGCAGTTCCGGCTGGCTTGGCATCAGGGGGTGTGGCCTAATATGCAAACGACCATGTTGGTAGCGTTACCAGCTCTTGGTTGGGAAATACCTGGATATTTGGGGGGTGGAGCCTGCGGAAGGCGGGGTTTGAGGAGACAATGGACTTCAGTGGAGCATAACGCAATAGAGTCCCCCTTCCAAAGTGGACATTTTTTCTCCAGGAGATCAGATCTCTGTCCCTTGGAGACCAGTTGTAATCCCAGGAGACTTCCAACCAGCACCTGGAGGTTACGCAATAACAAATAACACACATGGGAACACAGTGTAAAAGCGGCATACCAAAGTTACCCACTGGGTGGAAAGGCTCACATTAATCAGGGCTTTTTTTTGTAGCAGGAACTCCTTTGTATATTAAGCCACACCCCCTGATGTAGCCAATCCTCTTGGAGCTTACAGTAGGCCCTGTACTAAGACCCCTGTATGCTCTTGGAGGATTGGCTACATCAGGGGCGTGTGGCCTAAACTGCAAAGAAGTCACAATACAAGAACTCGTGGGCATTCGATGAAATTGCTGAGCAGACAGGTTAAAACGGATAAAAGGAAGTATTTCTTCACCCAAAGGGTGATTAACATGTGGAATTCACTGCCACAGGAGGTGGTGGCGGCCACAAGCATAGCCAGCTTCAAGAGGGGTTTAGATAAAAATATGGAGCAGAGGTTCATCAGTGGCTATTAGCCACAGTGTGTGTGTGTGTGTGTGTATATATAATTTTTTTTTGCCACTGTGTGACACAGAGTGTTGGACTGGATGGGCCACTGGCCTGATCCAACAGGGCTTCTCTTATGTTCTTATGTGACACAGAGTGTTGGACTGGATGGGCCACTGGCCTGATCCAACAGGGCTTCTCTTATGTTCTTATGTTACACAGAGTGTTGGACTGGATGAGCCACTGGCCTGATCCAACAGGGCTTCTCTTATGTTCTTATGTGACACAGAGTGTTGGACTGGATGGGCCATTGGCTTGATCCAACATGGCTTCTTTTATGTTCTTATGTGACACAGAGTGTTGGACTGGATGGGCCATTGGCCTGATCCAACATGGCTTCTTTTATGTTCTTATGTGACACAGAGTGTTGGACTGGATGGGCCATTGGCCTGATCTAACATGGCTTCTCTTATGTTCCCGCTACAGAAAAAGCCCTGACATTAATTAAAAAAACAAATTGCATAGTTACAGTCAACTGAATATGATATAATAAAATACAACTATTCCGGTTTTACATCAATTACATTCCATCCAAAAGTTATCCAGTGTGGCAAAAAGAGTCCAAGAGCACTTTTAAGACCAACAAAGTTTTATTCAGCCTGTGAGCTTTCGTGCGCATGCGCGCTTGGTCAAATGGGATGGAATCAAACTCGCCTCTCCATCAGGGTGGGGGTTTTTTTTGTAGCAGGAACTCCTTTGCATATTAGGCTACACCCCCCTGATGTAGCCAATCCTCCAAGAGCTTACAGTAAGAAGAGTCCTGTAAGCTCTTGGAGGATTGGCTACATAAGGGGGGGTGTAGCTTAATATGCAAAGGAGTTCCTGCTACAAAAAAGCCCTGTTCTCCAGACATATATAAGGCAGAGGTTGAACAGCAAATGAGCATACAATATAAATAAATGTTTCAACAGAAATAACAAGCCGAATCCCTACAATCGTTATCGTTTAGATTCAATTGCAGGAGAAAACAGGCAAATGTTTCCGTTTCTCAGAGCGTTAAGAACCAAACGAAGCAACTGTATTTCATGAAACACCCTTATAAACACAATTGCTCTATTATTCACAGTCCAAACCTTCGCAGTATTGCAATTCAGCTCGACAACAATCCGACGGCAGCAGCGATTCATCTATATACGACAGCCAACCAACAATGCGGATAAACTCTTGTGCCCGCCATTCATGGCTTCCAGTACTGCTATACAAAAAAGTAGTCATATAACGCAACCTCAGCTACGGAGAAAAGGCGCTGGATGTTCCTTATTTCAGCAGAAGCCTTTATCATAAGCCAAAGAACTCTTCAGGAATCCAATCACTCCAAAGCGGCTCACAAGCTGACAAAAAAGCTCACACAGTTTTCACAATACACATAGTACCATTAATAGTTCTCCATGGGCCATGGTCCTTCAACATTCATACTTCTGATGATCCAACTGGAATAAATAGTTGTGTCTTACTATATGGTATTCAATTGACTACAGTTGTACAATTCGTCTTTCAATTGATGTTGTACGATTTTCCACACAGTGGGCATCTTCTGTTATCACCTGGAGGGAGGCTGGCCACTCTACATGTTGGGGAAGAGGCAATTCTCTTCTCGTGTGCCACATCTCTGATCAAAAAATGTTCTGCTGGGCTGCTTTTAGCCTCTGTAAGGACGAGAACAGGTAGCCATTATAGCCTCCTTGCTAGGCTCCGGGAAGGGGGTGTTTTGATCAGGGAAGCGGTGAAACGGTGCCAGAACTCTGACCCATCCCTCTCAACCCCATGGCTTCTTTTTAGCCCCCACCCTACCCCACCCCTCAAAATCTCCAGTTCTAGTCAGTGTTCCATCTCTGATCAAAAAATGTTCTGCTGGGCTGCTTTTAGCCTCTATAAGGAAGAGAACAGGTAGCCATTATGGCTTCCTTGCTAGGCTTCGGGAAAGGGGTATTTTGATCAGGGAAGCGGTGAAACGGTGCCAGAACTCTGACTTATCCCTCTCATATGAACATATGAAGCTGCCTTATACTGAATCAGACCCTCGGTCCATCAAAGTCAGTATTGTCTTCTCAGACTGGCAGCGGCTCTCCAGGGTCTCAAGCTGAGGTTTTTCACACCTATTTTGCCTGGACCCTTTTTTGGAGATGCCGGGGATTGAACCTGGGACCTTCTGCTTCCCAAGCAGATGCTCTACCACTGAGCCACCGACCCTCACCGACCCTCTCAACCCCATGGCTTCTTTTTAGCCCCCACCCCTCAAAATCTCCAGAGTTCTAGTCAGGGTTCCATCTGAGCTGAATTAGTGTGAGCTAGCTCACAGTTCTTTAGCTTCTGGCTCACACATTTTTGCCTTAGCTCAGGAAGGGTGGCCTCACAGCAAACTGATTTATGCAGTCGCTCACAATTTTAATGCCAATAGCTCACCAAGTAGAATTTTCGCTCACAAGACTCCACAGCTTAGCGGGAGGATTGGTTCTAGTCATGGAAGTTCAGCGTGCTGTTAAGTCTGTAAGAGGTCTTGTTTCTAGAGAGCCAGTTGGTGTAGTGGTTAAGTGTGCAGACTTTTATCTGGGAGAACCGGGTTTGATTCCCCACTCCTCCACCTGCAGCTGCTGGAATGGCCTTGGGTCAGCCATAGCCAGGGCTATTTTTCTAGCAAAAGCCCCTCTTCATATTAGGCCACACACCCCTGATGTAGCCAATCCTCCAGAAGCTTAGAGGGCTCTTAGTACAGAGCCTACTGTAAGCTCCAGGATGATTGGCTACGTCAGGGGGCATGGCTTAATATGCAGAGGAGCTCCTGCTAGAAAAAAGAGCCATAGCTATCTCAGAGCTGTCCTTGAAAGGGTAGCTTCTGGGAAAGCTCTCTCAGCCCCACCCACCTCACAGGGTATCTGTTGTGGGGGAGGAAGATAAAGGAGATTGTGAGCTGCTCTGAGACTCTGATTCAGGGTGGAGGGCAGAATATAAATCCAATGTCTGCTAGAGCTACAAGGTTTCTAGGCGATATAACAGGCAATAGACTGCTTACCTGTTCTTAGATAAATTAGGGATGGGGCCTATATTAGTCGGCAGGGCTGAAATCGTCCTTGTTTGTTTGTTTGTGAGACGAGTTGTGTGTTACTGCAGAAAGACTAGGGGGAAGGAAAGTATTAAAAACAGATTTTTTGCGAACACTGTTTCTTTATTTTATTTTTAATCATAAGTTACCTCACAGCTCCCTCACAGCCTCAACAAGGCAGGAAAATTGAGGTTCGGCACTCTTATCTAGTGTCACTGAAGTCTTGACAACCAAAAAGCGATTACTTAAGTTCAGCACCAGCCATGTTAAAGCCACAGGAAATCACAGTCCAGCATCCTCAGATCGGAAACTGGTAAATCTGCACCACTATTAATTAAATGTTCTTGTCTGGACTGATCCCTTACCTGTTTCACTAAGACTTCTTAAATCTCACTCTTCCTCCAAAGATCTGAGAACAGTACACTTGGTTCTCCCCTTGTCCATCTTTTTTTTCTGATAATAACTAGTTATGTTCGATCACCTGCTGGTTTGGCTCACACCTTGTGCGTCAGTCATAAGCAAGGAGCTGATCATTCAGCTACTGATTTTGGATGTGTCCAATTTGCACATGTACACCGTTTTCTCACACAATTAGACTGCTTTCTCACAGCAGCACCCCACCACCAACAATACACACTCACATGTCACTGCTTATAATTTCCAAGAAGCCCATAGTGAAAAAAAAAAGGTGGGGGAATATGTTTGGCATTTTTTTTCATAGAAACTTACTACTTGGCTTCTCAGTGACCCTTTGGTGTCTGCCCATGAATCTGGCAAATGAGATAATCTAGTTCTTGTATTGAGCAAAGGCACCCAACAAGTGGCAACAACCTAGTGTGAACTCAAAGCTGCTTGGCTCTTTTGCCCCCCCAGTTGAAATAAGAGACAGACACAAGTATTGGGTTTAAAACCGGGCCGCTTTATTAAATTCATTAACCTATGAACTCGGCAGGGATGAACCTAACCAGACAAGCCCCTGGGGTCACCCACGGACCCCGCCTTGTCCAAAGGGCGAGCAACCCTGCCCCCAGCACAAACCCGCCGTATTCGGGTTGTAACTGAGCGGCCAGGCCTCCGCCTTTCTCCACCTGGGCCAGCATCGATCCCCCATGGAAAGATCCGCCCGAGGTGAGGCTCTCCGTGATCTGCAATCCCCGCACTGAGCCGTTTAGCCCATCTGCGGTTCATACAGACCACCCGCACCACAGGTGCTAGGCCATAGGTGCTCCCCTGAAAACACTGTGGCCAACACATCCCCGGCTAGCGACCAACTTATAAAATACCTATAAACCTAGCACTACAAGGCAGTACAAGGTAGGCGAAAAACAACTTCACATGGGCCAATTATGTGAAGCTGAAAAAATTCCTACCTGGCCCCCAACAGGGCGACCGGTTGAAACCTGTACTGCCAAGGGAGAGGTGGGTGGGCAGAGAGCCAAAAGACAACCACCCCCATTCGGGGCGGGGCCAAGGCTTATATAGCCTTGACGCCACGCCCCTCCTAATCCCCGGATTGACTCACCTGTCAATCCACTGTCCCTATTCTTCCGCGGGGGCAAAAGCGGCCCTCAGCCCGAACGCCGGCTGCGCCGGCTTGGCTGAAAGGGCCGAGCCTTGCCCCCCCAGTTGAAATAAGAGACAGACACAAGTATTGGGTTTAAAACCGGGCCGCTTTATTAAATTCATTAACCTATGAACTCGGCAGGGATGAACCTAACCAGACAAGCCCCTGGGGTCACCCACGGACCCCGCCTTGTCCAAAGGGCGAGCAACCCTGCCCCCAGCACAAACCCGCCGTATTCGGGTTGTAACTGAGCGGCCAGGCCTCCGCCTTTCTCCACCTGGGCCAGCATCGATCCCCCATGGAAAGATCCGCCCGAGGTGAGGCTCTCCGTGATCTGCAATCCCCGCACTGAGCCGTTTAGCCCATCTGCGGTTCATACAGACCACCCGCACCACAGGTGCTAGGCCATAGGTGCTCCCCTGAAAACACTGTGGCCAACACATCCCCGGCCACCGCCAATGCCAAGCCTCAGCTTAGGCATTAGCGCCCCAACGGGCGGCCCAGAGCCGACCGCAAACCCTGCCGAATCTCCTCTATGAAGGCCCGGTTGCCCAATTCTGACAGATGCACCCCATCTGACCGATACAGGTCAACATCGTCGACCCGTATGGCCGGATGAGGGAGGAAAATACCCAAGCCATCTTCCATGGCTTTTTGTAATGCCCTATTAGCCTTGCGCCTAGCGCGCTCAATCCCACCAGGGGAAAGGGCATACCTCCACACCCTGCGTGGCAGAATTGCTGACCACACGAGGACTACCCCAGGCCATCTACGTTTTATTTCACGGAGATCGGCCAATGCCTGCTGCGAGAGAGCTTTCCCCCGCAGCATCCCAAGGTCGTTACCACCTAGGTGAACAACCAATATGTGTGGAGGTGGGCCAGCCCTTTCCCTGAACAATAAGGGCATAATGCCCGGCCATCTCAGGCCCCGTCGGCCAAGCCACTCCACAACCGCCCATGCACTGAGGCCCAGCTGGGTGCCCACTGCCGACCGCCGCGCTTGATGAGCGGCCCAAAACACCATGCTGTGCCCGCAGATGAGAATACGCCGCCTCTCACCACGAGCCACAGCACCTGAAAGACAAAAAAGGGGTCAGACCGGTGAACTTAAACAACTATACTAACCGCGCTCTGACCCACCGCCCCTTATGGCCCCAACGGGCGAACATACGTCTTGAAGGCCGCCGACCGCCAGCGCCCAATGCGCTGTATGGAGGCCGGCGTGTAACCCATTGCAGCCGCCGTGGAGGCAGCTCCAATGCGAAACGAATGGGTTCCAAATTTTACACCCTTCAAGCCTATCGCGGCCAGAGCCCGACAGGTCACCGCCCAGAACTGGTACCTGGTGAGGGGTGAGGCATCCTCATGCCGGAAGAAGGAGCCCTCCCCAGCACCTCTAAACTGAAGATATTGCCTAACGGCCCACACCGGGCACAGCTCCTGGACCGCACACTGCCCCAAGGTGATGACAGACCCCTTTCTCCATTGGTCTGTCTTAGACCGCCTTATCGTCAATACAACCTGCCCCTGACCCAGTTTGACGTCTCCTGCCTGGAGCGCCCGCCTGGAAACGTCCATCTTAGATTGCAACACCAACTCACTAATCCTTAGGGCACCGAAAAAAGCCACCAACGAAGCCGCATGAAACAACGCGGCCTCGTAGGGGGAAGAACAGATTGCCGGCCAGCTGCCGAAAAGCCCCTTCAAAATAGATGGGGAGATAGGCTGCCGGTCATCCGTGCGTGGGCCACGCTCCCTGGCCCAGCCCTCCAGCATTTTCCTGACCCGAAAGTCAGACGTACTATCTACAAACCCCCGGGCCTTACTAACGAAGGCCAACGCTGCCAGCTGGCCCCGAATCGTCTTTAGCCCCAAGCCCTTTTGCTTCTGATGTACACAGAATTGCATAACGTGGGCCGTGGGAATCGGCCAGCAATCTTGCAATACAGCAGCCCTCCTAAAATCCTCAAATTGAGAGGCCGCCCTATCATAAGCCCTTCTCGTGCTAGGGGCTAAAGCCAACTGAATGGCCCTACCGGCTTCAGCTTCCCAAGCCGCCATAGGTCCAAGGGCATCTGCTCCGGGCGCAAGTCCACTTCTGGGGCGAGCTGTCGAAAACGCTCCATCTGTAATCGAGATAGAGCGTCCGCCACCCCATTGCAGACCCCGGGAACATGCCTCGCCGTGAACAATATGTTCAGTCGGAGGCAACGCAGCGTAAAAGATCTCACCAGGTTCATGACAAGCGGGGACCTTGACGTTAAGGAGTTGATAACATGTACTACTGCCATGTTATCACACCAAAAGAGCACGGAATGGTTGGCTAGCTGCTCACCCCAGAGCCAAACGGCGACTAGGATAGGGAAAAATTCCAAAAAGGTCAGGTCCCTACAGAGCCCACTGTCCAACCACTCCGTAGGCCATTGCTCAGCACACCAATGCCCCCGGAAGTACACGCCAAACCCAGTAGAACCGGAGGCGTCAGAGGAGATCTGAAGCTCGGCTTCAATCCTCAGTTCCTCCCTCCAAAATGAAACTCCATTGAACGCTTCCAAAAACAACTCCCAAACTTCGAGATCCGCCCGCATTCCTGCAGTCACACGGACCCGATGGTAGGGGGAACGCAGCTGCCGCATAGCGTCACAGAGACGCCGCAAGAAAGCCCTACCAGGTGCCACCACTTTGCATGCAAAGTTGAGGTGACCCACTAACTGTTGCAGCTCCAACAACGAAACTTTGCGCCGGCCCTTCAAGGAGGCCAGCCGAGCCCTGAGGTCCTTTACCTTCTCCCCTGGCAGCCGAGAAGTCTGTTTGAGAGTGTCCAGCTCAACCCCCAGAAAAGTGAGTACTGTACTGGGACCCTCCGTCTTCTCCTGCGCCAGGGGAACCCCGAGCTCGCTGGCCAAATCTTGAAAAGCCCCCAACAACATGGCGCACTGCCCGGTACCTGGAGGACCCACCAGAAGGTAGTCATCCAAGTAATGCGCTGTGTCATTGGACCCCGTCCTGTCCCGAAGCACCCACTCAATAAAGGAACTAAAACGCTCAAATGCGGCACAGGATACTGAGCAACCCATAGGGAGGGCACGATCCATGTAGAATTTGCCCTCGAAACAAAAACCCAGGAGCTCAAAATCCTCGGGGTGAACTGGCAAGAGACGAAATGCTGACTTAATGTCACATTTCGCCATCTCGGCCCCAATTCCACAACCCCGCACCACTTTGACAGCTTGGTCAAAGGAAGTGTACCGCACCGAACACAGTTCCTCAGGTATGGCGTCGTTGACCGACGCCCCTTTGGGGTAGGACAGGTGATGAATGAGGCGAAACTCCCCAGGCGCCTTCTTAGGCACCACCCCCAGGGGGGACACCCTCAATGTTGCAACAGGAGGCGAATTAAAGGGTCCAAGGACCCTACCCTCCTTGCACTCTTTGGCAATCTTTGCCCGGACTATGTGTTCCAGTCCCACTACAGACTTAAGGTTAGGAGCCATAAAAGGGGCCCTAGGCCCCTGATAAGGAATCCTAAATCCGAATGAAAACCCCTCCAACAAATATTGCCCATCGGCTTTCTTAGGGTACCTCCTCAAAAACTTATTGAGGACCCTCAGCCGAATGGGACTGGGCCCCTTTTCCAGGGGGCTGCTGATTGTTGCCACCGCCCCCGGGACGTTTGCCCCAAGGTTTTGGCTTGGATTTGCTACAGGCGGACTGGGCATGAGGCCCGCTACACAGCGGGCACTCGTGCTTGAACTTACAGAGCTTCCGGGAGCACACTCCCTTAGAAGTGAACTCCCAGCACAGCAGCCGGGGTTGAACCGGCTGGCCCGCCGCCGGGCGGGCTCCCGTAGCAAGCTGCTGATGTTGTTTTTGGACTAAATGTCCACTGTCCGACCTGTCGCCAGGGTTAGGCCTCGCCGGGGACATCAGCTGCAGCCACAGCTGCTGGTTGACCTGGTCCCACGGCAACCCAGGGTTCACTGCAGCCCTCATCCTGAAGGCTTCGTCATATTGCAGCCACGCTGCACCGACGAAGTCTGTGTATGCCCTATAGATGATATCAATATATTGGAAAAGGGCAGCAGCCCGGGCCGGCTGCGCCCTAGCGATAACGCCCGCAAAAATCAAGAAACCAGGCAGCCAGTTTGCCCAAGTCCTATCAACTTTGCGGCGTTTCAGCTTTTCTTTGTCCTTCTCGTCAAGCTCGTCTTTACTTTTCTTTTCGAGCTCCCTATAGAGAAGGCCGAAGACATCAATGTACTCTCCACGGAGGATCCTTTCCCTGGTGGCCCCAGTTAAATGATCCCCCAGCGGCAGGGAAGTGTCCCCGAAGGGGAAGGCATGCACTGGTATGCTGGCGTAAGGGGTCGGCGGGTAAAACCAACCTCTTCCAAACCCAGTAGGGGGCAGTCCCTGCATCTGGGCGTATTGCTGCCCCCCCCAAGGCAGAACCCCTTGGGGGGGCGGCACCGTAGGAACTGCCGGTGTCGTCGCCCCCACCTGTGAACCCGCCATCTGCAATCCAGCACTGCCCAACCCCAACCCCTGCATGCCAGAACTCTGTAGACCCCACGACCAGGGCATGGCGGCGCCCCACTGACCGGCGGGTGTGCCGGGCTGCCCTGCCCCCCAAACCCCTCCCCCCATCCCCTGGGGGAGGGCGGGCAACTGAGTGTGTTGTGGAAACAACTTACCCCCAGCACCAACCGGAGTTCCTTCACCTGCAGGGTTTTGTGGCCCGAAGCCACCGCCAACACCACCGCTCAGCTGCTCACCAGATGGTCCCTCGCCAGGATCCTCCTCTTCGTCCGGCTCCGGCTGCTGCTCAGGAATCACCATTCCACCCTGCAATGCAGACAGCCTGGCAAGCATCTCGGTTTCAAAAGCAAGGCGCGTCGATCGCCCTGAAGCGCAACGACGCCCTTGCCAAATGGGGGCCCCCGCTGCAAGCTGTTGCTGCTCTAAAGCATCAACTTGGTTAATGATAGCCAACCGGACTTGCTCGCTCTGCGCCCGCTCATCCACAGAGCGCACGCGGGGAGGGCGTGCAGGCTGCTTGCCCTTGCTTTTCCCTTGACCCTTTTTAGGAGCCATGCTACCAAATCTGCCCCTAATGCTGCTAGTTGGTAATACCACTACACACCAGCCCCCTCTGCCAAGCAGCAGATACCTATGTGTTCCTTTTTAAAGATGTGTATTCCTTTAGCAGGGACACGCAGGGCAGGGACCACACAGGGCAAGCCAACTCAACCCACAGGGCAAAGTAGCCGCTAGATATTTGTTCCTTTTAAACAGGGAAACACAGGGCGAGGCAACTTCGTCCTCAAAATGGCCGCCCCTACTGCATCAGCCTCCTCACAGGGGCTGAATCCAATGTCAGTTTGCCCAACCCAGGTCCCCTGAGGAGCAAAAACCACCCCGAATCAGGGCCCCGCCTCCGGGCCCCTGCTTAGTCTAGCGTGCCCCAACTGGGGACCAGCAATGACCCCTGCACGCGCTTGTGAACTGGACCAAGTTTAATATCCCTCGCTGCGCAACAGAAAATGGCCGCGTGTAACGGCCAGGTAAAATGGCCGCCGCTACTCTTTGCCGCCGAAAAAACGCTCAAAATGGCCGCCGCGCGCGCCTCGTGCAAGGCACAGGGCCACCCAACCGTCCAGAGAAGAGGGCCACCCAGCAACAAGGGGCTTCGCCGCGAGAACGCCCGCGACCAGCGCCCAATGTAGTGCCCAAGGGAACCCCAAACAAGATGGACCACGCCACGCAAAGCGGCTGCCGCCCGCTCCGGGGCCGGGCCCGGCCGCCGCTGGACCCAACTATGCTCCCCTCAAACTCCCCCGGGGCCCTCTAAATCAGCCGCCGCCAGCGCCAAGAGCCACCCGCGCCCGTCACCACACCGCCGTCCGTGACGATCCTACACCGGCCGCCAGCGCTACTGCCCACGCCTGCGCCGATGCACAGCTCCCGACGCTCCGATCCCTCGCCGTTCCAAGGCCCGCCGGCCTAAAGACGACGCTCCAACCGACGAGGCTCTCCTTCAGAGAGCCAAAAGACAACCACCCCCATTCGGGGCGGGGCCAAGGCTTATATAGCCTTGACGCCACGCCCCTCCTAATCCCCGGATTGACTCACCTGTCAATCCACTGTCCCTATTCTTCCGCGGGGGCAAAAGCGGCCCTCAGCCCGAACGCCGGCTGCGCCGGCTTGGCTGAAAGGGCCGAGCCTAATGTGCACAGGGTGATCATCATTGCCAAGACTGAGGTGAGTTAATCAAGACCTCCCCACCTGTGCAATTGAAGGAATTTGATCAAGGTACGTTTACATGGAAATCATGTTTGTTCCATACCCGACAACAGTCTTGGAGGGCAAAGTGGAACAGGGCCTGTGAGCAATGCGTGACCATGTCACCATAGTGGGATTGGGGCACCTTCCTTATGAAGAAAGGCTGAAGAGTCTGGGACTTTTCAGTTTAGAAAAGAGACAACTAAGAGAGGACACGATAGAGGTTTTTGAAATCATGCATGGGGTAGAGAAAGTTGACCGAGAGAACTTTTTTCTCCCTCTCCCAAAAGAAGAAGAGACTGGATTTATACTCCTTCACTATCCAAAACGGCTTACAAATCTCCTTTCTCTTCCCCTCCCCACAACAGACACCCTGTGGGGTAGGTGGGGCTGAGAAAGTTCTCCCAGAACTGTTCTTGAGCAGAACAGCCTTGAGAGAACTTGTAACGATCAAAGCAACTGGTGTGATAAATGAACTTTGTGAGAAAACCGCCGGAAACAATAAAACTTTCACGCAAAGCGTGTATAAATGCGTTCTAGTACAAACTAAACGAAACAAAACTAGGGAACGCTGAGCTTTCGATACATGAAATTTCCCCACATAGTCTTTCAACAGCCTTGTGACATGGCTTCCTCAAGGTGGACGCAACGGTGGGTAAGCACTTTTCTCCTCAGCGTTCGACCCCTAACGATGCGGAGAGAGTAAGGAAGGGACCGCTTATGAAAGGAATCCTCACAGTTTCAATAATCAACTTTGTCAGCGTCCTTCCCCCGACGTCACACGGAGCCTCGGCTCAGTTGCACATATGAACACATGAAGCTGCCTTATACTGAATCAGACCCTGGGTCCATCAAAGTCAGTATTGTCTTCTCAGACTGGCAGCAGCTCTCCAGGGTCTCAAGCCGAGGATTTTCACACCTATTTGCCTGGACCCTTTTTTGGAGATGCCAGGGATTGAACCTGGGACCTTCTGCTTCCCAAGCAGATGCTCTACCACTGAGCCACCGTCCCTCCCAACATGGATCTACGCGTGCTGTCATCAGCTGCTGCCGGCTCTCCTTCATCAGACTAGAATTCCAGGGCATCCAATGAAGCTGATGGGCAGTAGCTTCGGGATGGACAAAAGGAAACACCACTTTACACAGAGAGTGATTAAAATGTGGAATCTGCTGCCAGAGGATGTTGTGATGGCCACAGGAATAAATAGCTTTCAAAGGGGATCCGATGGATTCATGGAGGAGAAGGCTATCAATCGCTGCTAGCCATGGTGACTGCACAGAGCCTCCACATTTAAAGGCACTAATCCTTGGAATCCCAGAGCCAGAAGGCAATATCTAGGGAAGGTCTAGGCCTCCATGCTTTGTTGTTGATCGGCCACTGTGTGCGACGGGATGCTGGACTAGATGGTCTGATCATGCAGGTTCTTCTTAAGTTCTTATGGTCTTACATCACATGTGAGGTGGTACTGGGCACCTACGGTCTTCTTCACCATGGAAATTCTATCACTACATTGGTTGACCAGGTTTCAGCCTATGGTCTGTACCTGCTGATACGCGATTGAGACTGCAAGTTGCCATGAACAATGACAGACGTGCATTTTGTTGCTCAGTCGCACAGTCGAGTCTGACTCTTTGCGACCCCATGGACAAAGTCATGCCAGGCCCTCCTGTCTTCCACCATCCTCCAAAGTCTGCTCAAATTCATGTTTGTTACATCAGTAATGCTGTCCAGCCATCTCCTCTTTTGCTGTCCCCTTCTTCTTTTGCCTTCTGTCTTTCCCAGCATCAGGGTCTTTTCCAGTGACTGCTCCTTTCTCATTTAGTGGCCAAAGTATTTGAGCTTCAGCTTCAGCCTCTGACCTTCCAGGGAACAGTCTGGGTTGATTTCCCTTAGGACTGACTGATTGGATCTTCTTGCAGTCCAAGGGACTCTCAAGAGTCTTCTCCAGCACCACAATGCGAAAGCATCTACTCTTCTGTGCTCGGCCTTCCTTATGGTCCAAATCTCATGGCCATACATTGCTACTGGGAATACCATCCGTTTGATTCTACACTTTTGTTGGCAGGGTGATGTCTCTACTTTTTATTAAGTGTGCGGACTCTTATCTGGGAGAACCGGGTTTGATTCCCCACTCCTCCACTTGCACCTGCTGGAATGGCCTTGGGTCAGCCATAGCTCTGGCAGAAGTTGTCCTTGAAAGGGCAGCTGCTGTGAGAGCTCTCTCCAGCCCCACCCACCTCACAGGGTGTCTGTTGTGGGGGAGGAAGGTAAAGGAGATTGTGAGCCGCTCTGAGACTCTTCGGAGTGGAGGGCGGGATATAAATCCAATATCTTCATCTACCTCACAGGGTGCCTGTTGTGGGGGAGGAAGGTAAAGAAGATTGTGAGCCGCTCTGAGACTCTTCGGAGTAGAGGGCGGGATATAAATCCAATATCTTCATCTACCTCACAGGGTGTCTGTTGTGGGGGAGGAAGGTAAAGAAGATTGTGAGCCGCTCTGAGACTCTTCGGAGTGGAGGGCGGGATATAAATCCAATATCATCTTCTTCTTCTTCTTCTTCTTCTTCTTCTTCTTCTTCTTCTTCTTTTACACTGCTTAGGTTTGCCATAGCTGTCCTCTCAAGGAGCAAACATTTTTTAATTTCATGAAATGCTAGCTTTGAGACAGGTGACAGCAATCATTACCGTTGCACGCTGATTTCTAGAAAGATCTTTTCAGTTATAACCTGTGACACTTTTTTTTTTTTAAATGCAAGTCTCGTCCATCCCCTCATCTTTCATGCTTACACTTACCAGTGGTAATGATGCATCCTTTTTGACATTTAATTAATTTCATGCTGGTAAAATCAGCCCAGTCTCCACCACTGTCAGTGCGTAACTGAAAATAACAGATGTGCCCATCAGTTGTGTTTTTTCTGTCTAGTGATGCTCCCGTGTTTGACTGGAGACACTGCAATTAATCACAGACCCTTTTTGCCAGCGCCATTAATTGTTTTAGGCTTCGTAATCAGGTTTCCCAGAAAGAGAAAATAATCCAAAATACCCTGACTTGGATGGCCGAGGCTAACCCAATCTCATCAGATCTCAGAAGCTAAGTAGGGTCAGCCCTGCCTACTCTTTGGATGGGAGCAGGGGTGGAATTCTAGCAGGAGCTCCTTTGCATATTAGGCCACACCCACCCCTGATGTTGCCAATCCTCCTGGATCTTTCAGCAGGCCCTGTACGAAGAGCCCTGTAAGCTCCAGGATTGGCTACATCAGAGAGGTGTGGCCCAGGGGTGGAATTCTAGCAGAAGCGCCTTTGCATATTAGGCCACACACCCCCTGATGTAGCCAATCCTCCTGGAGCTTTCAGTAGGCCCTGTACGAAGAGCCCTGTAAGCTCCAGGAGGATTGGCTACATCAGAGAGGTGTGGCCCAGGGGTGGAATTCTAGCAGAAGCGCCTTTGCATATTAGGCCACACCCCCCCTGATGTAGCCAATCCTCCTGGAGCTTACAGTAGGCCCTGTACTAAAAGCCCTGTAAGCTCCAGGATGGGCTACATCAGACAGGTGTGGCCCAGGGGTGGAATTCTAGCAGGAGCTCCTTTGCATATTAGGCCACACACCCCTAAGACTCAGAGCGGCCTACAATCTCCTATATTTTCTCCCTCCACCACAGACACCCTGTGAGGTAGGTGGGGCTGAGAGAGCTCTTACAGCAGATGCTCTTTCAAGGACAATTCCTATGAGAGCTATGGCTGACCCAAGGCCATTCCAGCAGCTGCAAGTGGCAGAGTGGGGAATCAAACCCGGTTCTTCCAGAAAAGAGTCCGTGCACTTAACCACTACACCAAATTGGCTGGTGGATTCAAGGACATAACAATGTGCACCAGCCATGCCTGCTGTTGGCCCATTTGGCATCACTCAGGGCTTTTTTTGTAGCAGGAGCTCCTTTGCATATTAGGCCATGCACACCCTGATGTAGCCAATCCTCTCGGAGCTTACAGGGCTCTTAGTACAGGGCCTCCTGTAAGACAGTTTGATGTAGTGGTTAAGTGCACAGACTCTAATATGGGAGAACCTGGTTTGATTCGCACTCCTCCACTTGCAGCTGCTGGAATAGCCTTGGGTTAGCCATAGCTATCACAGGAATTGTCCTTGAAAGGGCAGCTTCTGTCAGAGCTCTCTCAGCCCCACCTACCTCACAGGGTGTCTGTTGTGGGGGAAGAAGATAAAGGAGATTGTAAGCCACTCTGAGACTGATTCAGAGAGAAGGGCAGGGTATAAATCTGCAGACTTCTTCTTCTTCTCCAGGAGGATTTGCTGCATCAGGTGGGTCTGGTCTAATATGCAAAGGAGTTCCTGTTGCTAAAAAAGCCCTGGCATCACTGATGGCTGGGAGGTGAGGTGTTGGGACCCTTGATGAGTTGTAGAGCCCCGTGTGGCTGCTGGTTCTGGATGGATGGTATTAGTTCGCACCAGTTAATACCTTCGGTATGATCCATCTCTCTCGGCTTGACTTCGCGAACGAAGATTTAAGAAGGGTGCAGTAGTCCACGTCTGCTGCAGGCTCGCTGGTGGCTGACAAGACCAATGCGGGACAGGCAGATCCGGCCGCAGTGGCTGCAGGGAAAAGTCTGATTTGGGGTTGGTGCTGTAGCAGTGCGATTCTTCCTCAATCTCCTTTTGTCCTCAAGACCAGCTATGCGTGCGTTCTCAAAGGAAGAGACAGCCTGGTGGATGGTGTGCCTCCATGCTTTGCAATCTGAGGCTAGGTCAGACCACTGGTGATGGTTGATGCGACAGGTGCCAAGGGATTTCTTCAAGGAGTCCTTGTACCTCTTCTTTGGTGCCCCTCTATTTCGATGGCCGGTGGAAAGTTCGCCATACAGAGCAATCTTGGGAAGGCGGTGGTTTTCCATCCTAGAAATATGCCCTGCCCAGCGCAGCTGCGTCTTCAACAGCAGTGCTTCGATGCTTGTAACCTCCGCCCTCTTGAGGACTTCAGTGTTGGTCACAAAGTCACTCCAGTGGATGTTGAGGATGGTGCGAAGGCAGCGCTGATGAAAGCGCTCAAGGAGTCGCAGGTGATGACGGTATAAAACCCACGATTCGGAGCCGTAAGTGAGGGGTGTCAACACAACCGCTTTGTAAACATTGATCTTTGTGCCTTTTTTCAGATGCTTGTTGCTCCATACTCTTTTGTGCAGTCGGCCAAATGCACGGTTTGCCTTTGCCAGCCTGTTGTCGATCTCTTTGTCAATCTTGGCATCTGAGGAGATGATGCACCCCAGGTAGCTGAACTGCTGGACTGTCTTCAGTACTGATTCACCCACAGTGATGCAGGGAGGGTGATAATCTTCCTGGGGTGCAGGCTGGTGGAGAACTTCTGTCTTCTTCAGACTAACTTCTAGGCCGAATAGCTTGGCAGCCTCTGCAAAGCAGGACGTCATATGCTGCAGAGCTGATACCGAGTGGGAGACGAGTGCAGCATCATCAGCAAACAGTAGCTCTCGGATGAGTTTTTCCATTGTCTTGGAGTGAGCCTTTAGTCGCCTCAGGTTGAACAGACTGCCATCGGTGCGATAGCGGATGTAGACACCATCGTCATCATCTAGATCTACTGCGGCTCTTTGAAGCATCATGCTAAAGAAGATCGTAAAGAGAGTTGGCGCGAGAACGCAGCCTTGCTTTACACCTGTGCCTATTGGGAAGGGCTCCGAGAGGTCATTGCAGTGTCTGACTTGGCCTCGCTGGTCTTCATGTAGCTGGATGATCATGCTGAGGAATCTCGGGAGACATCCTAAACGTTCCAAGATTTGCCACAGGCCTTTCCTGCTAACGGTATCGAAAGCTTTGGTAAGGTGGACAAAAGTCACATATAGACCCTTGTTCTGTTCCCTGCATTTCTCTTGGAGCTGCCTGAGAACAAATACCATGTCGGTGGTGCTCCTGTTAGCTCTGAAGCCGCACTGACTCTCTGAGAGGAGTTCTTCTGCAATGGTGGACACCAGTCTGTTCAGAAGTATTCTGGCAAGGATTTTGCCTGTGATGGAGAGCAGGGTTATCCCCCGGTAGTTGGAGCAGTCTGACTTTTCTCCTTTGTTCTTGTATAGAGTGATGATGATTGCATCGCGAAAGTCCTGTGGTAGTTTGCCTTGTTCCCAGCAGGTGACAAGTACTTTGTGAAGTGTGCTATGTAGTACTGTGCCCCCATGCTTCCAGATCTCTGGTGGGATTCCATCAACTCCCGCTGCCTTGCCACTTTTCAGTTGCTTGATGGCTTTAACAGTCTCTTCTAGGGTGGGGATCTCATCCATATGAAGCTGCCTTATACTGAATCAGACCCTCGGTCCATCAAAGTCAGTATTGTCTATACTCAGTATTGTCCAACTCTGTTTTCACTGGTTGAAGTGGGGTGAGGTGGATTGCTGAATCTTGAACTACGCGGTTGGCACTGAAGAGAGCCTGAAAATACTCCGACCACCGGTTCAGTATGGATGCCTTGTCTGTGAGGAGCACTTGGCCGTCTGCACTACGCAAGGGACTTTGAGCCTGATATGATGGGCCATATACTGCCTTCAGGGCTTCGTAGAACCCTCTTAAATCATCAGTGTCTGCACACAGCTGGGTTCTCTCTGCAAGCTTGGTCCACCAATCGTTCTGAATGTCTCGAAGCTTGTGCTGGAGGTTGCTACATGCAGCGCGAAAGATTGCTTTTTTCCCGGGACAGGAGGGCTGAGCAAGATGTGCTTGGTAGGCAGATCTCTTTTTCGCTAGTAATTCTTGGATCTCTTGATTGTTCTCGTCAAACCAGTCCTTGTTTTTTCCTTGTGGAGAACCCAAGGACTTCTTCAGAGGTCAACAGGATGGTAGTTTTTAGGTGTTCCCAGAGTGCTTCTGGAGAAGGGTCTGTGGGGCAACTGGGGTCCTCAATTCTTGACTGGAGTTTTGCCTGGAAGGCAGCTTTAACTTCAGCTGACTGAAGGCTGCCAACCTGAAGCTTCCTCCGAGGGATACCTCCTCTCCTGGGTGTGGGTTTAAAGTGAAGACGGAGATTGCAGCGTACTAGACGATGATCCGTATGACATTCCACACTGGGCATTACTCGGGTGTGTAAGACATCTCGAAGGTCTCTCTGGCGCACCAGAATGTAGTCGATAAGGTGCCAGTGCTTGGACCGTGAGTGCATCCAGGTTGTCTTCAGGCTGTTCTTCTGCTGAAAGATAGTGTTGGTGATGGTAAGCTGGTGCTCCATGCAGAATTCTAGCAGGAGGCGCCCGTTATCATTCCAGTTGCCAATGCCGTGTTTGCCAAGTACTCCTTTCCAGGCTTCCGTGTCTTTACCTACTCTGGCATTGAAGTCGCCAAGGATGATCACCTTGTCCTCTGTAGGGGTCTTCCGTACGAGGTTGCGTAGATCAGCATAGAACTTGTTCTTTTCTGCAGGATCTGCTTGAAGAGTTGGGGCATACACACTGAAGAGTGTTGCATGCTGCTTGTTTTGAAGTGGGAGGCGCATGGACATGATGCGATCTGAGTGACCTGTTGGCAGGTTTTTGAGTTTGGAGGCAATGGAGTTCCTGACCATGAAGCCAACGCCAGAAAGGCGGCTCTCAGCCTTTGACTTACCCGACCAGTAGAGGGTATAGCCAGCACCATATTCTTGAAGACTACCTTCCTCAGGGAAATGGACCTCACTGAGAGCTGCTATGTCTATATTCAACCTGAGAAGTTCGTGGGCAACTAGAGCAGAGCGTCGTTCAGGGCGACCACTGTCTACTGCGTCAAGCATGGTTCTGATGTTCCAACACGCAAGCTTAAGTCTTTGCACACTTTGTGAGGCAGGTGCATGCCTTTTCTTTGTTGTTATTTTTTGACCGCAAGTAAGGATGCCCGTTGACCGTGGCTATCCAACTGGGGTGGGGGAGACGAGCTTTGTTTAGGCCACCTTTTCTAGACCCCTCTCCATGTGGAGCAAGCAGTGCTGTCCCTAGATAAGGCTGCTTGGTCATTCAGGGTGCTGCCGAAAGATGCTTTCGTCTCCGGGTCAGCATCAGGCAACCAATACCCTGAACCGCCTACATGCAGGATCGGGACTGCGGCTTCCAGTGGCATCTTCCACCTGCCGTTTCGCCCCTTGCCCATCGCTGCAGGACTTGGTGTGTTGTGGGTTGTGGATGTGGATATGCCCTTCAGGCCTGCGCAGAGGAACATAAGAACATAAGAGAAGCCATGTTAGATCAGGCCAATGGCCCATCCAGTCCAACATTCTGTGTCACACAGCGGCCAAATATATATATATATATATACACACACATACACACTGTGGCTAATAGCCACTGATGGACCTCTGCTCCATATTTCTATCTAACCCCTTCTTGAAGGTGGCCATGCTTGTGGCCGCCACCACCTCCTGTGGCAGTGAATTCCACATGTTAATCACCCTTTGGGTGAAGAAGTACTTCCTTTTATCCGTTTTAACCTGTCTGCTCAGCAATTTCATCGAATGCCCACGAGTTCTCGTATTGTGAGAAAGGGAGAAAAGTACTTCTTTCTCTACTTTCTCCATCCCATGCATTATCTTGTAAACCTCTATCATGTCACCCCTCAGTCGACGTTTCTCCAAGCTAAAGAGCCCTAAGCGTTTCAACCTTTCTTCATAGGGAAGGTGTTCCAGCC
The DNA here is from genome assembly GCF_032191835.1 of Heteronotia binoei. Classification (NCBI taxonomy): domain Eukaryota; kingdom Metazoa; phylum Chordata; class Lepidosauria; order Squamata; family Gekkonidae; genus Heteronotia; species Heteronotia binoei. The sequence goes on from NC_083224.1 coordinate 15,820,655, forward strand.
CTTTAATCATTCTAGTTGCCCTTTTCTGAACTTTCTCCAATGCTATAATATCCTTTTTGAGGTGCGGCGACCAGAACTGCACACAGTACTCCAAATGAGACCGCACCATCGATTTATACAGGGGCATTATGATACTGGCTGATTTGTTTTCAATTCCTTTCCTAATAATTCCCAGCATGGCGTTGGCCTTTTTTATTGCAAACGCACACTGCCTTGACATTTTCAGTGAATTATCTACCACGACCCCAAGATCTCTCTCTTGGTCAGTCTCTGCCAGTTCACACCCCATCAACTTGTATTTGTAGCTTTTGTAGTATTGTAGTATTTGTAACTTGTATTTGTAGGAATTTTTAGGTGAGGCACAGTGTGCGCAGTACTGGCTCCACCCTTTCACCTTGGGGTCATCTGCCATGGCCCAGTAAGCCGGGACGCCGGCAGCGAGTCCTCCAGGTGGTAGGTGTTACATTAACGAGCTCTATCTGCCCGGGTTTGATGTTAGAGTTTTCCTTCTCTTGGCTGACGAGGTTGGTGAGCCCAGCCTGCGCATCCGGTTATACCGCCGGACATTCGGTCGCACCATGACGTGGCAAACTCTGTGGCAAACACACATGATCCATCTACACATACTTCAAACATCCCATGCTGCTTTTGATCCACCATTACACAGCCAGCGTGGTCCAGTGAATAGAATAGATTAGTTTATTTGGTCAATAACCAGTACATGTCTCTATACTAAAACCACAGTAATATTGTGGGTACACCATAACACCAAAATTTTAAAGAATTGACTATCTTGTCTACAACAGTTCTAAGAACACTCATAAAAAGAACCTAAACCTCACAAATTCACTTAGCCTCTAAGTTACATGTGGACTTTTTCTTTGCAAATTTTAAGAGCTATGGCTAAGAATTTAGCACCATCTAATATGAACTGCGGATTAAGGTCAAATGATAGTTTCTGGCTTACTTCCATGTCTGAAAACCCATAAAATGTGTTGTCTAGTGGTTAAGAGCAGGGAACTCTAACCTGGAGAACTGGGTTCGATTCCCAACTTCTCCTCCTGTAGTCTGCTGGGTGACCCTTGCAAAAGAAACATTTTCTGCGGTTGTCCCCGGATTCTTAGAATGAAATGGGAAATTTGTCTTTCCATTGTTCTAGTTTGTTGACTCTAAAAGTTGGCCTGATCTTAGCACCGAGGGCAGGCTGCTATTCATAGAATCGTAAAATCATAGAGCTGGAAGGGACCTCTAGGGTCATCTAGTCCAACCCCCTGCACAATGCAGGAAACTCACAAACACCTCCCCCTAAATTCACAGGATCTTCATTGCTGTCAGATGCCCATCTAGCCTCTGTTTAAAAACCTCCAAGGAAGGAGAGCCCACCACCTCCCGAGGAGGAAGCCTGCTCCACTGAGGAATCGCTCTAACGGCCAGGAAGTTCTTCCTAATGTTCAGCCGGAAACTCTTTTGATTTAATTTCAACCCATTGGTTCTGGTCCTACCATCCGGGGCCACAGAAAACAATTCCACACCATCCTCTATAGGACAGCCATTCAATGACTTGAAGATGGTGATCATACCACCTCTCAGCCGCCTCCTCTCCAGGCTAAACATCTCCAGCTCTTTCAACCTTTCCTCATAGGACTTGGTCTCCAGACCCCTCACCATTTTCGTTGCCCTCCTCTGGACCCGTTCCAGCTTGTGTATATTCTTCTTAAAATGTGGTGCCCCAAACTGAACACAATACTCCAGGTGAAGTCTTACCATTGGTTCTGGTCCTACCATCTAGGGCCACAGAAAACAATTCCACACCATCTTCTATATGACAGCCCTTCAAGTACTTGAGGATGGGGATCCTATCACCTCTCAGCCGCCTCCTCTCCAGGCTAAACATCCCCAGCTCCTTCAACCTTTCCTCATAGGACTTGGTCTCCAGACCGCTTGCCATCGTTGCCCTCCTCTGGACCCGTTCCAGCTTGTCTGTATCCTTCTTAAAATGTGGTGCCCCAAACTGAACACAATACTCCAGGTGAAGTCTTACCAGAGCAGAGTCAAGCGATACCATCACATTACGTGATCGGGACACTAGACTTCTGTTGACACAGCCCAAACTTGCATTTATTATTTATTATTCATTTATGTCAGATTTGACCTCTGCTTAACTTACGGTCAACTACCAGGTATACCATGAGTGTGACTGACGAGCGACAAGCAAAAATATCCAGAATTTAACAAATGATGCTGCGAAGTTCATGGCAAACACGTCCAGCAGACGAATGTATCGTTTTTTTCACTGCGGCGATCGTGAGTTGAGCTGCGGATCTCACATTGCCCTTGTCCGACTTGAGCAGTCACCAAACGTCTTTGCAACTGCGCATAAGCTGGGATGATCAAGCATCGTTTCCTTCTGCCCACCAGATGCCCCTGCCTGTACATGAACACCAGTGAAGCTGCCTTATAATGAATCAGACCTAGGGATGACCACGAACTGAGAAAATGTAGTTTGGTTTGTAGTTTGTGGCATGCCCAGTTTGTGAATTTTTCGCTGCCACACACACCGGTTCAGTTCACGAGTTCATGATGTGGTAGAATGACTAACTCCCCTCTATCTGCCCTCCAAGTTTGGTGAGGATTGGATTTACGGGGTCCAGGTTATGCCACCCCCCTCCCCAAAGAAGGTGGGTCAGGTAATTAATATCTTTTGGGGGGGGGGGGTGACCAAAAGAGTTTGGTGTACAATTTTGGTCACCACACCTCAAAAAAGATGTATAGCACTGGAAAAAGTCCAGAAAAGGGCAACTAGAATGATTAAAGGGTTAGGACACTTCCCCTATGAAGAAAGGTTAAAGTGCTTGGGGCTCTTTAGCTCGGAGAAATGTCGACTGAGGGGTGACCTAATAGAGGTTTACAAGATTATGCATGGGACAGAGAAGGCAGAGAAAGAAGTCCTTTTCTCCCTTTCTCACAATACAAGAATGTGTGGGCACTCAGTGAAATTGCTGAGCAGTCCAGTTAGAACAGATAAAAGGAAGTACTTCTTCACCCAAAGGGGGATTCACACATGGAATTCACAGGAGGAGGTGGCAGCTACAAGCATAGACAGCTTCAAGAGGGGATTGGATAAACATATGGAGCAGCGGTTCCTCAGTAGCTATTAGCCACAGTGTATTGTTGGAACTCTCTGTCTGGGGCAGTGATGCTCTGTATTCGTGGTGTTTTGGGGGGGGGGGCAACAGTGGGAGGGCTTCTAGTGTCCTGGACCCACCGGTGGAGCTCCTGATGGCACCTGGTTTTTTGGCCACTGTGTGACACAAAGTGTTGGACTGGATGGGCCACTGGCCTGATCCAACATGGCTTCTCTTATATTCTTATGTGATACAGAGTGTTGGACTGGATGGGCCATTGGCCTGATCCAACAGGGCTTCTCTTATATTCTTATGTGACTCAGAGTGTTGGACTGGATGGGCCACTGGCCTGATCCAACAGGGCGTCTCTTATGTGATATAGAGTGTTGGACTGGATGGGCCATTGGCCTGATCCAACAAAGCTTCCCATGTTCTTAGGTTGCTCCCAAGAAAGCGCTTTCCAAGGAAATGGCAGTCATTTTGACTGGCACAGATTCAAGAGTGTACAGAATGGATCCCCTCTCCTCCACTTGCAGCTGCTGGAATGGCCTTGAGTCAGCCTTGGATTCTGTACAAGCTAGAGACATTAAAGCCTCAGGGGATGTCTCCCAGATGCTCCTCTATATGCCTTCCAACTTCTGCCACATTTAGATGGAGGGGAGACTGTCTGTCTGGAATTGTATCAATTCACGGACTGGCATGAATTGCTGTGAACAATTTGAAAATTCACAGGAAATTCATTCCAGCCGACCTGCCACGAACTTCACTTTGCGAATCACAAACTGGCCAAAATTCATCATGAACTTTAGTTCTTGAGCCAGTTCATGCCATTCCCTCATTGTACCATCGGTCCATCACGGTCAGTATCGTCCGCTCAGACCTGCAGCAACTCCCCAGGGTCTCAAGTGGAGGTCTTTCTCATCACCTCCTGCCTGGTCCTTTTAGCTGGAGGTGCCAGGAATTGAACCTGGGACCTTCTGCATGCCAAGGAGATGCTCTGCCACTGAGCCATGGCCCCTGCCCACAACTCCTCAGATGGAGGTCTTTCCCATCACCTCCTGCCTGGTCCTTTTAACTGCAGGTTCCAGGGATTGAACCTGGGACCTTCTGCATGCCAAGCAGAGGCTCTACCACTCAGTCATCGCCTCTCCCCATCTGTGCAGTATGTAAAATCAATTCTTTTCCAGCATCACGAATGCTTGGGTCAGGTAATTAAATGATGCAGTTGGGAGGGGGGGGGGGCTATGAATCCCATAAGCGGTGTGAAAATGGGTATGTACATAATAACCTCAACAACGTACACCAAAAGGCCAAATGGCAGAGGTCATTTCACAGAAGAAGAGGTGCCAGAGCTCAGTAGCACAACTTATTTGCATAACTCATTTGCATATGCCACGCCCCCTGACATCACTGGAAGGTGGACTATAAATTACGTCAGCTCAGCATCTATCTTAAAATGCTTCTTGAATTGGAATTGTCATAATAAAACCTTACTCCCATTACTCTCTCCTATGTGACCACAGTGGGAAGAAGAAGAAAAAGAAGAGGAGGAGGAGGAGGACTGTAGATTTATACCCTGTCCTCTCTGAATCAGTCTCAAAGCAGCTTACAATCGCCTTCATCTCCTCTCGCCACAACAGATGCCCTGTGAGGTGGGTGGGGCTGAGAGGGCTCTCCCATGTCTTTCAAGGACATCTCTGCAAGAGCTATGGCTGACCCAAGGCCATTCCAGCAGCTGCAAGTGGAGGAGTGCGAATCAAACCTGGTTCTCCCAGATTAGAGTCTGTGCACTTAACCACTACATCAAACTGTCTTACAGGAGGCCCTGTACTAAGAGCTCCGGGAGGATTGGCTACATCAGGGGGTGTGTGGCCTAATATGCAAAGGAGCTCCTGCTACAAAAAAAGCCCTGAGCGATGCCAAATGGGCCAACAGCAGGCATGGCTTGTGCACATGGTCATGCCCTTGAGATGCAGCTCTGGAGCTTGTCTTCCTCCTGGCCATTCCAGCAGCTGCAAGTGGAGGAGTGAAGAATCAAACCCACACACTAAACCACCACACCTAACTGGCTCTCCACACCAAACTGATGAAGATTTACATCTGTCTGCTTTATATGTTTTGGTTATCTCCCCACTTTTTGGTGGGTGGTGGGTGGGGAAAAATATCGGGATGTTTGACAAATCTTAGAGTTCAGCAAAATTCTCACAAGGGGTTTGAACCATGGTGCCCAGAAAAGTATTTGGGGAGCAGGGTGTTTAAGAAAGAAAGAGCACAGTAAAATTTAGAGGTTCTGGAGCTCCACTCCTGTAAGACTTTTTAAAAAACGAAGCACATCACTGGCTCACCGACTGGTTTGCTCCCTCTTTATTTAAATGAGCAGCCAGCAGCAACCACCAATCTGGAGGGATGGGAGGGACTTGGCATCCCATCGGGCTACATGAGAAATGCTGCCGAATGTACTGTAGTGTTTGAATTTTGTTGTTCAGTCGCACAGTCGAGTCCAACTCTTTACGACCCCATGGACAAAGTCACGCCACGCCCTCCTGTCTTCCACCATCCTCCGAAGTCTGCTCAAATTCGTGTTTGTTACATCAGTAACGCTGTCCAGCCATCTCATCTTTTGCCGTCCCCTTCTTCGTTTGCCTTCTTCTTTCCCAGCATCAGGGTCTTCTCCAGGAAGTGCTCCCTTCTCATTTGGTGGCCAAAGTATTGGAGCTTCAGCTTCAGCATCTGACCTTCCAGGGAACAGTCAGGGTCGATTTCCCTTAGGACTGACTGATTGGATCTTCTTGCAGTCCAAGGGACTCTCAAGAGTCTTCTCCAGCACCACGGCTCAAAAGCATCTATTCTTCTGCGCTCGGCCTTCCTTATAGTCCAGCTCTCACAGCCATACATTACTACAGAGTGTTTGAATACAAGGGAAGTAATTAGGGTTGGCAGTGTCCAGGGTTCTCTCCCTGTATATGTACAAACAAAACATTTCACCTGCACCCAGCAGATACAGCACTGGAGGAAACAGAACAGCAAGCAAATTTAATTTATTACTTAATTATATTTATTAAATTTGTATCCCGCTCTCCCTGAGCCCAGCTCAGAGCAGGTGGATCAAAATTCTCTTTAGCCAGTGAACCAGTAAAGAGAGGCATGTAAGCCACTCTCTGAAAAGATGGAGCTATTGACACCATCTTTGTGTGTGTGTGTGTGTAAGTTCCATCAATCACTTCCGATTATAGTGACCTTATGAAAGCCAGTTAGTATAGTGGTTAAGAGTGGCAGACTCTAATCCAGAGAACTGAGTTTGATTCCCCCCCCCCAATCCACATACAGCTACCTTCAGCCAGTCTCGGTTCTCTCTGAACTCTCTCAGCCTCACCTACCTCACAGGGTGTCTGTTGTGGGGGGAGGAAGGGAAGGCGATTGTAAGCCTCTCTGAGACTCCAAGTGAAGAGACGGACATAATCTAACCACCACCACCACCTCCTCTTCTGCTTCTTCTTCTGAATTAAAGACCTCTGAAATGTCCTTTCGTTAACAGCCTTGCTCGAGTCTTACAGTCTGAGGGCCATGTCTTCCTTGATTGAGTTAATCCATCTCCTAGTTTCTTTAAATGAAACATAGGCCGTTTTCCCACTGAGCTTACCTCGGAGCGACGTCCCTCTTCACCGCGCAGCGTCTGCGCGGATTTCCCACCAACTGCTCCGAGTAACCAAGTAGAGTCGCGGCTTTTGCGTCGCTAACGTAAACTGGTTTTTAGCGGTTTCCATTTGCGACGCAAAAGGTCGGGAACTTCCTGGTTCCTCGGAGCAGCCTCGGAGCAGTTGGTGGGAAATCCGCGCAGACGCTGCGCGGTGAAGAGGGACGTCGCTCCGAGGTAAGCTCAGTGGGAAAACGGCCTAAGTCTTCAGGGCCAGATGAACTGCATCCAAGGGTACTAAAAGAGCTTGCGGATGTAATTTCTGAGCCTTTGGCTATCATTTTTGAGAATTCTTGGATTTTTGGTTTTTATAATTTTTTATTGATTTTAACTACAAAGAAAAGAAGCACAAGCAAAGATGCATTAAAGAAGGGGAAGGGTGGATACATAGTGGGAAAAACAGAAACAAAGAGAAATACAAGTTTATCAGTTACAGTTCTACCTCCAAGTGGAATACCTCATTCTTTCTACCCGCAAGTACAAAATTCTCCTCATATATTTTACCAACTTTATCTTTCATTATAGCTTTTTAACTAAACTATAACTTAAACTACAAGTCCAAACAATTCTTCTTCGGCATATATAGATGTAAAAAACAAAAACAAAGGAGCAGTCTCAACACAGAGCTGGATAGCTACACTTAACCATATTGAAAGCACAAGAAGAAGAAGAAGAAGATATTGGATTTATATCCCGCCCTCCACTCCAAAGAGTCTCAGAGCGGCTAACAATCTCCTTTACCTTCCTCCCCCACAACAGACACCCTGTGAGGTGGGTGGGGCTGGAGACGGCTCTCACAGCAGCTGCCCTTTCAAGGACAACCTCTGCCAGAGCTATGGCTGACCCAAGGCCATGCTAGCAGGTGCAAGTGGAGGAGTGGGGAATCAAACCCGGTTCTCCCAGATAAGAGTCCGCACACTTAACCACTACACCAAACTGGCTCTCAGAGTAACTTGTTAGTTTAACAATATCATCATTAGAATAAACATATGAAATATCATGAAGGCACAGAGTAACTTGTTAGTTTAACAATATGATCATTAAAATAAAAATATGCAACCAATATCTTTATCCTTGACAAGCTAAGAATATAATATACTAGCTTGACTATGTCGATACTGACAGTTTCTCCAGAAAAACCTACTAAGAGCAGATCTACCAGATTAAAAAACAGTTGTGTTGTCTGCCCTCTTAACCATTGATTCAAAATTAACTGTTTATTTATCTAACATTTTTTTTGCAAAACTTTTCCATCCTTAGAATCTCACTTGACCTTTTAAAATCACATATCAATTCTTGTGAAAAATTCCATATTTAGTTACACACAGAGGAAGCAACAATTCAAAGACCCTTCTTCCTGAAAAATTCTTACGTCTTGATTTTGCTGCTTAACTCAATCATATTGAAAATGCAAACTAGCTTATTAGTTTAACAATGTCATCATTAAAATAAGCATAAGAGGCAAATATCTTTATCTATTAAGTGCAGATCTACCTAGTTGCGAGATAATTATGTTGTCTACCTTCTTAGAAATATAGCCCAAAAATCTCACTTAGCCTTTTAAAATCATAGCTCTTATTGGAAATTCCATATCAGACTGCCCACAAGATCTGCCCAATTACAAGTTAATTATATTGTCTGCCTTCTTAAAATGTAATCCAAATTAACTATTTATTTACTTAAAATTCTTTTCAAAACTTTTCATTCCTTTAGCTTTTATATCCATATTACACTAGCAGAAACAGCTTAATGTAACCCAAAAATTTCACTTTGCCTTTTAAAATCGCATGTCAGTTCTTGTTGAAAGTTCCATATCTGACTATCCACAGAGAGAGAGAGTTTAAAAATCCTTATTCCTGAAGAATTTCCACATCTTGATTCTTTGGCTAAAACGCACCTTCTTGCTCCTTAATGCAATTCTCCCTCTCAGTAACAGTAGGAAGAATTCCACGCCATTTGTTCCTCTCAGCAGAACTTCAATCAGTCTCAATTTCCGGTCTTGCTTTTTAACTGCGCCATAAGGTTCCATTTTGGTTTTCGTTTGTTCATTTCCCAGCGGATCACTCTCCCCTTCCAATTCGACAGACGTCACCAGGATCTCTTTAAAACTCTGCTCATGTTGATTTGAGATTAAGCTAGCTTTCAACATCAAAGCTCCCATTTGTTTTTTAATCAACTCCGTTAAGAAGAAGAAGAAGAAGAAGAAGAAGAAGAAGAAGAAGAAGAAGAAGAAGAAGAAGAAGAAGAAGAAGAAGATGATGATGATATTGGATTTATATCCCGCCCTCCACTCCGAAGAGTCTCAGAGCAGCTCACAATCTCCTTTACCTTCCTCCCCCACAACAGACTCCCTGTGAGGTAGATGAAGATATTGCATTTATCTCCCGCCCTCCACTCCGAAGAGTCTCAGAGTGGCTCACAATCTCCTTTACCTTCCTTCCCCACAACAGACACCCTGTGAGGTAGATGAAGATATTGGATTTATCTCCCGCCCTCCACTCCGAAGAGTCTCAGAGCGGCTCACAATCTCCTTTCCCTTCCTCCCCCACAACAGACACCCTGTGAGGTAGATGAAGATATTGGATTTATCTCCCGCCCTCCACTCCGAAGAGTCTCAGAGCGGCTCACAATCTCCTTTACCTTCCCCCCCACAACAGACACCCTGTGAGGTAGATGAAGATATTGGATTTATCTCCCACCCTCCACTCCGAAGAGTCTCAGAGCAGCTCACAATCTCCTTTACATTCCTCCCCCACAACAGACACCCTGTGAGGTGGGTGGGGCTGGAGAAGGCTCTCACAGCAGCTGCCCTTTCAAGGACAGAGAGCGGTCCACAATCTCCTTTCCCATCCTCCACCACAATAGACACCCTGTGAGGTGGGTGGGGCTGGAGAGGGCTCTCACAGCAGCTGCCCTTTCAAGGACAACCTCTGCCAGAGCTATGGCTGACCCAAGGCCATTCCAGCAGGTGCAAGTGGAGGAGTGGGGAATCAAACCCGGTTCTCCTAGATTAGGGTCCGCGCACTTAGCCACTACACCAAACTGGCTCGGTTAATGAACCAAGATCCTGCTTCAGAGAACTTATGTTACAAAATATGTCTTTTTTATAAAAACATTTCGCTTGGCAGTGCCATTTTTCTCTGTCAGCAAACTCAGTCTATTAATCCAAGTTGAAAAGTAGCTCAAAGATCCAGTTAGTCCATCCTTCCAAATCTCCTCCAGCTGTGATTGTGAATATTATCATTTCAATTGCAGTCAGACAATGGAGACAGCTCTCTGTAGAATATATATCATTTTGTTCAGGCCGTATTGCAGCCAAATAATAACCTCTTTAACACATGCCCAATTATAATTCGGGTCGATTTGAGTATCTGTATTCCATCAAAGTGTTGCCAATGCTTAAAGTTGCAGCTTAACTTTTCGAAGCCTCATTCACCGGGAAAGTAGGGGTGCAATCGACCTCTTTCCCTTCCTTTGAGCTGACCCGCTTGTTGTTATGTAAAACGACCCAATAGCCAGTGGTATTGAAAGCACATTTACTTGTCAAGTAGAATTGCTGTGCTTGGGGTAGAGAAACGATACATCAGAAGCTTATCGAAAGGAAAGAAAGCAAGCGTTCAGGCGTTCACCTTTTTCTGCTGTAATAGCTATCATGGCGGTGAAGCTTCGGGGCATGCAAGAAGGACAGGAACAGCCGCCGCTATGCCCTGGCTACCTGCAAAAGTCCCATGCCGAAAGGAAACCCCTCCAGGGTCTCCTTATGGGGGTGCCGCATCTGTGGCACCCCTTCAACTGCCTGATTCAGAGGGGCCACAGGAGGACAATCCGCGGGCCCCCCTGAGCTCAAAATGCCATAACCCAGAAGAAATGAGAATTCTTGGAGAACAGGAGAGGTGCTGGAAGATTGGAGGCGGGCAAATGTTGTCCCCATCTTCAAGAATGCGGAAAAGGAGGATTCAAGTAACTACCGACCTGTCAGCTTGACATCTATACTTGGAAAAGTTTTAGAACAAATCATCAAACAGTCAGTCCTGGAACATTTGGAAAGGATGGCTGGGATTACTAAGAGCCAGCATGGGTTTCTCAAGAACAAGTCATGTCAGACTAACCTGATTGTTTTTTTGAGAAAGTGCTAGATCAGGGGAATGCTGTAGACATCGTTTACCTTGATTTCAGTAAGGCTTTTGATAAGGTTCCACATACTATCCTTGTTGGAAAGAAAGCACCAATCATTTCCGACTCTGGGGTGACGTTGCTTTCACAACGTTTTTCACGGCAGACTTTTTACGGGGTGGTTTGCCATTGCGTTTCCCAGTCATCTACATTTCCTCCCAGCAAGCTGGGTACTCATTTTACCAACCTCGGAAGGATGGAAGGCTGAGTCAACCTGGAGCCGGCTATCTGAAAACCCAGCTTCCGCCGGGGATCAAACTCAGGTCCTGAGTGTCAGAACTTGTAACTTTCCTATATGCTGTTAGCCTATGTGACTCCATATTGTAACCAAACACTAACCCATGCAACCTTGCTTCAACCACTAACCAACATTCTTATGCATTTCAAACAAACTGTGATCACTGAAGGGTGACAGATAGCCTCTGGTCAACATCTGCAGGTGCCCCTTTGAAGCCAGGCCGGTCGGGCTTTCTCAGCAGGACTCCATCCTCCCTTACTGATAACAGGCCCTGAGAAACAGACAGTTGTCTCTAGCGGTGTGAAAGATCGTTTTATTGTTGTCACCATAACCGCATAAAATGTAACCAATGCTAACTTTCGGTATCAGTGTTATCCTGTACCTTCAGCTCTGTAGTTCTCAATAAACGCCTATACTTTTGTAACAAAGTCTTGGGCCTCGGTTGGAGTTCTTCCAGTTCTGACACTGAGCAGAGCTTAGGACTGCAGTACTGCAACTTTAACACTCTGCACCACGGGGCAGATTCTTGTTGACAAGTTGGTAAAATGTGGTTTGGATCCTGTTACCATTAGGTGGATCTGTAACTGGTTGACAGATCACACCCAAAAAGTGCTTGTGAATGGTTCCTCATCCTCTTGGAGAGGAGTGACAAGTGGAGTGCCTTAAGGCAGGGGTGGCCAACAGTAGCTCTCCAGATGTTTTTGCCTACAACTCCCATCAGCCCCAGCCAGCATGGCCAATGGCTGGGGCTGATGGGAGTTGTAGGCAAAAAACATCTGGAGAGCTACTGTTGGCCACTCCTGCCTTAAAGAATTGTCCTGGGACCTGTTTTGTTCAACATCTTTATAAATGATTTGGATGAAGGAATAGAGGGAATGCTTATTAAATTTGCAGGTGATACTAAATTGGGAGGGGTTGCAAATACAGTAGAACAAGGGTGGCCAACGGTAGCTCTCCAGATGTTTTTTGCCTACAACTCCCATCAGCCCCAGCCATTGGCCATGCTGGTTGGGGCTGATTGGGAGTTGTCGGCAAAAACATCTGGAGAGCTGCCGTTGTCCACCCCTGCAGTAGAAGACAAAAACAGGATACGGGATGATCTTGACAGGCTGGAAAACTAGGCTAAAATCAAGAAAATGAATTTTAACAGGGATAAATGTAAAGTTATGCATTTAGGTAGGAAAAATCCTACCCGATACGCAGATACGCAGGTGCCAGAATATTGTCCAGATCTAGAGATTTCTGAAATTCACCAACTTGTTAAGTTTTCAACGAATATCCCTATTGACGAACAAAGCATTTTCAGTTTGGATTTGGGCAAGTGACGGTGCATCTCATTGCTATAGAAATCAACAATTAGTTAGAGGAGTAACAGCTATAGAGCACGGAAAATATGCTCTAATTCCAACCATCTGGTACATCCTTCTGTTCATAGTCTTGCTTCGATACTTGCTCTGTTTGAGAAGCAGTTTTTATACAGCCCAAGTTAATGCATCTTCATACACAGAGATCTTGCCACATCAGGTCTTCTATCTAATACTGGGACTTCCGGGGAGGAAAATGGCGGGCTGAGTTGTCTCTCACATCGGGAGCAAGCTGAAGATCTTGTTCGGGGTAGTGGAGGGCAATCTAAGCCCACTGCCTACCTTTCTCAGTGAGAGAAAGGACCAAGACATGCACTTAAAACTTTGGAAGAGATTTACCTTGGCTGAAAAGGAACCCTGAAGGGGGTTCCTTTGAGGCTTTGAGGGGTCTCAGAAGTTTGCATAGTTATCGTCTGCAAGATCTTTCAGAGTCATCGATTTGGCATAAGCCCGTCAAGATCCTAACCTTCTGGGACAATTCTAAACAACTAAAGTTTTGGAAGACCAGTGGAACTTGGATAAGTGAAGAAAAAAAGGTACAGAAGCTCTCTTTTCACTCCGGAGTTATTTACAGACTAAAGGGATATATTAAAGGTGGGAAGAAAGGGAAAATATAAAACTTGCAATTAGAAGAAAGAAGTTGAGAAGTTGGGACTGTTTTAATACAAAAGACAGTGTTAAAAACTGCTAAAATTCGAAAAGGAAATTTAGTTGTGTCTACTTGCGGTTTGCGGTTTCCTGAAATGTAAATAGCCACGTTGCATTGGAATATTACTGGAATAGTTCTTCAACCCTTCTGAGCAAGACAGGAAGTGCGTCAAGTATCGTGAGATTTCCATGAGAGTTGAAGCTGATACAGACAGGAAGCAGTAAAGAAAAAAGCCTACTCTACATCATAGAGAAACATCGGCAGCCATTGCTGGGAGGTCCGATTTAAAATATTGTTTTAAAAAGAACTGGGACTTTAAAAATTGACAGAATCGACGGGAAAGAGGGTAAGAGGACAAGATCTATTGACTACATTACTGGTGGGCTCCTGGGAGGACTTTAAAAGGGGAAAAAAAATTTTTAAAGGGGAAAAATCGCGGCCGCCATCTTGGAATTTTTGAAGGCTTTTTTGATAAATATCTTGGCTTTGGAGGCTCAGAAACCAGCGAAAATAGGCTTGCTGGAAAGGGCAAGCTCTGCTCTATTGAACCTGACTGTCAAATTTCAAATTGGTGAAACTAAAAATTTCGTCATTTTTTAAAGGGGAAAAATTTCTTTAAAAATATATATCTGGGCTTGGGAAGCTCAGGTCTTCTATCTAATACTAAGACTGTCAGTTCCCATATAAGAATCCTCGTGTCTTTGGCAAAATTGATTTCTGAGCACAGTTAGTGGCTAAAACCAATGGTGGGTCAAGATACATCACACACTGGGGGACATTGAGGAGCATTGATTGGTACTCCGTGCCAGCTTTAAGACTTTGAGCATGAACATATGAAGCTGCCTTCTAGGTCCATCAAAGTCAGTATTGTCTACTCAGACTGGCAGTGGCTCTCCAGGATCTCAAGCTGAGGTTTTTCATGCCTATTTGCCTGGACCCTTTTTAGTTGGAGATGCCAGGGATTGAACTTGGGACCTTCTGCTTACCAAGCAGATGCTATACCACTGAGCCACCATCCCTCCCCTGCTGGTGGGAATTATAATCAAGTCACAGCCCACTTAACAGGATTTTCAAGGCAAGAGATGGTCAGAGGTGGTTTTACCATTGCCTGCCTTTTGTAGCAACCCTTGCTGGTCTCCCATCCAAATAATAACTAGGCCCAATGCTGCTTAGTGGCTGATCTCTGAGAAGATTGGGTTAGCCTGGACCAGGGGTGGCCAGACTGTGGCTCTTTCATACACATATTTTGTGGCTCTTAAAGCCCTCATCACCCCATCAGACAACTGGGTGAAGGCATTTGGTCTCTTTAAATCACTTATCCAAGCCAAGCCAGCCAATAGCCTGGAGAAGGCTTTCTAAATTAAAGTTGCTTTCTTTCCACCTCTCCCTCCACCATCTATTTGCCTTCCTTCCAACATAAGAGGAGCCACGTTGGATCAAGCCAATGGTTCATCCACTCCAACGCTCTGTGTCACACCATGGCCAAAAAACCCAAGTGCCATCAGGAGGTTCACCAGTGGGGCCAGGACACTAGAAGCCCTCCCACTGTGCCCCCCCAAGCACCAAGAATACAGAGCATCACTGCCCCAGACAGAGTTCCAACAATCTGTTGTGGCTAATAGCCACTGATGGACCTCTGCTCCATATAAGAACATAAGAGAAGCCATGTTGGATCAGGCCAGTGGCCCATCCAGTCCAACACTCTGTGTCACATGAGAACATCAGAGAAGCCCTGTTGGATCAGGCAAATGGCCTATCTAGTCCAACACTCTGAGTCACATAAGAACATAAGAGAAGCCCTGTTGGATCAGGCAAGTGGCCCCTCCAGTCCAACACTCTGCGTCACATAAGAACATAAGAGAAGCCTTGTTAGATCAGGCCAGTGGCCCATCCAGTCCAACACTCTGTGTCACATAAGAACATAAGAGAAGCCCTGTTGGATCAGGCAGGTGGCCTATCTAGTCCAACACTCTGTGTCACATAAGAACATAAGAGAAGCCCTGTTGGATCAGGCCAGTGGCCCATCCAGTCCAACACTCTGTGTCACATGAGAACATCAGAGAAGCCCTGTTGGATCAGGCAAGTGGCCTATCTAGTCCAACACTCTGAGTCACATAAGAACATAAGAGAAGCCCTGTTGGATCAGGCAAGTGGCCCCTCCAGTCCAACACTCTGAGTCACATAAAAACATAAGAGAAGCCCTGTTGGATCAGGCAAGTGGCCCCTCCAGTCCAACACTCTGCGTCACATAAGAACATAAGAGAAGCCATGTTGGATCAGGCCAATGGCCCCTCCAGTCCAACACTCTGTGTCACATGAGAACATAAGAGAAGCCATGTTGGATCAGGCCAATGGCCCATCCAGTCCAACACTCTGTGTCACACAGTGGCCAAGAAAACCCAGGTGCCATCAGGAGGTTCACCAGTGGGGCCAGGACACTAGAAGCCCTCCCACTGTTCCCTCCCCCCCCCCAATTTGAGAATTGGAAATCAGCGGTGAGGCTTTTGCAAGTTTTTTTCCCAGATAAGGTCTCGTCGCTCTGACACGACCTCCCCGCCGCAATTGATACAGTGAAAGAACTCGAGGCACTGAGCACATCTTCTGGTCCATTTCTGGATTCCTTCACCCCACTCAGCCTGGAGGAGGTTGACAGGATCCTTTTGGCTATATGCACTACGACCTGTGGGTTGGACCCATGCCCGTCCTGTATAAAAGCCAGCTAGGCGGTCTTATGGCAACCACTACAGGCCATTGTCAACAGATCCCTCACAGAACGGATCTTTTCCACGCCCCTTAAAAGAAGAAGAAGAAGAAGATATTGGATTTATATCCCGCCCTCCACTCCGAAGAGTCTCAGAGCAGCTCACAATCTCCTTTACCTCCCTCCCCCACAACAGACACCCTGTGAGGTGGGTGGGGCTGGAGAGGGATCTCACAGCAGCTGCCCTTCCAAGGACAGAGAGCGGCTCACAATCTCCTTTACCTTCCTCCCCCACAACAGACACCCTGTGAGGTGGGAGGGGCTGGAGAGGGCTCTCCCAGCAGCTGCCCTTTCAAGGACAACCTCTACCAGAGCTATGGCTGACCCAAGGCCATTCCAGCAGGTGCAAGTGGAGGAGTGGGGAATCAAACCCGGTTCTCCCAGATAAGAGTCCGCACATTTAACCAGTACACCAAATTGGCTCTCCTAAAGAGGCTGTGGTCTGCCCCCTCTTGAAAAAACCATCTCCAGACCCAGCCATTTTGGCAAATTATTGACCGGTGTCGAACCTGCCATTTTTGGGTAAGGTCATAGAGTGGGGGCGGGGGGTGACTCAGCTACAGGGATTCCTGGATGACACCTCCGCACTGGATCCATTCCAGTCTGGCTTTTAGCCAGGCCACGGGATGGAGATAGTTCTGGTCACCCTCACAGATGACCTCATGCGACATTGGATAGAGGTGGCTCAATGGTGCTGTTACTGTTAGATCTGTCAGCCACATTTGATACGGTTGACCATCAGCTACTGTCTGGCCACCTTGCCAACGTAGGGATCCAGGGGTCAGCCTTGCAATGGATGGCCTCTTTTCTCCAAGATCAGGGAAAAAGAGTGGTCACAGGGGAAGAATAATCCTAAAGGCACCCACTTATATGTGGTGTGCCACAGGGTGCGGTTCTATCCCCGATGTTATTTAACAACCTTATGCACCCTCTTACCCAGATTGTCAGGAGGTATGGGCTGGGATGTCACCAATATGCTGATGACACCCAGCTCTATCTAATGATGGGTGGCCAGTCCGACTGTACCCTAGAGAATCTAGACCTGGCTCTCCAAGCCGTAGCTTCTTGGCTCAGGCTGAGTCGGTTGAAGTTGAATCCAACAAAGACGGAGGTTTTCTATCTGGGTCGGGGTGGCCCCTAAGATCAAGAGCTTGGGAGTGCCTCTTGAGTCCTTTTTGACAATGGAGGCTCAGGTTGCAGCCACTGCCAAATCCGCCTTATTCCATCTTCGGCGCGCTCGGCAGTTGGCCCCTTTCCTGGAACACGACGACCTAGCAATGGTGATCCATGCCATGGTCACCTCGAGAATAGATCACTGTAATGCTTTCTACATGGGGCTACACTTGATCCTGACTCAGAAACTGCAGCTAGTGCAGAACGCAGCAGCGCAACTGCTAATGGGGCTCCCTCGATGGGAGCACATTCAGCCAGTGCTGAAAGAACTGCACTGGCAACCTATTGTGTTCGGAGTCCGTTTCAAGGTGTTGGTATTGACCTTTAAAGCCCTATATGATCGAGAGCCTGTCTGTCTTCGGAACCGCCTTTCTCCACATGTTCCCCAGAGAGCACTGTGTTCAGGGACGCAACATCTATTGTCCATCCCCGGACCAGGCTGTGCTCTACACGGTCCAGGGCCTTCTCAGTGGCAGCACCTGAAATATGGAACGCACTCCCAGAGGCCATAAGGGCCCTGCAGAACGTCTCTCAATTCCACAGGGCCTGCAAAGCAGAGATATTTCGACAAGCCTTTGGCACCTAAACCGGGAGAGGACTGCCACCCTATACTACTGAGAAATTGGAATCACTACGGGTTCACTGTAAGCAAAGGACGATTCCACCTAGGTTGTTGCTTAACAGCAACATGTTAAATACAGTTAAAACATAAAATGTTTTAACTGTATTTACTGGTTGAAATTTTAAACTGTTTAATTGTATTCATTGTTTGAAGTTTTGAACTGATCGTTAGCCGCTTGCGAAATTTTAAACTGTTTAATTGTATTCATTGTTTGAAGTTTTGAACTGATCGTTAGCCGCTTGCGGGATATAGATTAAAGGTAATAATAAGCACCAAGAATACAGAGCATCACCACCCCAGACAGAGAGTTCCATCTGGGGCTTTTTTTGTAGCAGGAACTCCTTTGCACATTAGGCCGCACACCCCTGACATAGTGGCTAATAGCCACTGATGGACCTCTGCTCCATATGTTTCTCCAATCCCCTCTTGAAGCTTCTTTCCTTCTGTTAAACATCTGAAGTTCATGTCTTGTGGCTCGCTAACATTTGACATTTATTTTATGTGGCTCTTACATTAAGCAAGTTTGGCCACTCCTGACCGTCCAGGTCAGGGAAGAGATGAACACAGGATGTTTGGCATTGCGTGCTTCTGTGTAGAAACCCTGGGCTTATTTGGTGGTCTCCCATCCAAATACTAACCAGGGCCAACCTTGTTTAGAAGAAGATGAAGAAGAAGATATTGGATTTATATCCCGCCCTCCACTCTGAAGAGTCTCAGAGCAGCTCACAATCTCCTTTACCATCTCCCCCCCCACACACACAACAGACACCCTGTGAGGCGGGTGGGGCTGGAGAGGGCTCTCCCAGCAGCTGCCCTTTCAAGGACAACCTCTGCCAGAGCTACGGCTGACCCAAGGCCATGCTAGCAGGTGCAAGTGGAGGAGTGGGGAATCAAACCCGGTTCTCCCAGATAAGAGTCCGCACACTTCACCACTACACCAAACTGGCTCTCCTAGATCTTCCAAGATCTTACAAGATTGTGCTACCCTGGGCTCTCTAGGTCAGGGTTCCAGTGTTGATGACAACTATATACTAAGTCAATGTCAAATGAGTTGTAGATTTTCCGGGTTGTATGGCCACGATCTTGGCATAGTACCTGACGTTTCTCCAGCAGTTGTGACCGGCATTCTCAGAGGTAAACATCTGATGAACTCGGGCTGTGAAACGACAGCTGATGAACTCGAGCTGTGAAAGCCTTCGACAACATTCCCGATGCCAAATGTTTACACTGAGCTTTTGAGGATTTTCAGACACTAAGCTAGATCTTCCCAGAGAACATTTGGCATCCATATTCCTGAAGAACTTTTCAGAATACATTTCTTCCAGCTCTTCCTGGAAACTAATCTTGGAACTATAGGCTTTGCACTGCTAGAGCTGCGTTCCCTCTCTCTGTCTCTCTCTCTCTCTCTCTCACACACACACACATAGTTAATTCTCGCAGCAGAAAGTGGAGAGGAAGCAAACCTTTTGCAAACTAGCTGTGTATTGTTTTTTGGCATAGATAATAGCCATTTGTCAGAGCACATTACAATGCTGCTCAAATTTCCCCAGAGATGTTGCTGAAAGAGACATCGTTTGCATGCTGCAGAGAGAAGACCAGCTCGTTGGTATGACAATATGGCAGAGCCGTTAGCGGCAATAAGCTGGTTCATGGGATGGGCATGTGTATTTGTGTGATTTTGAGTTATTTTTACAGATCTCCATTCACCACACTTGTCCTTCCTCCTTTTTCTAGAAAACAGATATTTATGTATGTGCATATTTATTTATTACGTTAGATTTATATCCCACCATTCTATGAAGACTCAAGGCGGCTAACATTTTTTTAAGGGAACTTATTGCTGTAATTCATTCCTGTCTATGATGTGGTATTTGACCACTACACCAAACTGGAGAGCTGGGTTTGATTCCCCGCTCCTTCACATGCACCTGCTGGTATGACCTTGAGTCAGCCACAAGTCCTCTCAGAGCTGTTCCTCTCAAGAGCAGTTTCTGCCAAAGCTCTTAGCTCTACCTACCTCGCAGGGTGTCTGTTGTGGGGAGGGGGAGGGGAAAGGGGATTATACGGTGCTCTGAGTCTCCTTTGGATAGTGAAGGGTGAGGTCAGGGTGGCTCATCCACTAGGCAAACTAGGCGGTTGCCTAGGGTGCCAACAAGGTGGGGGCACTGAATTTGTCCCGCCCGCCTAGGCAAACACCTAGTTTGCCCCCCCCCTCCAATGCCTCTGAGTTTCTGGCTCAACATGAGGAAGAACTTCTTGACCGTTAGAGCGGTTCCTCAGTGGAACAGGCTTCCTCAGGAAGTGGTGGGCTCTCCTTCCTTGGAGGTTTTTCAACAGAGGCTAGATGGCCATGTGACAACAATAAAGATCCTGTGAATTTAGGAGGAGATATTTGTGAGTTTCCTGCATTGTGCAGAGGGTTGGACTATGTGACCCTGGAGGTCCCTTCCAACTCTATGATTCTACGGGCAGGAGGCTGGATTGATTGCATTTATCTGATGAGTTTCAGAAACCTGAAAATTGGCTAGAGCTGAGGCATAGATCTAGCAAGTTTCAAGAAGGATGGAGTAATGGAACTCTGAAGAGTTCTGTCGGATGCCCAGTGGCCTTTTTTGAAGAGTTCTAGCCAGGGCTCTTTTTTGTAAGCTCTTGGAGGATTGGCTACATCAGGGGTGGCCAACGGTAGCTCTCCAGCCCCAACTCCCCAACTCCCATCCAGCCCCAACTCCCCCAACTCCCATCAGCCCCAGCCAGCATGGCCAATGGCTATTAGCCACAGTGTATGTGTGTATATAAAATTTTTTGCCACTGTGTGACACAGAGTGTTGGACTTGATGGGCCGTTGGCCTGATCCAACATGGCTTCTCTTATGTTCTTATGGCTGGGGCTGATGGGAGTTGTAGGCAAAAAACATCTGGAGAGCTATCGTTGGCCACCCCTGGGCTACATCAAGGCAGTGTGGCCTCATATTCAAAGGAGCTCCTGCTAGAATTCCACCCCTGATATTACTAAATATTACTACCTACATGATATGAAAAACCTCCGCCCGGACCCTGGAGAGCAGCTGCCAGTCTGAGAAGACAATACTGACCTTGATAGATCAAAGCTATCATTCAATATAAGTCAGCTCCAAGCTCCTCACATAATGGCCCTGAACAAGAATGCAATAAAGATACTGGGTGGAAGGCTGTTGTTCAATAAAGGTTGTTGTTGTTCAATAAAGGTTCTTTTTAGAAGTCCTTCGCTTGGAATTGCGTACATTGAAGAAATCAAACTCAGTAGGTTAGGAGGAGTCCCAAAGGACAGGAAATCAATGAGATTTTATTGTTCCGTGGGGTTTATAAAGAAGTCCTAGGGCATTGGACTTTTGTTGTTATTCAAGCTGTCACAGTTATGAAACCTTTCGCGATCGAGGGAGGGGGGGGAGCGGAAAGCGACAGGAAAAGCAAGGCTCGAGAGAACAAAATGCATTACGCCAACGAATATTGTCTCAGGGATGTTGGCAGGAGCACTCGAAACGATGACCGAAGACTACCGCCCCCGGAAATTCGCTGAGGTTCTGGGGAATGAGGAGCAGTGGGTCTTGTGCCATCTCTTGCGAGGAAGGGATTAAAAGTGAAAGTGAAATGGATTAACGCTGAAAGAGTGCCAGGAAAGCAAGGGGGGGGATCGTGTCGGCTTCTGGATGCTCGTTTTAAGGGATGTGTCATTTCGCTATGCAAGTCATGAAATCGAAAGAGGAGCCTGTGGATCAGGCCAGGGTCCAGAACAAGTTTAAAGTGTTTTGTCACCCCCCCCCCCCCCGAAAGGTATGTCCATTACCTCCTGAGTATCTACTACTGCCAGGAAAATCCAAGCCAAACCTTTGCATTTTGATGGACTGAAAAACCTTCATATTAGTGTTTGTTAATCCATTAGCCATAGGGTTGTCAAGTTCAATTCAAGAAATATCTGGGGATTTGGGGGGTGGAGCCAGGAGACTTTGGGGGTGGAGCCAGGAGCAAGGTGGGACAAGCATAAGTGAACTCCAAAGGGAGTTCTGGCCATCACCTTGAAAGGGACCGCACACCTTTTTAAATGCCTTCTTTCCAAATGAAATAATGAAAGATAGGGGTACCTTCTTCTGGGGCTCATAGAATTGGACCCCCTGGCCCAATCTTTTTGAAACTTGAGGGGTATTTTGGGGAGAGGCACTGGATGCTATAACAAAAATTTGGTGTCTCTACCACAAATAACAGCCTACTCCCAGAGCCCCAGATACCCGTGAATCAATTCTCCATTATTTCCTATAGGAATAAGTCTCCATAGGGAATAATTGAGTTCCCAGCAGACATTTCCGTCCCCTCCCCCTGCTTTCAGATGACCCTGAAGTGGAGGGCTTCCAAACCGGGGGGATCCCCTGCCCCCACCTGGGGATTGGCAACCTAATTAGTCACAAGGTATAGATGGAATCAGGGCTTTTTTTTAGTAGGAACTCCTCTGCATATTAGGCCACACACCCCTGATGTAGCCAATCCTCCTGGAGCTTACAGTAGGCCTTGTACTTCTTGTAAACTCTTGGAGGATTGGTTACATCAGGGTTCGTGGCCTGATATGCGAAGGAGTTCCTGCTACAAAAAAGTCCTGGATGGAACTCTCTTTCTGGGGCAGTGATGCTCTGTAATCTTGGTGCTTGGGGAGAAGGCAACTGTGGGAGGGCTTCTAGTGTCCTGGCCCCACTGATGGATCTCCTGATGGCACCGGGGGGGGGGGGGGGTTGGCCACTGTGCAACATAATGTTGGACTGGATGGGCCAGTGGCCTGATCCAACATGGCTTCTCTTTTGCAGTTATGTTCTCTTATTGCAGCTATTTATATGTTTTATTAAAGCATTTCTGAGTTTAGACACAATTATTTTGAGCCTGGGAACTATCCCGTCAAGAAAACATCTGCAACCAAAAGCAACTTCTCTCCCACCCCCAGCTCATTGCTCACTCCCTTCTTGGAACTGTTTTGATGAAAATTTCATCTCCCACCAACCACCCCGGTTCGTTCTTCTATAAGTCCTCTATCCTCCTGTTTTCATTGTGCATCTGGTTTCATAGGCTTCATTTAAAGATGCTCAGCGTTGATACCGTGCACCTTGGGATTGCCACATATTAACAAGATGATTCACCTAAGTGTGCTGCGTTATTGTGGCATTTTCAATTTCCAGGTTGCCTTTTAGTAGAGGGATCGTAGCAAAACCCTAACACCGAATCTATATTTTTTTTCAATCTTAAACATGACATTGAGAGATGCGTTTCTTCCCTTGCGGAGGCTAATATCGCCCCTTATTATATCTGACATTTGAGACTAGAACATTATATTTTCAAGGCAATACTTGAACGAAAATCAGACGTAGGTGTATTTTCAAAATACACCAACACAGACAAGTGCCATCCCCACACAGTTCATTATTGCAAATCGTTTGGCCTTATTGAGGAAATATACAGAATTTCAGATATCGAGGGCCACAAAGTGGAATTATTATTTATAGGATTTTCCAAGAAGTCATCTGCACTATTGCTAAGCCTTCCCTGAAAGATGAGATGCTTCAGGGAGTTCTCATTGTCGCGGAATTGTGGGTTGGGTCTCTTATGAAGCTGACACTAAACTTTTCAAATACCTACAAACGCTTTAGGCCTTTATATTTTTCTCGATGCAGTCCCTCTTTCTATAATATTGGCTGCAGTGATGGAATTTGGCCA
The DNA here is from genome assembly GCF_032191835.1 of Heteronotia binoei. Taxonomy (NCBI): domain Eukaryota; kingdom Metazoa; phylum Chordata; class Lepidosauria; order Squamata; family Gekkonidae; genus Heteronotia; species Heteronotia binoei. The sequence continues at coordinate 15,844,183 of NC_083224.1, forward strand.
CTAGAGGTCTCAGGCTTTCAGAACCATAGGACTAAACTATCTAAGGGGATAACTGGGTGAAAGTTCAGGCTTCCCCCTTCATGCAGGAAGTTCCATATTTGGTAAATATCCCTATATGGAGAGGAGGAAGCAAGATGGCTGCTAAGTGGGTGAGAAGTTGAAGTAAACTAGGGACAATGGCAGCCAGGGTTCAGTTGTTTGGGTGGGACGGTGAGAACATCCCGTCGAGCTCCAGAAACCTCCAAACCCAGGCTGAGTGATGCAGAGCGATCCTAAAAATGAATTCTGAATTCAGTGGGATTTCTTTCCTAGTATACGAGTTTAGGATAGGGATGCCGGCCTGGGAATCCCTCCAAATTACATCTCATCTCCAGACTACAGAGATCAGTTCCCCTGGAGAAAATGGTTGCCTTGCAGGGTGGACTCCACTAAGACTTTTCCTGTCCCTATCAGGGCCAGATTAAACCCTGTGGAAGCCCCTAGACAGTAAAAATCTTGGAGATCCCCTTGCAAATTATCTCAGAGTTGGAGTAGCCACCCCGCCACCTGCGGCCCCCATTGCAGCCTGCAGGCACCTTCTCAAGAGCCCCTCTGACAAAGCTGCAAAGGAGAGACAGAGAGAGACAAACTTGGCAACTACGTCAGCAGTAGCTGCACCAGGCAAGTTGGGTGAAGAGCGGCTCAGGTGCTGGCTGCGCGTGCAGGCTGGGAGGGCTGCAAGCAGGGGGGAAACCGGGGGAGGGGGGGAGCCAGGCCAGGGCCCCTAAAGCCGTGGGGGCCCATAGGTAAGTGGCTACTTGGCCTAATTGTTAATCCAGCCCTGGTCCCTAGGCTCCCTCCCCAAACCAGGAGTTTTCCAACCTGGATCTGGCCACCCTACCCCCCCCCCCATCCCCCACCAGTGGTCAGGGGAGGGACCCGGCTTAGGATGGCAGCTTTACTCCTATTGAATGAACACAGATAGATTGATTCGGGCTTTTGGGGTAGGAAAAGCCCAACGGGAACTCATTTGCATATTAGGCCACACCTCCTGACATCACCAGTGTGTCACACGGGACCTTTTTGTAGGAAAATCCCAGCAGAAACTCATTTGCATATTAGGCCACACCCCCTGACATCACCATCGTTTCATGCGGGACTTTTTTGTAGGAAAAACACAGCAGGAACTCGTTTGCATATTAGGCCACATCCCCTGACATCACCATTATTTCACACGTGACTTTTTTTGTAGGAGAAGCCGAGCAGGAATTCATTTGCATATTGGGCGACACCCCCTGACACCACCATTGTTTCACGTGGGACTTTTTTTTGTTGGAAAAGCCCAGCAGGAATTCATTTGCATATTAGGCCACACCTCCTGGCATCACCATTGTTTCACACAGAGCTTTCATTGCAGGAAAAGCCTAGCAGGAGCTCATTTGCATATTAAGCCACACCCCCTGGCATCACCATTGTTTCACACAGGGCTTTCATTTCAGGAAAAGCCTAGCAGGAGCTCATGTGCATATTAGGCCACACCCCCTGGCATCACCATTGTTTCACACAGGGCTTTCATTGTAGGAAAAGCCTAGCAGGAGCTCATTTGCATATTAAGCCACACCCCCTGGCATCACCATTGTTTTACACCGGGCTTTCTTTGTAGGAAAAGCACAGCAGGAACTCATTTGCATATTAGGCTACACACCCCTGACATCACCACTGTTTCACACAAGAAAAGCCCTGTTGATTGGGTTCATGAGGCTTGGGGGGAAGCTTCGGCTGGAAGAAATGCAAGGTGATGTGCTCCTCTTTTCATCACCCCCCAAGTTTCAAAACACAAATCATGCAATAGTTTTTTCTTTCAATTTTGCTTTATCAGAATCCTGCCCCGCTCCCAATGGCTTCGTTTCCTCCTTTGATTGATGGCCCAGTTTTGTATTCATCATATTCCAGGAAGCCCCTCACTTTCAGTTGGCATTTTATCTTATTGAAGAAGCCCAGACAGGGCCAGGCAGACAATGCTTCCTTGATCTTCTGGCCCCTGCTTAACGCAATTGCAGTCAGCAGATTAGAATTAAAAACGGAAAGCCTGCAAAACAGAAAGATAACTAGGGTGTGTTTTTATTTTTAAAGCAGCTTCCAAGAAGAAGAGGAAGAAGAAGAGGAGGAGGAAGAAGAAGAGGAGGAAGAAGAAGAAGAAGTGGAGGAGCAGGAGGAAGAGGAGGAGGAGGAAGAAAAAGAAGTGAAGGAGGAGAAAGAGCAGGAGGAGGAAGAAGAAGAGGAGGAAGAGGAGGCGGAAGTAGAAGAGGAGAGAGGAGAAGAGGAGGAGGAGAAAGGAGAAGAGGAGGAAGAAGAAGTGGAGGAGCAGGAGGAAGAGGAGGAGGAGGAAGAAGAAGTGGAGGAGGAGAAAGAGCAGGAGGAGGAAGAAGAAGAGGAGGAAGAGGAGGAAGAGGAACTAGAAGAGGAGGAGGAGGAAGGAGAAGAAGTGGAGGAGGAGAAAGAGCAGGAGGAGGAGGAGCAGGAGGAAGAGGAGGAAGTAGAAGAGGAGGAGGAAGAAGAGCAGGAGGAGGAAGAAGAAGAGGAGGAAGTAGAAGAGCAGGAGGAGGAAGAAGAAGAGGAGGAGGAGGAAGTAGAAGAGGAGGAGGAGGAAGAAGAGGAGGAAGGAGAAGAAGTGGAGGAGGAGAAAAAGCAGGAGGAAGAGGAGGAGGAGGAAGTAGAAGAGGAGGAGGAGGAAGAAAAAGAGGAGGAAGTAGAAGAGGAGGAGGAGGAAGAAGAAGAGGAGGAAGAAGAAGAGGAGGAGAAAGAAGAAGAGAAGGAGGAAGGAGAAGAGGAGGAGGAGGAAAAAGAAGAAATAATCATTGGAATGCATTCAGGTTTTTCTACTGCCCTTTCTTTTTGTCTGAGCGGGGCAATCGAAAATAGAAACCAGCTTATTACATCATTTGCTCCGGATGGCAAAGCTCACCGGTTCAAATCCTCCGCCGTGAAAGTCGGAAGGTTGTTTAAAAAGCAGAGACAAGTCTCTGACTACCACTTTGCTTCAATGGTGTCTCGGAGCAGCTTTTAAAGTGTGACTCTAAAAGCATCAAGAATGGAATGCTTTGAACCTTTGAATAAGCTGTCTTTAGAGAACATTAACTAAGTCTGCCTGTGCCACCCTCAATTTGATTTGGAGGCTTCCGTTCCTGCTTGGTGAGCATCAGAGCTTGGTTGTTGCTCATTCCCCTCTCTGGCATTTCAGGTGAAATCCCGCTGGGAAATGCTGACATTTTAAAAAACACAAGCTTCCAGGCTTCCCTGGGTTATACCCCCATGCTCATAATGTGGAAGTTCTACCTGTAGGGTTGCCAGCTATGGGTTGAGAACAGTGAGCTGAGTTAGCGTGAGCTAGCTCACAGTTTTTTAGCCTCCGGCTCACACATTTTGGTCTTCGCTCAGGAAAAAACAGCCCCAGAGCAAACTAATTTATGCAGTAGTTCACAACTTTAAGGCCAGTAGTTCTAGGGTTGCCATGTCCCCCGCAGCCCTGCTTCGTACCACTCATTACCTGAACATAACCCTCTACTGATCCACCAACTCCTATCAGCGCCTTAGATTTAGAATATATTGCCTCAATCATATTTTGAAATTTCTCCCCAATCCTATACTTTTGAAATATGATCTTCATGTATGTCCAATCCACAGCATTGGAACCGTTAGTGAATAAATTAAAAAAGGACAAAAGAATTATAGGCTTTGAAGTTCCAGGGAAAGGGAAAATAGATGGGAATCTCTTAACAATGTATGCAGATGACATGATGGTGACAATTAAGGATGTGGAGCCCGCAGTGGCACCTTTAAAAAAGATACTACAGGAATTTGAGGAAGTGTCAGGGTTAAAAGTGAATTTTTCAAAATCTTCGATGATGTGTGTTAATATAAAACCAGGGTTACAATTAGCAGCTTCAAAAATTTTGGGTATTCCCATAGCAAATAAAATGGTGAAATATTTAGGGGTTAATATTCCTAGGAATATTAAAAAAATATTTGAGTATAATTATAAAAGAATCTGGAGTGGAATTCAAGTTAAAATGAGAGACTGGAGGAAGAGGAAAGAGTCAATTAGTACAAGGAATGCTATGGTTAAAATGTTTCTAGTTCCTAGGTTGACTTATTTATTTTATGTATTGCCTTGGCATATACCAGAATACGTACTGAAGAGATGGCAAGGAGATATAGATAGATTTGTTTTTGCATCAAAGAAACCAAGGACAGCTAATAGGTATAGATATTATGGTATTAAAGATGGGGGATTCCCAATATAATTTACTATTATGATGCATATCAATTAAGGCACTTAATGATTTGGTTGGAGGGAGAATTAGGAGAAGAGCTGAACGGGATAGAAAAGGAAAATTTAGAGGTAGTAGGAGGAAAGGAAAGTTTATTTGAGAGAACGAAAAGGAGGAAGAAGATAGGTGATAAATTATCAACCTTTATGGGGCCCAGTAGGGTATGGGGGAAGTGGAAAAAAGAACTCGCTCCGGAGATATCATCTATTACTAAAATGTGGTATTATGATAAATTTGCTCCATTAAGGGGATCGCTGTCAAAGGAAGTAGGAGATAAACTGAAGAGGATTACGATTCGAGAATTGAAAGAGGTTTGGGGTACTGATGGGGTGAAGAAAGAGGAGTATAATATTTTGAATAATATTAATTGGTTGTTAAAAAGTCAAATCTCCTCATTGCTGAAGGTGGAAGAACTTAAAAATATTGGTAAAAGAATTAATACTCCCTTTGAAAACTTGGTGAAAGAGTATAGCGAAGATAAGTCAAAAATAGTTTCAAAATTGTATAAGATTTTATTAGGTACAGGGAAATCCCCGAGAGAATTTCTGAAGGAACATTGGGAAACAGATATTGGAGATAAAATTTTAAATGAAGATTGGGAGAGGATGTTTAGATTACCTCCCTTTGTTACAACATCTAGGTTAGTGCAGGAGCAGGGATTGAAGATGATACAGAAATGGTATTATACACCCATTAAGATGTATTATATCTCTAAATCAGGGAGTAAAAATTGTTGGAGGAAATGTGGAGAAATTGGAACTTTCAGTCACATGTGGTGGGATTGTCCCTTAGTGAAAAAATTCTGGTTGCAGGTTGGCATAGAGATGACAAAGATTATGGGATGGAAAATAAGTATATCTAAAGCAATGGCAATTATTAATTTGGATGGTGTGGGATTAAGATCAAAAGAGGATAGTAAATGGATTAATTTGATGTTAGTAGCAGCAAGACAAGTGATAGCAAGGAATTGGAAAGAAGCTGAGGAATTGACAATTAATCACTGGAGGGATAAAATGAATTATATAATTATTTTGGAGTATTTAACGATGAAGATATGAAGAATGAACGGATTAAAGGTTAGGGAACAGGAGGAGGGGTGGTTTAGGAAGATGGTGAGATATTTGGAAAAGTTTAAACAATTTAAGATGATTGGTTGGTTAATAAGAAAATGAATGGATAAGATGTTTAAATAGAGTGATGGAGTTGTATTTGGATGAAATGTTAATAGTTATAAATTTATGGAATATTATAATGGATCTATGGCCTGGGACTCTCACAGAGGTGGATTGGTGTTGGAATATATAATAATAAAAAATTTAAAAAAAAATAAAAAAAAATGTCCCCCGCAGCCTCTGGCCTCTATGGTCTTCCCGGACACTCTAGCAATTTGGGAGGGAAAACTCTATGGTACAATCCCTCCCAAATTGCTAGAGCTTCCAGGGAAACCAGAGTTTCCCCGAAAGCTCCTAGAGTGGCCGACGTGTGGTGTCGCCGGCATGATGATGTCACTGCAAGCGAGGTCATCACACCAGCAACATCGGGGGAGGATCCCCCCCGCCAGCCCAATGTGGGCCGGCAGGTTGGGAACCCCCGGGGTGGCAGAAAACCCGCCCAGCTGGGGAACTTGGCAGCCCTAAGTAGCTCACAAAATAGAACTTTTGCTCACAAGACTCCACAGCTTACTGGGAGTATTGCTGTCAGCAATGGGTTGAGAAATATCTTGAGTTGGGGGTTGGGGTGGACCCTGAAGAGGGCGGGGTTTGGGGAAGGGAGGGAGCTCAGCAAGGTCCAATCCCATCTTCTAAGTCAGCCATTTTCTCCAGAGGAACTGATCTCTGTAGTCTGGAGATCAATTGTAATAGTGTGTGTGGAGGGGGTTCTCCGGGTGCTACTGGAGGTGGAGAACCCTATCTATTAGTCATGGCTCAGTACAAAATATAACCCAGCCAAGGTATCAATTCTGCGCCAGGAGCAGTGTCACCAGACTGTTGTCACACAGATTGTACCCTGCTTAGGATCCAAACCAGTCAGATGATGATATTGGATTTATATCCCACCCTTCACTCCAGATCTCAGAGTGGCTCACAATCTCCTTTATCTCCCTCCCCCACAACAGACACCCTGTGAGGTGGGTGGGGCTGAGAGGGCTCTCCCAGCAGCTGCCCTTTCAAGGACAGAGAGCGGCCTACAATCTCCTTTCCCTTCCTCCCCCACAACAGACACCCTGTGAGGTGGGTGGGGCTGAGAGGGCTCTCACAGCAGCTGCCCTTTCAAGGACAACTGTTAACAGATAAAGTATAGAAAAGGGAGGATATATATATTTACGTATGCATACATTCTACTTTGTCCTATTGATCTATAGACTATTATAGAAATCTCTGTGCATCTTCCTTACCCCCTCTCATCTCCATTCCAACAGGTATAGATAAACATCCATACATTCTATAAAACCCAGGCCATTTTAACCATTCTCCACATTGTAATATATCAAAACTTCATATAAGGACATTGCCGAAAACTCCCTTCCGACGAGGTCAATAGGTTTGTTGTTCACCAAACTCCAAATGCTCTGGGTCAAGATGCTCTTGAGAGAATGTTCCAAAATGTCCCTTGGGACCCATATAATATAATATAATATAATATAATATAATATAATATAATATAATATAATATAATATAATATAATATAATATAATATAATATAATATAATATAATATAATATATACAAACTATATTACATTTTTGTTTTTCAATCCACTGAAACGTTGCTTTCCTTTTTCACGGTGAATTTAGTCCATTTACATTCCAAGAAATTAGTTTGTAATCCATAATGATTCTTCAATTATTCTGTATCTCCAAACTCTTTATTGTCCACAAAAAACCTCTCCATGCCTTGAGTATCTATTATTGTAATTCTCAGTCTTTTATACTCAAAGCTAAGGCCTTCAAATAGAATCCATCTGTATCTTATTCCCTTTCCCCTTAGCTTGTCTGTCAATTTTTTTGAATTGTCTTCTGTCCCTTATGACCTTCCTTGGCAGCTCCTTCATTATTCTTACTTTGTTTTCCTCCATCACCATTTCTTTTTCATATTGCTGACTTAAAATCCTTCCTACCATATCTCTTGTAGTAAATTTTACTACCACAACCCTTGGTAGCTTGCGCTTTCTAGCAAATTCCGAGTTTACCCTGGAAACATAATCATACAAATGTCCCGTAACCTCAGTGTCCTCCTCCATGTATTCAGCAATGATTGTTGAAATGTACGTCTTTAAATCCTCTTGTTCATTTTCAGGAACACCTCTTAGACTAATCAAATTTTCCATTAACTTGCAATCTTGTAGTGTTGCTTTCTCCTGCATCTTCTTAATAATAGCATCTTGGTCTTTGACTTTAGCTTCAATCTCCTGTGTCTTCTGCGCTGTTGCTTGCGACTCTTTCCTGAGATTGTGCCAACGGAAGTCATAAAGCTGTCTTCAGATCCACAGGAAGAAAAATGGCTAGCATACAAACAACTGTTAAAAATTCAGGGAGGCAAGGTGGAATTAAAACTGGTGGAAGAATTGCAGGATAAACTTAATTGATATCAACTACAACAAATTAAAAGCTTGGTGGAGCAAGATATCAGAAGTACAGGAATAAGACAAGAACAAACAGAATTGGAAAAAGTGCTGTTGGGCGATAATGAAAAATTGATTTCAAAAGTTTATGTTATTATTGAAATGGTCTACAGAGGATGAAGTAGTGAAACCTCAAATGATAAAATGGGCAATAAACATGAACAAAGAAATACAAATGGAGACATGGGAACACCTATGGAAGAACTCTATGAAAATATCGACGTGTTATAATGTAAGAGAGAACTGGTTTAAAATGCTGTATAGATGGTACATGACACCTAAGAAATTAGCAAAAATGAACAATCAAATTTCAGACAGGTGTTGGAAGTGTAAAAAACATGAAGGTTCTTTCTACCATATGTGGTGGACCTGTGATAAAGCAAAACAGTTTTGGCAAATGATTCAACAAGAGACCTCGATTGTTCCCAGCTCCTTCTTAGATCATAATATGATTATTTTGGAAATGGAAACCAACAAACAATTTAAAAGTCAGGCAATATGGCAGTTTAATAATCAGCTATTGAATGATGAACAATTTTGCTTACAATTTATAAGGGAACTACAACACTTTTGGGAGTTGAATGAAGGTACAGTATCAAGCTACATTACATTGTGGGAAGCCTTAAAGGTAACCTTGAGAGGTTGGATTATTGCCTACTCTGCTTTTAAAAAGAAAGAAGCAGCAAACAGAGAGGTAACTCTGGAGGCACAACTGAATAACCTTTGGGAAGTTATGTACCAAGCCCCAACTATTAATCAATATAGGAAGATTCAGCAGGTCAGTTTAGAGTTGAATACCCTCAGAACTTATAAGGCATCAAGCATTCTGTTTAACATGAAACAGACAAGGTGGGAATTAGCAGAGAAACCTAGTTGCATATTGGTGGCTCAGCTGAAAAAACAGATAGAAAGTAACTGGGTACCACAGATTATTGATGCACAAGGCCAGATTTATAAAAAACCCTCAACAATAGCAGAGCAGTTTCAAAACTACTATGCAGAGCTTTTTAAAGCCCCAATGCCAATAAATGAGCAGAATCTTAATCAATTTTTACAACATATAACAATTCCTAGACTTTCACAGGAACAACAACAAGTGCTGAACACCCCGATTTCGTTAGCAGAAATTAAGTTTGCGATTAGCGCACTGGCCCCAGGGACCTCCCCGGGGCCCGATGGGTTCACGACTAACTTGTACATAAAATTTAGTGATATACTAGCTCCAAAACTCCTCAAACTATATACATATTGGATTCATGTGAATCAACCTGGAAATCACCTGGGTGATGCATTAATAGCGCTCATTTTAAAACCTGGGAAAGAATCTTCAAAATGTACAAACTACAGACCAATCTCATTGTTGAATGTAGATTTAAAAATAATAATAATAATAATAATAATAATAATAATAATAATAATAATAATAATAATATTTTATTTTTATATCCCGCCCTCCCCGCTAGGCGGGCTCAGGGCGGCTAACAGACACGGGAGTCTCATGATTCACATTAAACAATAATAGACATGGGAGTCCCGTGATTCATAAAACATAACAACTTAAACATTAATTACAATAAATTATTTAAAATACATAAAAACATATAAACATATAAGATATAAAAATAGGTGCTAAAATGATGTATTTAAGATGGCTAAGTGTCTATTCATTCATTAATCAGGTTCCGTCTTAGTTGCCACATGGTGACTCAAATGCTAACTGAAAAAGAAATGTTTTGCAAGCCCTGCGGAATTGGTTCAGGTCCCGCAGGGCTCGCACCATCTCTGGGAGGTCGTTCCACCAGCGAGGGGCTATCACCGAGAAGGCCTGCTCCCTAGTGGCCTTCAACCTAACTTCTCTTGGCCCAGGGATTGTTAATAAGTTCTGAGAACCAGACCTCAGTGCTCTCCGGGGTACATATGGGGAGAGGCGGTCCTTTAGGTAGGCAGGTCCTCGGCCATATAGGGCTTTAAAGGTAATAACCAGCACCTTATAGCGAACACGAAATTGTTGCTACTATTTTGGCAACGAGGTTGCAAGGTGTCATCCCTACGCTGATTCATCGCGACCAGGCAGGTTTTATTAAAAATAGGCAAGGTACTAATAATATTAGGTTAGTTACGGATTTGATTAGTTTATATAATGATACTCAGGAGCAAGTGGCAATCCTGTCCCTAGATGCTGAAAAAGCATTTGATCAAATCCCTAGGGATTATATGATAGCTATAATGGAACAAATGGCTATTCCAAATTATTTTATTAACTGGGTTCGGGTATTATATCATGACCCTACCTCGCGAATAAAAGTTAATGGTGCGATATCTAAGGTGATTTCACTGCAAAAAGGAGTGCGACAGGGCTGTCCGCTCTCACCACTTCTATTTGATCTTGCCCTAGAACCACTAGCCTTAGCAATTAGACAGAATGGGTTGATTCAGGGTTTTAAGTTTAGGGAGTACCAATATAAAATCTTGCTATACGCAGATGACATTTTATTAATGCTTACTAACATAGAAAAGTCACTGCGGATAACTATGGAAATTATAAACCAATTTGGTAAAGTGGCAGGGTACAAAATTAATTGGAATAAATCAGAGCTATTGCAAATTGGTAAGGGAACCCCATTATCACAAGAAATTAGTGTGCAATTTCAAATTAAATCGGAAAGTCTAAAATACCTGGGTATACAGATCCCGAAGGATGTTAAGGAGTTTGTTCAAATTAACATGGAAAATATACTGTCTGCTGTGGAGATGGACTTGCAACGATGGGGACAGCTACCACTGTCACTATGGGGCAGGATTAATGCTTTAAAAATGAATGTATTCCCGCGTCTGTTTTATATAGTTAGGGGTTTACATGTGGTAATTAACGCTTACTGGTTTAGGAGAATTGATAAGTTAATTAGAATGTTCTTATGGGGTGCAGGAAGTGTGAAAATTTCTTTAAAGAGATTACAGATTCCGATTTCAGAGGGCGGTTTTGGGCTGCCAGATTTACAGTTATATCACTGGACATATATGATATCTATGATTAAGCATTGGCGAACTGGATTACCCGAAACAAGTTGGGGTGAATTGGAAACTGCGGCTATTAATCCAATATTGGGTTGGCAAGCTCTGGGGTCTCAGTTTGTAAATAGGGACAATGAAATACCAATTGCAATTGTTGCAACTAGGATGGCCTGGGAAAGATTAAGTGCTAGATTACAGTTTGAAAGATTTTCACATGAAAAAATGACATTGTGGGACAATCCTTTAGTAAAAATTGGGGGTCAGAAAATTAAATGGAAGCAATGGATGTATGCCAGTATACTTACATTAGATCAAATTAAAAATTCTCAGGATGAGTTTCTAGCTAATCAGGAATTTTTGCAGAAATTTAATTTGAAGAATAACCAGCTTTGGTGTTATTATCAACTGAAACATTTATTAAGAGCACAATATGGACCAGATGCACTGGCTGCTCCAGAGTGTCCAGAGATACTACAGGCAGTAATTGATAAAATACATGAACAGGATGGTCGGAAAAAGATTTATAATAAGCTGTTAATAAAAAATGTACATGAGCTGGTTGAATTAAGACATAAATGGAATGTGGAGCTGAATAGCGCCTTATTGCCACAGCAATGGAAAGCGATTTGTCAAAATGTAAAGAAAACGGCATTTGAACTAAGATTAATATTAATACATCAAAAGATTATTTTTAGAACTTATTGGACGCCGATGCGGCTTTATAAACGTGGTATGAAACTGAATTCGAGATGCTGGCGCTGTAATAACTTAGAGGCAGACATAAAACACATGTTATATGAATGCCCAATATTATCAGAATTTTGGTATCAGATTACTCAATATGTTAAACGTGTGTTGAACCTACAGTGTCGGTTTCCTTTGACATTATATATTTTAAATTACGTTCCGGCACTGTGGGGGTTAACAAGGGAACAGAAAATGTTGTTATGTCGGGCAATGATAACAGCTAAAAGAATCATTTTAAGACAATGGAAAGGTCCTTTTTCTGGCTCTCTGTTACAATGGAAAGATGAAATGTTACAACTGGCATGTCATGAAAAAGTATTTTGTGTACGACAAGGACAGGGGGCGAAATTCGAGCGAGTATGGTCAGTTTTTGTTAATAGCATTTAGGATATGAGAAGGGCAACTAAAGGTCTACGAATGGCGAAATGCACGAGGTGTGGAGAAAAGTGACACTGGGTGTTATATGTTGTATGTCTTAATATAGTGTAAAATAAATAAATAAATATGAAAAAAAAACCAAGAGACCTCGAAAATTTTGGGTTATGACATCAAGAGAGCACCAGATGTCTTTCTGGTGGGATTACAAATGGAAAGTTTTCCAAAACAAGATAGGATATTGTTGTGGTACTTGCTTTCAGCTGCAAGAACATTATATGCACAAACGTAGAAGCAAGATAAAATACCAGAGAAATGGGACTGGATCTTAAAAGTGTTACACTGGAGTGAAACGGATAAAATGACTAGAATCTTAAAAGACTGTAAGTCAGAAAACTTTAAAGATGATTGGAAGAAATTTCAAGAATATGTTGAAAAACACTGGAAAGTCAAGAGACATTTAGTGGTTTTTGATAATATGTTTTGAACTTTTAAGGTGAAGATAAAGATGCAAAATGGATTTTTTGATCTGATATGCAATTTAGTAGTGGATTAGATTATAGGATAAATAGAGGGTTAATTTTAATAATCATTGATACATAATTTTGGCTTATTTTATATTAAGGTAAATCGGAAGTGAAGGTTCTATAAACATGAATTTTACCTTTTTTTCTTTTTAAGTATTTTAGACGCCGGCGGAGGTCAAGAAAAAGAGGGTTGGGGGGAGGAGGAAATATTGTAATGTATTGGTTAATAATTTGGAATACATGGTTGATGAAGGGAGGGACGGTGGCTCAGTGGTAGAGCATCTGCTTGGTAAGCAGAAGGTCCCAGGTTCAATCCCTGGCATCTCCAAAAAAGGGTCCAGGCAAACAGGTGTGAAAAACCTCAGCTTGAGACTCTGGAGAGCCGCTGCCAGTCTGAGAAGACAATACTGACTTTGATGGACCAAAGGTCTGATTCAGTATAAGGCAGCTTCATAGGTTCATGAATAATTTTCAATATGTTGCAAAATAAAAAAAATGGTTTAAAAAAAAAAAGACAACCTCTTCCAGAGCTATGGCTGACCCAAGGCCATTCCAGCAGCTGCAAGTGGAGGAGTGGGGAATCAAACCCGGTTCTCCCAGATAAGAGTCCAAGCACTTAACCACTACACCAAACTGGCTACACTATACTACACCAAGTCTGGTGCCGTGGTTAAGTGTGTGGACTCTTATTTGGAAGAACATGGTTTGATTTCCCACTACTCCACTTGCACCTCCTGATGTGAACCTGGGTCAGCCACAAGTTTTCTCAGAGCTGTTCCATTCAAAACTAGTTCAGGGAAAGTTCTCTCAGGCTCACCTACCTCACAGGCAGTGTTCCCTCTAAGCTGAGTTAGTGTGAGATTTTTAGCCTCCAACTCGCACATTTTTTGTCTTCACTCAGGAAGGATGGCCCCAGAGCACAATAATTTCTGCAGTAGCTCACAACTTTAATGCCAGTAGCACACAAAGTAGAATTTTTGCTCACAAGACTCTGCAGATTAGAGGGAATATTGCTCCCCTCTGTTGTGGGGAGGGGAAGGGAAAGCAGGTTGTAAACTGCTCTGAAACTCCTTTGGGTAGCGAAGTGTGGGGTATAAATCCAATCACCTCCTCCTCCTCTTCTTCTTCTTTATCTTCTTCTTCTCTCATTCACTTAATCGTTCTTTTCAATGGGGACCAAAAATGGCTTACGTCATTCTCATATCTTCCATTTTATTATTGTAGCAACCCTGTGAGGTAAATTAAAACGGGTAGCCATGTTGGTCTGTCCGGATCAGTAGAAAAGAACAAGAGTCCAGCAGCACCTTAAAGGCTAACAAAATTTCTAGCAGGGTAGGAGCTTTCAGGAGTCACAAAAGCTCATACCTTGCACGCAGAAACGCCAGACCCCCTTGGTGGGGGCAGAGTAGGCCCAAGGACTCCAAGCAAGTTTCCACAGAAGAGCAGGAATTCAGACTTTGTTCTCCCAGGTTTTAGTATAGTTCTCTAACCACCACACCGCTCTGTGTCTACCTGAAGAGATGAGCCAATAGTCCTTATTCCATTTCTTGTCATATTTGTTTATAAAGTTTGCCAACAGTTTCAGTTCTTTCCTTTTCACTGTTGGCTTGGTATGTTCATTGGTATTTTGTTCTTAAGATGCAATTTATATATGCAGTGACCAGGGCCGGCTCATCCACTAGGCAAATTAGGCAGTTACCTAGGGTGCCGAAAGGAAGGGTCGCTGAATTGGGCTCCCCTCTCCCGGTGCCCAAGGCAACTGCCTAAATTTGCTGCTGCCAGCCGCCTCCTTTCTGCCACCCCTCCACAGCGCTCCCATCGCCCCGCCCCGAAGCTCACTGCAACAACACTGAGCCCTACTACCAGCTTCTCGCAGTTGCGTCTGGGTGTTTTGTGAAAAGACGGATGGAGGAGACTTCGCTCCCCCCTCACTTCTTGTTCTGGAAAAGTGGGGGGAGAAGCCTCCTCCATCTGTCTCTTCACAAAATGTGCAGACGCGGCTATGAGAAGGCGTTAGTAGGGTGTTGTTGCGGCGACCTGGGGGGGCGAGCGAAGTGCGGGGGTGAGTGGAGCATGGGGGTGAATGGAGCACGGGGGGGTGACTGGAGCGCAGTGGAGGGGGGCGGAGGAGCCTGCCTAGGGCACAATGTGCCATAGAGCCAGCACTGGCAGTGACTAGGGTTGCCAATCCCCAGGTTGGGGCAGGGGATCCCCCAGTTTGGAGGCCCTCCCCCCACTTCAGGGTCATCAGAAAGTGTGTGTGGGGGGGTGTCTGCTGGGCACTCATTATTCCCTATGGAGACCAAATTCCATAGGGAATAATGGCGAGTTGATAAGTGGGTATCTGGGGCTCTGTTTTTTGAAGTAGAGGCCCCAAATTTGCAGTATAGCATCCAGTGCCTCTCTTCAAAAGACCCTCCATGTTTCAAAAAGATTGGACCAAGGGGTTCAATTCTATGATCCCCAAAAGAAGATGCCCCATATCCTTCATTATTTCCAATGGAGGGGAGGCATTTTAAATGTGATGGCCAGAACTCCCTTTGGAGTTCAATTATGCTTGTCACAACCTTGCTCCTGGCTCCACCCCCCATGTCCTCTGGCTCCACCCCCAAAGTCCCCAGATATTTCTTGAATGGGACTTGGCAACCCTACTTCAGGGTCATCAGAAAGCGGGTGGCGGGGAGAGGGAAATGTTTGCTGGGCACTCCCTCATACCCTGGTCTTCCTTGTGGGTCTCCCATCCAAGCACTAACCAGGACTCACCTTGCTTAGCTTCTGAGATCTGATGAGATCGGGCTAGCCTGAACCATCCAAGTCAGGGCAAGACATAGCCAAACTTTCCGCTATAGTTGTTCATTACTGAAATTGCAGACGTAAGAGGCAAAAAAATACATTTTTAGCTGAATACATAAGGGGAAAAGGCAAGGTTCCTAGTATTCATAGCAGGCCTTGGCAATTCAGAGGCTTCATGCTGCATACCAATTGTATGTTTCTGTTCCCCTGAGATCCTTCAGAAGGCCCTAGATCAGGGGTGTCAAACATGCAGCCCGGGGGCCGAATCAGGCCCCTAGCAACTGGCTGTCATCTGCTTCCTTCTCCCTCTCTCTTGCTTCCTTCTGCATAACAGCTTGCTTTGCAAGGCTCGCTCCATCGCACAGCAGAGCTACTGATACAAGCCTCTCTTCCTTCTATTGGCTGAGGCTCCTCCCCCCTCCTGGTACATTGTGGAAGGAAGGAAAGAGCCAGAGCTTCCTTTGCCCAGTTCCCTGGATCACACGGGACAGATACAAAGAAGGCACCGTTACAACGAACAAGGGCTAATGGTTTAAGCAGGTTTTATTTTAAGTTTTTTTAAAAAATCTTTAATTGTATTTGTCTGTGTCCTTTATAAAGTTTATACCTCTGCTACCTGGCCATTACATTTTATAACACACATGGCCCAGCCCGACAAGGTCTCGTTTGTTTCAGATCCGGCCCTCATAACAACTGAGTTCAACACCTTTGACCTAGATGCTTGTAGTAGCTCATTCACTGAAAATGCCCGTAGTTGTTTATTCACCTAAGTTCTAGCCTTCTGGTTCAAACTCTGGAACCCCTGTGGAGTTTCCTGAAAGGTGTGGTTTTCCACCCGCTTACCTATGAATTCTGTTATGCTCTGATATGGACATCTGACATGCCCCAACTCTTCAATTCCCGTCTGGTTTTCTTTGCCAGCTTCCGTCTCTTCCCTGTACAGCCTGGATTCTCAAGGCACCGAAACCTGCAATTTCTCTATCGCTGTTTCCAAGCCGAGTGGTTGATTATTATTACCATTATCAACACTTCAGCGGATGTAGCGATAATTATGAACCAATTTGCTTTGGGGCTCTGACATGCTTGGCTGATACATCCTTATTCCAGGAAATTAGATTAAAAACACTTGCTCAACTTGTTTTGTTTTCCTGATGTGCGGGGGGGAAAGCTACGCTGACTTCCCGCATAAGAGATGCTGTCGCAGCATATTAATCACAAGCCACTAGACGCTTCTCCCGCATTCATTCATTCTCCCTTTCTTGCAATCGCTCTTCAAAGCCCAGCTTTTCTAGCAGGGATGGCTTCAAATTTGCAATCTCAGCTGTTGCAACCCCCAAACCTCAAGTGTAATTGCAAATCTTTTATGAGCCAATCTAAACTCCTGATTCTTATAATCATAGAGTTGGAAGGGACCTCCAGGGTCATATAGTCCAACCCCCTGCACAATGCAGGAAACTCACAAATACATCCCCTTAAATTCACAGGATCTTCATCGCTGTCAGATGGCCATCTAGCCTCTGTTCAAAAACCTCCAAGGAAGGAGAGTCCACCACCTCCCGAGAAAGCGTGTTCCACTGATGTTCCACTGTTCTTCCTCATGTTGAGCCAGAAACTCCTTTGATTCAATTTCAACCCATTGGTTCTGGTCTGGTTCTGGTCCTACCCTCTGGGGCCACAGAAAACAATTCCACACCATCCTCTATAGGACAGCCCTTCAAGTACTTGAAGATGGTGATCATATCTTGATTTCATGTCATTTTCTGCTTCCAAGAAGAAGAAGAACAACGTATATTTATACCCCGCCCTTCTCTCTGAATCAGATTGTCAGAGTGGCTTACAATCTCCTTTATCTTCTTCCCCCACAACAGACACTCTGTGAGGTGAGTGGGGCTGAGAGTGCTCTCCCAGAAGCTGCCCTTTCAAGGACAACTCCCATGAGAGCTCTGGCTGACCCAAGGCCATCCCAGCAGCTGCAAGTGGAGGAGTGGGGAGTCAAACCCGGTTCTCCCAGATAAGAGTCCGCACATTGAATCACTACACCAAACTGGCTCTCATCTCCTGGGATCAAACATTTCCCTTGAGGCAGATACGTTCTTTCTTTTGGCATCGATAAATCAGCATTATGTGTTATGGTTTGGAGCTGGATCAAATGATCCACACTGACTGAAGGGAAGGGGTTATTTGCAACTATTTCCTCTTCCTTCTGCAGAACCTCAATGGGCTCCCATGTCATTCCTGAGTGTGCTCTTATAGAGTTACCAGTTCCAGGTTGAAAATACCTGGAGATTTTGGGGGTGGAGACTAGAGGGGGCAGGGTTTGGGGAGAGGAGGGACTTCAACAGCATATAATGCCATGGAGCTCAGGAGGAACTCATTTGCATATTAGGCCACACACCCCTGACATCGCCATTGCTTTGTACAGGGTTTTTTTTAAAAAGCCCTGTGCAAAACAATGGTAACGCCAGGGGTGTGGCCTAACAGGCAAATGAGTAGGAGTTCATTTGCATATTAGGCCACACCCCACGATACCAAGCCAACCAGAACTGCATTCCTGTGCGTTCCTGCTCAAAAAATGCCCTGGAGTTCACCTTCCAAAACAGCCATTTTCTCCTGGGGGACTGATCTTGGTGATCTGGCAATCAATTGTAATAACAGGAGTTATTACTCATCTGGAATCTTGTGCTCAGTTTTGGGCACCATATTTTAAGAAAGCTATAGACAAGCTGGAACGGGTCCAGAGGAGGGCAACAAAGATGATGAGGGGTCTGGAGACCAAGTTCTATGAAGAAAGATTGAAGGAGCTGGGTATGTTTAGCCTGGAGAGGAGGCGGCTGAGAGGTGATATGATCCCCATCTTCAAGTACTTGAAGGGCTGTCATATAGAGGATGGTGTAGAATTGTTTTCTGTGGCCCCGGAAGGTAGGACCAGAACCAATGGGTTGAAATTAAATCAAGAGTTTCTGACTCAACATTAGGAAGAACTTCCTGACCTGTAGTGTGGTTCCTCATTGGAACAGGCTCCCTCGGGAGGTGGTGGGCTCTCCTTCCTTGGAGGTTTTTAAGCAGAGGCTAGATGGCCATCTGACAGCAATGAAGATCCTGTGAATTTAGGGGGAGGTGTTTGTGAGTTTCCTGCATTGTACAGGGGGTTGGACTAGATGACCCTGGAGGTCCTTTCCAACTCTATGTGTCAGCTCGTGTTCCATTGAAGCCAACTATGCTGTTTGAAATGTTATTTACTGTTAACTAACCTCATGAATCTTTGCCTACTAACACTAGTGCCATTGTAGAATGTGAACGGGGGGACGGAATAGGTGATTGAGGCGCCAAAGGCCAGAGAGGTCTTTGAAGTGCAAAAATGCTCGGCCACTTCTCAGGCGCCTGCTGGAGCCGAGCAAGGACACCACCGGGAGGAAGATACAGTTTACATGTGTGGGAGATAAGAGGCGTGTGAACTGGGTGCTTCCAAAAGACAGACTGCAACTGTATTATGAGAAGTGATTTAAAGCCCCAAGGCTTTGATGTACTTCCATAAATGCCAATACCTTCCTGTGTTCGTTATCAGTTTCAAAGAACCTGTGTAGAGAGTAGCATTGTTGTAATCAATAAATGAAGCTTAGTTTTTAAACAAAGACAAGTCTGATCATTTTGATACTTCAATGAACCCTTCGCTGACACTATGATTCTATGAGATTTTCAGGTGCCACCTGGAAGTTGGCAGCCCTAGCTCCCCTCTTCAAAGCGGCATTTCCAGTAGATGTGGGCTGCAGCAAGAAGACAGGAGGCAGCAAAATTCAGACCCACTGATGGAGTCGAGAGGGGCATGAACTGGCAGACAAAATAGTGTCCATCTCGGATTTTAGCCAGTTCACGGTTCAGAAAGCAATGTTCACAAATGGAAGAACCGCCACGAACTTTCACGGATTTTGATGCAGTTTGTGGTGGTGATTCCTGGCGGTTCTTGAAAGCAGAAAGCAGGGATTTAAGCATCTGCTTTCTACTCTTGGATATAAAGCCAATATCTTCTTCTTCTTCTTCTCCTTTGTACTGTTTGCTCTGGGAAGAGTTCAAAGCCTCAATGCATCTGGTCTTTAAAAAAAGAAAAGAAAAAAAGAATCTGGCAACCCGACCCATAAGAGGGCCTCAGGACACCTTATAGAACAGAAATGCTGCAAAAATAAGCACAGTGCATAACACTTTTAAAGACGGGGGGGAAAAATCACAAGTGTAATTGCCTGTAACACCCGGAAAGACAACCATAAGACTCCCAATAGCACCAATTATCAATACTTCCTGAAACTTGTCATTGATGGAGCCTTCCTACCTCGTTCTTAGAATTGCTAACTTCCAGGTAGGGTCTGATCTCCTGGAATTACCACTGATCTCCAGATCACAGAGATTATTTTCCCCGAAGGAAATGGCAGTGTTGGAGAGTGGATTCTATGGCATTATGCCCAACTGATGTCCCTCCTCAATAGGGTTGCCAAGTCCCCACTGGCTGCTGGCGGGGGACTTTCCCCCCATGAAAGTGATGTCATGCTGCGCGGGGACACTCTAGCAATTTGGGGGAGCTCTATGGTTTTGTGCAGGGATGCTCTAGCAATGCAGGGGAAACGGTATGGATTTGCACGGGGACACTCTAGCAATTTGGGGGAACACTCTATAGAGTTCTCCTCAAAACTGCTAGAATGTACCCGAGCAAAACCATAGAGTTTTCTCTGGATTGCTAAAGCGTCCCCACATGACTTGCCTGGCATGATGATGTCACTTCTGGGTGACATCATCATGATGACATGATGCAACTCTTTGGAGGCCAAGATCCCCCCCCCCTTGGCCCACTTCATGCCAGCAGGTTGGGGGGCCCAAAACCAGGGAAAACCACCCCCAGCAGGAGCTGGGAAGCCCACTCTTGAAGCCCCATGCTAACTAGATTCCACCCCCCCAAATCTCCAGGAATTTCTCAACCCACACTTGGCAAACCATTTTCTGCAAATTCTCTTTTGTAGGGGAAGAAGAAGACCACAGATTTATACCCCGCCCTTCTCTCTGAATCAGAGACTCAGAGCGGCTTATAATCTCCTACATCTTCTTCAACACACACCCTGTGAGGTAGCTGGGGCTGAGAGAGCTCTGACAGAAGCTGCCCTTTCAAGGACAACTCCTACAAGAGCTATGGCTGACCCAAGGCCATTCCAGCAGGTCCAAGTGGAGGACTGGGGAATCAAGCCCGGTTCTCCCAGTGAAGAGTCCATGCACCACCCAGGATGAATCGCATCTAATTCCCTTGTGTGGTAGAACAGGTCGATTGGTTCATGCTGGGAGAAACAGACATTGACGTATTAATCTATGGTTCCCAGGATGTGAACCGCTTTACTGATAGGAACTAGCACTTTGAAATGAACTGAGAAACAAATAGCTGACAGCAATATGTTTAAGTAAGATTGACATAATTTAGTGGCGGATAAGCACTTGTCTTTTGCATAGCGATGGATGTTTTCAGGTTGGCCTCAAGGGCAGAGGCACACAGAGAAGAATGCAATAAATCTGCCATGAGATGTCAGGAGAATGGATCAGAGTAGCCAGGCTGGCTAAGCCCATAAGGGGGGAGATCATGTCTGTACAAGTTGGGGATGTCGGAACTTGTCCTCAAGTTCCAGCCGGTTTGGTGTAGTAGTTAAGCTTGTGGACTCTCATCTGGGAGAACCAGGTTTGATTCCCCACTCCTCCACTTGCACCTGCTGGAATGGCCTTGGGTCAGCCATAGCTCTCGTAGGAGTTGTCCTTGAAAGGGCAGCTGCTGTGAGAGCCCTCTCCAGCCCCACCCACCTCACAGGGTGTCTGTTGTGGGGGAGGAAGGGAAAAGAGATTGTGAGCCGACTCTGAGTCTCAGATTCAGAGAGAAGAGCAGGGTACAAATCTGCATTTCTTCTTCCTCTTCTTACGGCAGCCTCGTAAGGTTTCCAAGAAACAATCAGAGGTGGTTTTCCATCGCCTGTCTCTGCGTAGCAACCCTGGACTTCCTTGGTGGTCTTCCATCCAAATACTAACCTGGACTGATCCTCCTTAGCTAGTAAGATCTGATGAGATCAGGCTAACCTGAGCCATTCAGGTCAAAGCAAAAGACATTCAGAGGAGGTTTAAGAACATAAGAGAAGCCATGTTGGATCAGGCCAATGGCCCATCCAGTCCAACACTCTGTGTCACACAGTGGCAAAAAATTTTATATATACACACACACTGTGGCTAATAGCCACTGATGGACCTATGCTCCATATTTTTATCTAAACCCCTCTTGAAGGTGGCTATGCTTGTGGCCGCCACCACCTCCTGTGGCAGTGAATTCCACATGTTAATCACCCTTTGGGTGAAGAAGTACTTCCTTTTATCCGTTTTAACCTGTCTGCTCAGCAATTTCATCGAATGCCCACGAGTTCTTGTATTGTGAGAAAGGGAGAAAAGTACTTCTTTCTCTACTTTCTCCATCCCATGCATTATCTTGTAAACCTCGATCATGTCACCCTGCAGTCGACGTTTCTCCAAGCTAAAGAGTCCCAAGCGTTTCAGCCTTTCTTCATAGGGAAAGTGCTCCAGCCCTTTAATCATTCTAGTTGCCCTTCTCTGTACTTTCTCCAATGCTATAATATCCTTTTTGAGGTGCGGCGACCAGAACTGCACACAGTACTCCAAATGAGACCACACCATCAATTTATACAGGGGCATTATGATACTGGCTGATTTGTTTTCAATTCCCTTCCTAATAATTCCCAGCATGGCGTTGGCCTTTTTTATTGCAATTGCACACTGTCTTGACATTTTCAGTGAGTTATCTACCACGACCCCCAAGATCTCTCTCTT
Organism: Heteronotia binoei; assembly: GCF_032191835.1. Taxonomy (NCBI): domain Eukaryota; kingdom Metazoa; phylum Chordata; class Lepidosauria; order Squamata; family Gekkonidae; genus Heteronotia; species Heteronotia binoei. Next base: position 15,866,423 of record NC_083224.1, read on the forward strand.
GGTCAGTCTCTGCCAGTTCACACCCCATCAACTTGTATTTGTAGCTGGGATTCTTGGCCCCAATGTGCATTACTTTGCACTTGGCCACATTGAACCTCATCTGCCACGTTGACGCCCACTCACCCAGCCTCAACAGATCCCTTTGGAGTTTCTCACAATCCTCTCTGATTCTCACCACCCTGAACAATTTAGTGTCATCCGCAAACTTGGCCACTTCACTGCTCACTCCCAACTCTAAATCATTTATGAACAAGTTAAAGAGCATGGGACCCAGTACTGAGCCCTGGTTTGTCATTGCCTACCTCTGCGTAGCAACGCTGAATTTCATTGCTGGTCTCCCATCCAAAGATCTGATGTGATCAGGCTGATCTGGGCCATGCAGATCAGGCAGATGAACAGATGTGGTTTTCCATTGCCTGCCTCTGTGTGGCAACCCTCAATTTCCTTGGTGGTCTCCCATCCAGATACTAGTCAGGGCTGACCCTAATTAGCTTCTGAGATCTGGCATGATTGCCGTACACAAGAGTGCGTGCCTTATGGGGTTCAGGCAAAATAGCACACAGGACAGGTCACTGGAGAAAGGATAGCCAGTTTGGTGTGATGGTTAAGTGTGCCGACTCTTATCCGGAAGAAATGGGTCCAGTACGTTAGGTCATAAGAGCATAAGAGAAGCCATGTTGGATCAGGCCAATGGCCCATCCAGCCCAACACTCTGTGTCACACCGCGGCCAAAAAACCCCAGGTGTCATAAGGAGGTCCATCAGTGGGGCCAGGACACCAGAAGCCCTCACCCTGTTGGCCCTCCCAAGCACCAAGAATACAGAGCATCACTACCCCAAACATAAGAACATAAGAGAAGCCATGTTGGATCAGGCCAATGGCCCATCCAGTCCAACACTCTGTGTCACGTAAGAACATAAGAGAAACCATGTTGGATCAGGCCAGTGGCCCAAACAGTCCAACACTCTGTGTCACATAAGAACATAAGAGAAACCATGTTGGATCAGGCCAATGGCCCATCCAGTCCAACACTCTATGTCACACAGTGGCCAAAAAACCCAGGTGCCATCAGGAGGTCCATCAGTGGGACCAGGACACCAGAAGCCCTCACCCTGTTGCCCCTCCCAAGCACCAAGAATACAGAGCATCACTGCCCCAGACTTAAGAACATAAGAGAAGCCATGTTGGATCAGGCCAATGGCCCATGCAGTCCAACACTCTGTGTCACATAAGAGAAGCCATGTTGGATCAGGCCAGTGGCCCATCCAGTCCAACACTCTGTGTCACATAAGAACATAAGAGGAGTCATGTTGGATCAGGCCAATGGCCCATCCAGTCCAACACTCTGTGTCACATAAGAACATAAGAGAAGCCATGTTGGATCAGGCCAATGGCCCATCCAGTCCAACACTCTGTGTCACATAAGAACATAAGAGAAGCCATGTTGGATCAGGCCAGTGGCCCATCCAGTCCAACACTCTGTGTCACATAAGAGGAGCCATGTTGGATCAGGCCAATGGCCCATCCAGTCCAACACTCTGTGTCACATAAGAACATAAGAGGAGCCATGTTGGATCAGGCCAATGGCCCATCCAGTCCAACACTCTGTGTCACATGAGAACATAAGAGGAGCCATGTTGGATCAGGCCAATGGCCCATCCAGTCCAACACTCTGTGTCACACAGTGGCCAAAAACTCCAAGTGCCACCAGTGGGGCCAGGACATTAGAAGCCCTCCCTCTGCCCCCCCCCCCCAAGCACCCAAAAAACAGAGCATCACTGCCTCAGACAGAGAGTTCCAACAATAGGCTGCGGCTAATAGTCACTGATGGACCTCTGCTGCTCCTTATGCTTATCCATTCTCCTCTTGAAGCTGTCTATGCTTGTAGCCACCGCCAACTCCTGTGGTATCCAGCGACTGTGTTGTCTGGGGCATGCCATTAAATGCCAACAATGGTAGAAACACTTTCAACTGGAGAAATGGCATAATTTGCAATTCAGCAATTTCTCTCTCTATTCTGTTCTTGAACTTCCTTTGCATTAAAACAGCAACTTTGAGGTCACCCGTTGAATGTTCTGGAAGGTTAAAGTGTTCTCCCACAGGTTTCTCAGTTCTGTAATTCCTGATGTCAGATTTGTGTCCATTTATCCTTTGGCGTAGGGTTTGCCCTGTTAGCCCTATGTAGAGAACTGAAAGGCATTGTTGGGATTTAATGGTGTATATATAATGTTGGAAGATGAGCCTGAGAAGGTGTGGTTAAGGCTGTTAGGTCCAGTGATGGTACTGCGTGGGTGTATGTGGCAGCAAAGTTGGCACTTGGGTTTAATGCAAGCTCTGGTACCGGTGTCTATGCTCAGATGAAATGTTGTATTGTTGTGGGTGAGGAGTTGTTTGAGATTGTTGAGGGGGGAGGGAGGTAAAGGAGATTGTGAACTCTCTGAGACACTGAGATTCAGAGTATAGGGTGGGATATAAATCCAATATCTTCTTCAAGAGAGAGAGAGAGAGAGTCAGTTTGGTGTAGTGGTTAAGTGTGCAGACTCTTATCTGAGAGAACCAGGTTTGATTCCCCACTCCTCCACTTGCACCTGCTAGCATGGGCTTGGGTCAGCCAGAGCTCTGGCAGAGGTTGTCCTTGAAAGGGCAGCTGCTGTGAGAGCCCTCTCCAGCCCCACCCACCTCACAGGGTGTCTGTTGTGGGGGAGGAAGGGAAAGGAGATTGTAGGCCGCTCTCTGTCCTTGAAAGGGCAGCTGCTGTGAGAGCCCTCTCCAGCCCCACCCACCTCACAGGGTGTCTGTTGTGGGGGAGGAAGGGAAAGGAGATTGTAGGCTGCTCTCTGTCCTTGAAAGGGCAGCTGCTGGGAGAGCCCTCTCCAGCCCCACCCACCTCACAGGGTGTCTGTTGTGGGGGAGGAAGGGAAAGGAGATTGTAGGCCGCTCTCTGCCCTTGAAAGGGCAGCTGCTGTGAGAGCCCTCTCCAGCCCCACCCACCTCACAGGGTGTCTGTTGTGGGGGAGGAAGGGAAAGGAGATTGTAGGCCGCTCTCTGTCCTTGAAAGGGCAGCTGCTGTGAGAGCTCTCTCCAGCCCCACCCTCCTCACAGGGTGTCTGTTGTGGGGGAGGAAGGGAAAGGAGATTGTAGGCCGCTCTCTGTCCTTGAAAGGGCAGCTGCTGTGAGAGCCCTCTCCAGCCCCACCCACCTCACAGGGTGTCTGTTGTGGGAGAGGAAGGTAAAGGAGATTGTGAGCCGCTCTGAGACTCTCCGGAGCGGAGGGTGGGATATAAATCCAATATCCTCTTCATCTTCTTTTTCTTCAAGCTTTATTGCAAGAAGTTGCATTAAAAAGCCTACAGCCCTCTGAAGCTGGGAGGGCTCAAAACCGTACATATACATTCTGCACTTCCACTTTAATTCCATACGTAGGAATCACGACTTTAGCAAGCATTGACTGGTCATTAGCATCACAACATCACCATTACATATGAATAGATCAGTATAATGATTAATTGGCTAATTTCATTCTTAAGGTCCCAGCTCCTATGGTAATTATTTCTGAGTCGCCAAAACCCTCCGTTGCTGTGGCGGGGGACTCCTCTTGTGTGCGCTTCACATGCACAGTACACTGGCGTTACCCAGAAGTTATGTCACTGCCCTGGGCACATCACACCAGGGATGCTCTAGGATTAGTTATAAAATCCAATAGTACTATAGAGTTTTATGGTACTTTATGGCACCATAGAGGTTTTCATGGTACCATAGTTTTACTGCAAATCCTAGAGCCTCCCTGAGTGACCTTCCTGGCGCAATTATGTCACTTCTCAGCGGGAGTTTGGCAGTCCTATTTCTGACCATTGTGGTACGTTCTAACACAGCTTAGGACATACTCTGTTACTTTCCCCCTAGGGTAACTTGATTTTGCAAAATCCCCATGCAACCTTTATTTCCTCAGCGAAGCTAACCACAAGATATACTCAGAGGTGTCACTAGGGTGGGTTGCACCCTAAGGCCAAGTGCGCCCTGCTGGCTGCGCAAAAGCGTGGGAAGGCAGGAAGCCCCTCTCCCTCCCCGCCCGTGTTTTGGAGGGAGCTGCGCCCTCTCCGCCTTGCGCAAGCGTCGACGGCCGCCTCTAGTTGCTGCCCGCCCGGAGCCCGCGCCTGGGGCAGAGCGGGCGGATGTGCCCCGGTCGGTAGACGCCGCGAAGCCCCCTTCCCTTCACAGGCCCGCCAGCACCCGGGAGGAGCCGCCCGCCAGCCAACCACCATGCGTCAGGCCTTGACTCAGCCGCGTCCCAGCGCCATCCCCCTCTCCTCCGACTCCATGGGTGACTCACTGCTCCAGGTGCGGGCTCCGGGCGGGCAGCAACTAGAGGCGGCCGTTGACGCTTGCACAAGGCGGAGAGGGGGGCCAATGAGAATGCTCTGGGGGAGGGCCGATGGCCCCCTTGGCCCTGCCCCAGTGACGCCACTGGATATACTAATGAGGGTAAATCAGGTCTATGCGTTCTTGCCGATAGTTACTCCAAAAGAGGAACTGCTCCACAGCTACAGCTCTCAGCCTGTCTTCTTAGACTTTAAACATTTTTTAAATTAGGGCCTATGGGTTGTATTAGCCCTAATAATTCTTTAATTTAGATCGTGGCCCACAAGATCAAACTAGCCTGAGCCACCCAGACCAGGACAAGCTACCATTGGGGGGAAAAAACCAGGGATTTTCTTCATAGAAAAAGGCTAGCAGGAACTCATTTGCATGTTAGGTCACACCCCTTGACATCAGCATTGTTTTGCACAGGGCTTTTTGCATAGAAAAAGCCCAGCAGGGACTCATTTGCATGTTAGTCCACACACCCCTGACATCAGCATTGTTTTGCATGGGGGCTTTTTGTAGGAAAAGCCCAGCAGGAGCTCATTTGCATATTTGGCCACACCTCCTGGAACCAAGCCAGCTAGAACTGCGTTCCTGCATGTTCCTGATTTTAAAAAAAGCCTTGGGAAAAAAAGCATATTTTGAAATAATGCAGACTTGATTTGTGACCGTCATCAAACTACAGCAACGTCCCCTTTTTTCCCCAAACCAGGTCAGTCTCGTTCCAAGGTCACAAAGACCAGACTTCTCAGCGCAGAGTCATCAGTCGATATAATCGCTGTAAATGGCGCGTTTCGGAAATTTTGGGATGTGACTAAAAGTGAGGCAATGTTTAACCTTATTCTGACATCCATTAGCGAGCTCTTTCTTGCCGAGTACACGGAGCCGTATAAAAAGCTTTCTCACCAGGACAGCTGAAAACATTCTCCACACTAGCTCAAAGAAACCTTTCGGCAAACGACTTCCAGTTGACAACAGCTGTATTTATTTGGAACAAAACCTCAGTTGCCTTGGGCACACGGCAGTTTCTTACTAGCGATCGACGGAGGTAGCTTCGAGACAGCGGGCCCGTGTCAGACTTTTAACAGAAATGAGACATAACAAAATGATATCAGTCCAGGCCCTTGCATCTACAATCTGGATCCACTCGCCACAGGAGATGGCCACAGACTTTTGTCAATCCAGAGATAGGGAAGGAAGCATTAGGCTCCTGCTAAGGATACTCAGCTTCGGTGCATCGGATCCAGGCAAAGTGCTGAGGTTAGGCTTCCCAATCCCCAGGTCCCATCGGGGGATCCCCCGTTTTTACAGGCTTCTCCCCGCCCCCAGCCAGCTGGCCGGCGGGGGAAGCCCCGCCCCCCACAATCACTATGTAGTTTTAGAGCTCCTGCAGGTCCATTTCTAAAATATGTGCCTTTAAGGCTGAGCTGGAAGCAGGAAACAGGAAGGGCTTCGGAGAAGGGCCCCTCCCTTTGTTTTGCTTTCGTTTTCAGATCAAGTAAAGTTCTGCAGGAACAAGACCCAGTAAGTATTTGTGTGTGAGAGAGAGGGGGGGGGCAGGGGATTCCCTGGTCTGGAGGCCCTCCCTCCGCTTTAGAAAGCGTGGGGGGGGAGGGAAATGTCTACTGGGCATTCTATTGTTCCCTATGGAGAACGATTCCCATAGGGAATAATGGGGAATTGATCCACGGGTATTGGGGGCTCTGGGGGGGCTATGTTTTGAGGTAGAGGCACCAAATTTTTAGTATAGCATCTAGTGCCTTTCCCCAAAATACCCCCCCCCAAGTGTCAAAATGATTGGACCAGGGGGTCCAATTCTATGAGCCCCAAAATTCTATGAGCCCTCTCAATTTTAATCAATTTGTTACCTATTGTTTAAATTACTGTATAACTTGTTATATTAATTGATGCTGTTAGCCGCCCTGAGCCTGCCTCGGCGGGGAGGGCGGGATATAAATAAAATGTATTATTATTATTATTATTATTATTATTATTATTATTATTATTATGGTGCCCCTATCCTTCATTATTTCCTGTGGAAGAAAGGCATTTAAAAAGGTGTGCTGTACCTTTAAACGTGATGGCCAGAACTCCCTTGGAGTTCAATTATGCTTGTCACACCCTTGTTCCTGGCTCCACCCCCAAAGTCTCCTGGCTCCGCCCCCAAAGTCCCCAGATATTTCTTGACTTGGACTTGGCAACCCTAGCTGAGGTCCTTGGATGGTAGCCTGGAGTTCTACCGGACTCACTGTTGGTGGATACATTCACTTTGCCCCCCCCCCCCAAGTCGGAATGAAGACTCGGACACAAGGTATTGGTATAACTGAGGGACACTTTATTAAGTATAGTAATAAAACGGCAAGCGCAACCAGAACTGCGGCCTGGTCAGGGCCAGGGGTTTCAACAGACGGCTCCCCTGCCACTAGTGGGCGAGAGACCCAGCCCCCAGCCCGAGCTGTGCCCAGCAAGGAGGCAAGCCCCAGAGGGCCCAACCACCAGACGCACATCTCAATGGAAGGCACCCTCTAGGCAAGCCTCAAGGACAGTCTGCGTTCTCCCAACCCGGGTCATCAAACCCAAAGGTTGATCCTGCCAGACCCCTAACTCCCCAAAAGGGGGATGCTTTCTGGTCCTCCCCTAGCCGCATAGTACCATAAATCCAGTAAAAACCTGCCACTACTAAGGCCAAGTCTCTGTTTAGGCCTTAGCATCCACTGGGAGGCCCAAGGCCACCCACAGCCCTTGCCGGAGATCTCTCAAAGAAAAGCATGTTACCTTTTTCAGAGAGATGCACCCCATCCCCTCTGTAGAGGTCAGGAAATGTCGTAGAAATATCCGGTTGGGGCAGATGGTGGCCCAACCCCCCTTCCAATGCCTTCCTAATTTCTTTGTTAGCTTTGTAATGGGCCCTCTCTATATCTGCAGGGTCCCAAGCATTACGCCAAACAAGGCAGGGAATCATGGCTGACCAAATTATAGTTTATCTAACCTGTTACATTTCTTTGAGGGGGTGAACAAACATGTGGACAAAGGAGACCCGATAGATGTTGTTTACCTTGACTTCCAGAAAGCTTTTGATAAAGTTCCTCATCAAAGACTCCTTAGAAAGCTCGAGAGTCATGGAGTAAAAGGACAGGTCCTCTTCTGGATCAAAAACTGGCTAATTAATAGGAAGCAGAGAGTGAGTATAAATGGGCAGTCTTCGCAGTGGAGGGCGGTAAGCAGTGGAGTGCCGCAGGGCTCAGTATTGGGTCCCATGCTCTTTAACTTGTTCATAAATGATTTGGAGTTGGGAGTGAGCAGTGAAGTGGCCAAGTTTGTAGATGACACTAAATTGTTCAGGGTGGTGAGAACCAGAGAGGATTGTGAGGCACTCCAAAGGGATCTGTTGAGGCTGGGTGAGTGGGCGTCAACGTGGCAGATGAGGTTCAGTGTGGCCAAGTGCAAAGTAATGCACATTGGGGCCAAGAATCCCAGCTACAAATACAAGTTGATGGGCTGTGAACTGGCAGAGACTGACCAAGAGAGAGATCTTGGGGTCGTGGTAGATAACTCACTGAAAATGTCAAGACAGTGTGCGATTGCAATGAAAAAGGCCAACGCCATGCTGGGAATTATTAGGAAGGGAATTGAAAACAAATCAGCCAGTATCATAATGCCCCTGTATAAATCGATGGTGTGGGCTCATTTGGAATACTGTGTACAATTCTGGTCGCCGCACCTCAAAAAGGATATTATAGCATTGGAAAAAAATATATATATTTGGCCACTGTGTGACACAGAGTGTTGGACTGGATGGGTCATTGGCCTGATCCAACATGGCTTCTCTTATGTTCTTATGTTAGTGGTCCTGGGTTCTCCACAAGGAAGAACAAGGACTGGTTTGATGAGAACAATCAAGAGATCCAAGAATTACTGGCAAAAAAGAGATCTGCCTACCAAGCACATCTTGCTCAGCCCTCCTGTCCTGGGAAAAAAGCAACCTTTCACGCTGCATGTAGCAACCTCCAGCGCAAGCTTCGAGACATTCAGAACGATTGGTGGACCAAGCTTGCAGAGAGAACCCAGCTGTGTGCAGACACTGGTGATTTAAGAGGGTTCTACGAAGCCCTGAAGGCAGTATGTGGTCCATCATATCAGGCTCAGAGTCCCCTGCGTAGTGCAGACGGCCAAGTGCTCCTCACAGACAAGGCATCCATACTGAACCGGTGGTCAGAGTATTTTCAAGTTCTCTTCAGTGCCAACCGCGTAGTTCAAGATTCAGCAATCCACCTCACCCCACTTCAACCAGTGAAAACAGAGTTGGATGAGATCCCCACCCTAGAAGAGACTGTTAAAGCCATCAAGCAACTGAAAAGTGGCAAGGCAGCAGGAGTTGATGGAATTCCACCAGAGATCTGGAAGCATGGGGGCACAGTACTACATAGCTCACTTCACAAAGTACTTGTCACCTGCTGGGAACAAGGCAAATTACCACAGGACTTTCGCGATGCAATCATCATCACTCTATACAAGAACAAAGGGGAAAAGTCAGACTGCTCCAACTACCGGGGGATAACCCTGCTCTCCATCGCAGGCAAAATCCTTGCCAGAATACTCCTGAACAGACTGGTGCCCACCATTGCAGAAGAACTCCTCCCAGAGAGCCAGTGCGGCTTCAGAGCTAACAGGAGCACCACCGACATGGTATTTGTTCTCAGGCAGCTCCAAGAGAAATGCAGGGAACAGAACAAGGCTCTGTATGTGACTTTTGTCGACCTTACCAAAGCCTTCGATACCGTTAGCAGGAAAGGCCTGTGGCAAATCTTGGAACGTTTAGGATGTCCCCCAAGGTTCCTCAGCATGATCATCCAGCTACACGAAGACCAGCGAGGCCAAGTCAGACACTGCAACGACCTCTCGGAGGCCTTCCCAATAGGCACAGGTGTAAAGCAAGGCTGCGTTCTCGCGCCAACTCTCTTTACGATCTTCTTTAGCATGATGCTTCAAAGAGCCGCAGTAGATCTAGTTGATGACGATGGTGTCTACATCCGCTATCGCACCGATGGCAGCCTGTTCAACCTGAGGCGACTAAAGGCCCACTCCAAGACAATGGAAAAACTCATCCGAGAGCTACTGTTTGCTGATGATGCTGCACTTGTCTCCCACTCGGTATCAGCTCTGCAGCATATGACGTCCTGCTTTGCAGAGGCTGCCAAGCTATTCGGCCTAGAAGTTAGTCTGAAGAAGACAGAAGTTCTCCACCAGCCTGCACCCCAGGAAGATTATCACCCTCCCTGCATCACTGTGGGTGAATCAGTTCTGAAGACAGTCCAGCAGTTCAGCTACCTGGGGTGCATCATCTCCTCAGATGCCAAGATCGACAAGGAGATTGACAACAGGCTGGCAAAGGCAAACCGTGCATTTGGCTGACTGCACAAAAGAGTGTGGAGCAACAAGCGTCTGAAAAAATGCACAAAGATCAATGTTTACAAAGCGGTTGTGATGACAGCCCTCATCTACGGCTCTGAATCGTGGGTTTTATACCGTCATCACCTGCGACTCCTCGAGCGCTTTCATCAGCGCTTCCTTCGCACCATCCTCAACATCCACTGGAGTGACTTTGTGACCAACACTGAAGTCCTCAAGCGGGCGGAAGTTACCAGTATCGAGGCACTGCTGCTGAAGACGCAGCTGCGCTGGGCAGGGCATATTTCTAGGATGGAAAACCACCGCCTTCCCAAGATTGCCCTGTATGGCGAACTCTTCACCGGCCATCGAAATAGAGGGGCACCAAAGAAGAGGTACAAGGACTCCTTGAAGAAATCCCTTGGCACCTGTCACATCAACCATCACCAGTGGTCTGACCTAGCCTCAGATCGCAAAGCATGGAGGCACACCATCCACCAGGCTGTCTCTTCCTTTGAGAACGCACGCATAGCTGGTCTTGAGGACAAAAGGAGACTGAGGAAGAATAGCACTGCTACAGCACCAACCCTAAATCAGACTTTTCCCTGCAGCCACTGTGGCCGGATCTGCCTGTCCCGCATTGGTCTTGTCAGCCACCAGCGAGCCTGCAGCAGACGTGGACTATTGCACCCTTCTTAAATCTTCATTCGCGAAGCCAAGCCGAGAGAGAGAGAGAGAGAGAGAGAGTGGTCCTGGGTCATCTCTTCCTAATCTACCAAAAGTCCTCTTGGGTCTGCAAGACTAAAGCCTTGCCTTTTACTAGTCGGAGATCATTCCCTCCCTGGTGAATGATTAAAAGCGGAAACTCAAGCTCAGAGCACATGCCCAGCTCCAACACGGTCCCTTTTCAACACTGGTCAGTCTTAGAGCGTTGAACGGTAATGACCGGCTTACCCTCAACTATCCTCAGATCCCGTAGCGACAAAGCATTACCAGAAACATCATTTCTGGAGCCTGCCACTAACTCACTAACTCTAAGGACCCCCAAAAAAGGCAACCAAGGAAGCAGCATGAAACAGTGTGGATTCGAAATAAGATGCACACACTGTGTCCCAAACCCCTTCAGGCCCCTAAGAATCAGAGGGGAAATAGGCTTCCTAGTATCGAGATTAGGCCCGGCCTCTCTGGCCCATCCCTCCACAATCTTTCGAAGACGAAAGTCTGCTGTTTCCTCCTTATATCCCAACGCCTTGCTAGCAAAAGCCAAAGCAGACAGGCGTCCCCTAATGGATCGCACGGCCAACCCCTTACCTTTTAGAGAAACACAGCAACTGCTCCACCGGGAGGGTTGCCAATCCCCAGGTGGGAGCAGGGGATCCCCCGGTTTGGAGGTCCTCCCTCCGCTTCAGGGTCATCAGAAAGCGGGGGGAGGGGAGGGAAAAATCTGCTGGGAACTTTATTATTCCCTATGGAGATGTATTCCCATAGGAAATAATGGAGAATGGATCCCCGAGTATCTGGGGCTCTGGGGGGGTGCTGTTTTTTGAGGTAGAGGCCCAAAATTTGCAGCGTAGCATCTGGTGCCTCTCCTCAAAATACCCTCCAAGTTTTAAAAAGATTGGACCAGGGGGTCCAATTCTATGTGCCGCAAAAGGTGCCCCTATCCTTCATTATTTCCTATGGAAGGAAGGCATTTAAAAGGTGTTCAGTCCCTTGAAATGTGATGGCCAGAACTCCCTTTGGAGTTCAATTGTGCTTGTCACAACCTTGCTCCTGGCTCCACCCCCAATGTCTCCTGGCTGCACCCCCAAAGTCTCCTGGCTCCACCCCCAAAGTCCCCAGATATTTCTTGAATTGGACTTGGCAACCCTATCCACCGGGAGGGGCCAAACAATGCGATACCCTACCCCAGCCCTAAAGTCCTCAAACTGCTGCACAGCACATTCGTAAGACTTCCTGGTGCTAGGCGCAATGGCGAGGCCTATCGCTCTGCAGGCCTCGGCTTTCCAATCAGCCATAGCTCCTGGAGCATTGGCGCCGGCTCGCGATCGGCATCTGGGGCCAGCTGACGAAACCTCTCCATCTGTTTACGAGAGAGAGCGTCAGCCACCCTGCTATTTACCCCAGGAATATGCTTGGCTAAAAACAGTATGTTAAGCCGCAGACAGCGCAGAGTGAAGGCCCTCACCAATCTCATGACCCGTTGAGATTTGGATGAAAGGGAATTAATGGCACGGACCACTGCCACGTGATCGCACCAAAAATGAATTGTGCGATTGGCCATATAATTCCCTCGCAGCCAAACTGCAACAGGAATGGGAAAGAACTCGAGAAACGTAAGCTCTCGGTTCACACCTGCCTGAACCCATGAATCTGGCCATGTATCCGCGCAGTAATGTCCGCGGAAATAAACCCCAAAACCTAAAGACCCGGCAGCATCAGACATGACCTGGAGCTCCGCCTCAAGCCTCATGTCATCTCCCCAAAAAGAAATCCCATGAAAGGACTCCAAAAATTCTTGCCATACCCTTAAATCCTCCCTCATGCTGCCGGTAACCCGAGTTACAAAAAAAGCCCTGTGTGAAACAATGGTGCCTTCAGGGGGGGTGTGGCCTAATATGTAAATGAGTTCCTGCTGGGCTTTTTCTTGAAAAGAAACCCAGTTAACAACATACTTCTGGTCAAAAGTGGTGTTGCTATTCCTGCACCATCAAATGTGGAGAGATTTGGGTGGTCGTATCTGAGAAGGGTGGAAGAGTGGCATTTCAGGGGATGTGACATTATGTTCTCTGTGATGCTCTAGGAATTTCCCCAGTCTTTGTTAGAGACTCTATGAGAGACTGGAGAAATTCCTAGTGTATCATGGAAAATGTGAAGGTGATATCACATCACTTCCACACGGAAGTTTGGACAATGCGATGTCACTTCCTGCAATAACCTTGTTTTTGTCCCTCTGGTCTATCAAGATATGGTGGCGTACAGACACCAAGGATGAGAAGTTGCCCACCAAACCAGGCAACCTGACCATCTTAGCCCGGTTAGACACCTAACAAATCTCTGACAGTATGTTCAGGGAGGTAGTCATGTTAGTCTGAAGCAGCAGAACAAAGTCTTACTCCACTAGCATCTTTAAGACCAACAAAGTTTAATTCTGGGTAAAAGCTTTCATGATCAAAGTGGAAAGTGAAGAACTCTGGAAACAATCCCCTAACAAAGCGAATTTAGAAACATATTCATCCATTAAGAACTTAGCAAATACTTTTTTCACCTTGCACTTGTTCTTCTACATTCTTTCAACACTAATTTGGGCCCATCCATTTGCTTATTTCAGGCAATTCATCACAACCTTTTTTATTCCAGGGTTGCCAACTCCAGTTCTAGAAATATCTGGGGACTTTAGGGGCGGAGCCAGGAGACTTTGGGGGTGAAGCCAGGAGCAAGGGTGTGACAACCATCACTGAACTCCACAGGGAGTTCTGGCCATCACATTTAAAGGGACCGCACACCTTTTTAATGCCTTTCTTCCATAGGAAATAATGGATAGGGGTACCTTCTTTTGGGCCTTATAGAATTGGACCGCCTGGTCCAATCTTTTTGAAACTTGGCGGGTATTTTGGGGAGAGGCACTGGATGCTATACCGAAAATTTGGTGCATTTATCTAAAACAACAGCACCTCCAGAGCCTCAGATACCTGCGGATCAATTCTCCATTATTTCCTATGGGAATAAGTCTCCACAGGGAATAACAGAGTTTCCAGCAAACATTTTCCTCCCCTCCCCCAACTTTCTGATGACCCTGAAGCGGGGGGAGGGCCTCTAAACCGGGGGATCCCCTGCCGCCACCTGGGGATTAAAAAAATCAAAGGTATATAACCCACTGTGAAAACCAGCTTCTATTATTAAATTATACAAAGTCAACAAAGATAAACATACTCATATAAATTCCCCCATCATAAATTACAAAACAACCATAACTTTTAGTCCTTAATGAAAAAGGAAGCAATAGCACCAAGAGTCCTTTTTTTCATCCTGTGGTAAAACTTCCCATCTCATTCCATGCAATCCTGGTGTAGTACTCCAGATGTTTAATGTCTATCCAAAGATGCAGCCAAAAATCCAAGTTTCCAAGGACAAGGTCGTACTGAACCCTTGTTTCACATAAGCTTCTTCAAGCTGCAAAGATCCTCTTAGCAATTTAGGGGATTGGCAACCCTACATCAGACTCTAGATTCTTAGCCACGTTGGGTCCTGAGCGCCTGGTTGGCTCCCGCCATTGATTTTCATGTTCCATTTTACAAATCATAGTTCATATTGTTTTCAAGCTGGAAATCACTTCGAAAATTGGCACTGAAAAATAATGGGAATTTTTGTGAATTCATAAAACCTGCCCTCCACCTGCCTAACAATCCGTAGGTCAAGATAAAACCATGGACCGATGATGCCCAGAGCTTGTGAACCTAGTTAACGTTTCCTTGAAATTAAAGTGGGTAATAGCGATAATACTCCATATGAACAAGTCAAAGCCATATATTTCCAGCCTCCCGGCCAGAGCGAACACTCCCACCAACCTTGGTTGAACTCTGTTAAGTTGTTGATTCAACTCTTAAACTTGGGCTGTTGCCAGGAATTAGATCAATACCACGACAGATTGTAGGCTCGCAAAACCTCTACCGCATCTGATTACATCCCCTTGCGCTCTCGTCCTCCAAAATGAAGTCCTCGGGGTAATTGCTTTGGAAGATGTTTAGTGTACCTGAACACCCCTCTTGTTCTTATTGCCTTAAAAAAAAAAAATCCCACATGTTCACATTCCTTTTCTCAAGACCAAATGGAAGAATAATTATCTGGGAAAAGGCCCCAGAGAGCAACATCCCCCATGGGAGGCGACCAACAGCGACTTGGAACGGCAGAATGTTCCGAGAAAGAAGATCTGATCATTTTATTTTATTTTATTTTTTGATTAGATTTTTTTTTTGGCCCTGTAAGGATTGATGATGTAATGTACTGGGAGACGAGACGTGGAAAAGGCATTGGTCTTTAATCGCTGGTACATTACAGAACTGGGAAACACGCGGCCGGGTCCGCTAATATATACATGCACCCCGGATCAACCCCCCTGCTGGCCAGCCCAATCCTGGCCAGTTAAACTTCCCGCGCTTGGTCTTGATTGGCGGTGACTTTTCCCGCGCTGCGCCAGGTAACCCGAGGACGTCCCGGCTTGCGCGGCGCGGGTGCAGAGTCCGATACTCAACACTCCTCCCCCCTTAGTTTAAACCACATAGTCCCGGAGGTACGCCGGTGCTCTCCGTTCCCGTGTCGATCTCCTCGGGGTCGCTCTTGGTGCGGAGGCTGGTTCCGTTGTGGGCGATGCTGCTTCTGGCTGCGGGATGTTGGGGTCTGTTTCAGGCTCCGGCTCTGGTTCGGTGTCTCTGGGGGCGTCATAAGTGGGTAGTCCCTGTATTGGCGAGCGCCCTTCCGGACCTTCGGTTGCCCGCGGATCCCTATTCCCTACCTCCTCTGTTTCTTCGGGTAGGGTGCGGCGGCGCAGCTGATCTATGTGCCGCCTTAGTACCTGGCCCCCCTCGGTGGTCACCTCGTATGACCTGGAACCTGTCACCCTAAGGACTCTCCCCGCGACCCACTCGGGACCGCTTGCGAAGTTCTTCGCGTATACCGGGTCACCCGGAAAGAACCCCCGCACCGCCTCCCGGACCTCTGGGGACCCGCGGACCTCGGGGGCCCGGTCGGGGTGCAGCCTGTCTAGGCGTGTTGTCAGTTTCCTCCCCATAAGCAGTTCTGCGGGGCTGGATCCCGTTATAGGGTTTGGGGTGATCCTGTTGTGGAACAGGAAGGCTGAGAGGCGGTGGTCCCAATCCCCTTGTACTATTCTCCCCAGTGCTTCCTTGGCGGTCCGCACCATCCGCTCTGCCTGGCCGTTGGTGGCCGGATGGAAGGGTGCGGATCTTATGTGTCGTATGAGGTACCTCTCCGTGAACTCCCGGAATTCCCGGGAGGTGAATGCCGTACCGTTATCCGTCACCAGGGTGTCTGGGATCCCGTGCGTGCATAGGACCCTCCTGAGTGCCCGGACGGCTGCTGCTGTGGAGGTTGAGGCTACTGGAATCACCTCCAGCCATTTTGTGTAGGCATCCACAAGTATAAAAAAGATTTGGCCCTGATACGGGCCTGCAAAATCTAAGTGGAGGCGGGACCATGGTCGCCTGTTAGACTCCCATCTGTGGACCGGGGCTGATGGGGGATCGGGCCGGGATTCTTGGCAGGGTTGGCACCTCCTCACCCACCCCTCTATCTCCTCATCCATGCCCGGCCACCACACATAACTACGGGCCAGGGCTTTCATCCTCACGATGCCCGGGTGGGTCTCGTGGAGGTCTTCCAGCACCTGCTTGCGCAAGGGGGGGGGAACCACCACCCGACTGCCCCAAAGCACACACCCCTTGTGGGTTGATAGCTCGTCCTTCCTGGACGCGAATGGCCTGAACGCGTCTTCGACTTTGCCTGATGGCCACCCCCTCCCCACCCAGTCCCTGACCCGTGCCAGGATGCGGTCCCTCCCTGTTGCCCGAGCCACCTCCGCCGCGTGCAGGGGGCGCTCGGGGAGCGATTCAATGAGCATTACCCCATGTGCCGGGGCGGGATCCGGTTCTGTCATGGGGAGCGGCAGGCGGCTGAGGGCATCGGCGTGTCCCATGGCTTTACCCGGGCGGTGGATCAGTTCATACGTGTAGGAGTTCAGGAACTGGTTCCACCTCAGGACCCTCTGGGATAGGATTTGGGGGGTCTGACGGTCTGGAGCTAGGAGGCCCAGGAGCGGCTTGTGGTCCGTGGCGATGGTGAAACGCCTACCGTAGAGGTAGTCGTTGAACTTGTGCACCCCCGCCACGATCGCCAAGGCCTCCTTGTCAATTTGAGCGTAGTTCCGCTCCGCTGGAGATAGAGTCCGTGAATAGTACGCGACTGGCACTTCCCTCCCGTCCGGGAGTTGGTGCCCCAAAACCGCTCCTACTCCGTAGGGGGAGGCGTCGCAAGCTAGGATCAGGGGTAGGTTTTCGTCGTAGTGGTGAAGTACCGCGTTAGAGACCAAGAGGTCCTTCACCGCTTGGAACGCCGCGGCTTGGCGTTGGCCCCAGACCCACGGGGCCTGTTTATCCAGCAAACGGTGCAACGGTTCCGCTACGGCGGCTTTGTGCGGTAGGAACGTGTGATAAAAGTTCAACAATCCTAAAAAACTCTGTAGTTCTGCCTTGCATTTGGGCGCCGGAGCCTGGACTATGGCCCTGGTCTTGTCCGCCGTCGGGTGTATCCCCGCCGCGTCCACGGCGAACCCCAGGAACTCCACTCGCGGGACCCCTAACAAACATTTCTCCTTTTTGACTCTCAGCCCCGCCGCTTGGAACCGCCTGAGGACCTCGCGCAGGCGGCAGCAGAACTCTCCTTCATTGGGGGCGGCGATTAAAACGTCGTCAAAGAAGGGTTGAACTCCGGGGATCCCTTTAAGGAGAGAGTCCATTATGCTCTGGAATATCCCCGGAGCCACACTGACCCCGAACTGCAGCCGTTTAACCCTGAACGCGCCCCTGTGGGTCACGATCGTCTGCGCCTCCGCTGTCTTAGCGTCGACCGGCAGTTGCTGGTATGCTTGTGCTAAGTCCAGCTTCCCAAAAACCTTCGCCCCGGCTAGCGCTGCTAGGACGTGGCTGACCACCGGGACTGGGTAGGGGTTGTCTTGTAGCGCCTTATTGATCGTGCACTTGTAGTCAGCGCAGATCCTCACCTCCCCATTGGGTTTGACGGGCGTTACTATGGGGGTTTCCCATTCCGCGTATGTTACCGGTTCTAGGACGCCCTGGGCCGTTAGGCGGTCCAGTTCTGCCTCTATTTTAGGCTTAAGGGCGAACGGGACGCGCCTCGCTTTAAGCCTTATGGGCCTGACCATTGGGTCAATCGGTAGGGTGATGGGCGGACCCTTATAGCTCCCCAAAGACCCATCAAAGACCTCGGGGAACTCATGGCAGACCCCGTCGAAATTGCTTGCCTGCAAGTGGTCCACCCCCACCAGCTGGATCCCCAGGGGATTGAACCAAGCCAACCCTAGAAGTGTGGTCAGTTGGCGCTTGACCACTAGGATGTCCAGGGGCCCTCTGAAACCCCTTCTTTCCACATGCACCCGGGCCCACCCCACGATGTGTACTGGGTTCTTCTGAAAGTCCCTCAGTACGAAGTCCGCTGGCCTCGTTTGAAGGCGGCGGTGGGGGCATAGTTTCTTGAGGGTTTCCTCCGAAATGATGGAGATGGAGGAACCCGAGTCATGGAAGTGGACTCGGGTTCCTCCATCTCCATCATTTCGGAAGGAAACCCTCAAGAAACTATGCCCCCCACCGCCGGCCCTTCAAACGAGGCCAGCGGACCTTCGTTCCTGAGGGACTTTCAGAAGAACCAGTACACATCGTGGGGTGGGCCCGGGTGCATGTCGGAACGAAGGGCGTTTCAGAGGGCCCCTGGACATCCCTAGTGCCGTCAAGCGCCAACTGACCACACTTCTAGGGTTCGCGCTCTGGTTCCATCACCTGGGGATCCAGCTGGTGGCGGTGGCCCTCTCCGTCGCTCGCTGTCTAGTGGGGGCCCTTGTGTCCGTTCTTTGGGGCCGCCGGAGTTGAAACGCTTCTTCCTCTGTTCGGTCTTCTGGCTCCGTTTCCCCTTGGTGGACTGCTTCACCTCGTGGCTGGCCGAACGCCTTGGTGGCCCTCTCGAAGGCCGTTGCCTCGTTGAAGGCTTGTTGTAGCGTTAGCTCCTCCTTCGCGAAGAGCTTCTGCTGCAATCGCTCGTCGCGGAGGCCCCAGACGAAACGGTCCCGCAGGGCTTCGTCCCTTTTGTCAAAGTTGCAATTTCCGGCGATCTGCCGAAGGGCCGCCAGGTAGACCGCCGCTGTCTCCCCCGACTTTTGGTCCCTCTTGTGGAAGAGGAATCGGCGGGCGACGATGGACGGTTGGGGTGAAAAGTGGCCCGTGAGGAGCCTCACGACTTCCCGGTAGGTCCTCTCCGTCAGCTTAGCTGGAGCGGAGAGACCTCGTGCGATCTCGAAGGTCTCTTCGCCACAGACGCTCAGCAGGACGTCTCTCTTTCTCTCGTCATCGTCGATCAGGTTCGCCCGCAGGTAGCACTCGACCCTTTCGGTGTAGGTCTCCCATCTCTCGGGGTGCTCCGGGTTGAATTCCGCAAGATGGCCCGTCGTTACGCTCGAGTTCGCCATGGTGGCGGCGGGCTGCCCGATCCTGCGGTCTCTCGCCTTCCTCGTCTCCGGCCGGACCTATCTAGATCCCATCCTCGTCGCCAGTGTAATGTACTGGGAGACGAGACGTGGAAAAGGCATTGGTCTTTAATCGCTGGTACATTACAGAACTGGGAAACACGCGGCCGGGTCCGCTAATATATACATGCACCCCGGATCAACCCCCCTGCTGGCCAGCCCAATCCTGGCCAGTTAAACTTCCCGCGCTTGGTCTTGATTGGCGGTGACTTTTCCCGCGCTGCGCCAGGTAACCCGAGGACGTCCCGGCTTGCGCGGCGCGGGTGCAGAGTCCGATACTCAACAGATGATTTACAATCCTGTTGCTGCAGGGTTTGCGATTACAGATGGTGAAAGGAAATTAACACAGACAAGTAACATATTACAGACGACAATGTTATATCATCTCTGGGCCACTCGTGACTTCTCTTTAAGCGATCTGAGTCCTTTGCTTCAACAAGTTATTCTTAAATTAAAATATCCTTCCCCCCTTTTCTATACATGCACTGGGGATGAGCTGATTTCTCCCATCCCGTTCCTTTATTGTTCTGCAGTTTCTCCCCCATCCTGAATTGCTGCTTAACTTGCACAAGTTCTAAAACTTTGACCAATTTTGCACTACGCTTGTTCCAGGGTGGAGAGTCCTTTTGCTACTGGGATTTCGCTCCGTTTTCACACAAGCTGCCCCAGAGCTGCAATTTGGCGCGCTGCAATTTAGGGAGAGTTCAGGCTTGATTTGATCAAGAATCCACCGCTTCGTCTTCTTGTGGTCCGCAGTATCCTCCAACGCCACACTTCCAATGAATCCATCACAGTTTTCTTGGCCTTCGTAAATAAGCTATTTTTACAGTTTCCATCATTCAGTCCAAAGAACCTCTTTGTCATGATTCAGCGGAACAGCCTAGGGAAGAACAGACCTTCCTGTGAACAAATGACTACCACAACCATGAGGCAGTGCAACAATTCACATAAGTGAACCATTCCTGATCCAAGCAGCTCACTGATCTTTGACACTAACAACCTACGGAGTCAGACAACATACGCCTGTCCCTTTTCCCTTTGCAATCTGCCCCCTAACTAGGCTTCCCAATCCCCAGGTCCCAGAGGGGGA
Source organism: Heteronotia binoei (assembly GCF_032191835.1). NCBI lineage: Eukaryota > Metazoa > Chordata > Lepidosauria > Squamata > Gekkonidae > Heteronotia > Heteronotia binoei. Next base: position 15,886,591 of record NC_083224.1, read on the forward strand.
TCCCCCAGTTTTACAGGCTTCCCCCCTCCCCCAGCCAGCTGGCCGGTGGGGGAAGCCCCGCCCCCAGAGCCATCATGCACCTCTAGGGTTGCCAAATCCAATTCAAGAAATATCTGGGGCCTTTGGGGGTGGAGCCAGGAGACTTTGGGGATGGAGCCAGGAGACATTAGGGGCGGAGCCAAGATCAAGGCTGTGACAAGCATAATGGAACTCCAAAGGGAGTTCTGGCCGTCACATTTAAAGGGACGGCACACCTTTTCAATGCCTTCCTTCCATAGGAAATAATGAAGGATGGGGCACCTTCTTTTGGGGCTCATAGAATTGGACCCCCTGGTCCTGAACTGAACTGAACCAGATCCTGCAGATTAAAACTGAAGTAGATTACCTCAGTATTCTTTGGCAGCCATTTTGTGATGGTATGCATTCCCTATTCTCAAAATTTCAGAAATGCCAATAGACTTAACAAGATTGGGGGGGGACCCTGGTCTACAGCAGACAAGATGAAGAGGGGGGAAACGGTGATAAATCTTAGGCATTTTGACCTATTTTATTCTGCAGAGGTAAAAATCAGCAGGTCTCCTTCCGTTCTTCTCCCTCCCAAACTCAATCCTGTTACTGCTGGTTTTCCTTTTTCTATTACAAGTCAGGAGTGGAAAGTGGTCTAAAGGCCCCACCAGCGTGACTACCGCCAGGCCAGCCAGGGACACTCACCTGCTGCTGCCGCGGGAGGCTGCCGCCCGAGCAGAGTGGAGCAGCGCCGAGGAGGGCGTGACGGCGCCAACGCCAGGCCAGCCAGGGACACTCACCTGCTGCTGCCGCGGGAGACTGCCGCCCGAGCGGAGTGGAGCAGCGCCAAGGAGGGCATGATGGCGCCAACGCCAGGCCAGCCAGGGACACTCACCCGCTGCTGCCGCGGGAGACTGCCACCCGAGCGGAGTAGAGCGGAGTGGAGAGGCACCGAGGAGGGCGCGACGGCGCCAACGCCACATCCCAACCTGAAAGGCCAAAGCCATGCCGCCACACCGCCCTAAGCAGCCCAGCCATGACCCCCTTCGTGCACGCGCCACACGCCGGTCAAGGAGGAGCAAGGTTCAGACGCTACCACTCTGAGCGGAAGGGGAAGTGATTTCCCAGAAGCCCAGGGCGGACGGAGCTCTGCGCTCTGGGAGGAAGTCGCGCGACATCAGCAAGGAAGGCAAAGAGCGTCTCTTTCTTTTCTCTTGCCCTCTACCTCCCCCTCCCCCCACTTCCGTTTTTTGGGGGAGCGGGGGAAGAGGCTGGAAAACCTGGGTTCCCCCGCCAGGGCGGGAGGGTTGGGAAGCCTATGCACCTCTATGAACGATTCCCATAGGGAATGATGGGGAATTGATCCACGGGTATCGGGGGCTCTGGGGGGGGGGCTGTTTTTTGAGATAGAGGCACCAAATTTTCAATATAGCATCTAGTGCCTCTCCCCAAAATACCTCCCAAGTTTCAAAAAGATTGGACCAGGGGGTCCAATTCTATGAGCCCCAAAAGAAGGTGCCCCTATCCTTCATTATTTCCTATGGAAGGAAGGCATTTAAAAATTTGTGCAGTCCCTTTAAATGTGATGGCCAGAACTCTCTTGAAGTTCAATTATACTTGCCACACCCTTGCTCTCGGCTCCGCCCCAATGTCTCCTGGCTCCACCCCCAAAGTCCCCAGATATTTCTTAAATTGGACTTGGCAACCCTACCCCTAACGACCATCCAACAGCAAAAGAGGAGCTTAACTTGATAGTGAATGATAGATCCAGGTGGGCAGCAATGTTGGTCTGAAGCAGTTGAACAAAGCAGGATTCAAGTGGTACCTTTAAGACCAACCAAGTTTTATTCAGAACGGAAGCTTTCATGTGCTCTCTAAGCACACTTCGTCAGACGAGGGGATCAGGTATAGTGGCTGGAATACATGCAGTTTGTTGATGAAGAGGGCAAACTAACTGATCATATGGTCACATAAAACAGTGCGGCTTGGCCATTTGGTCTGGATAGCCATCAAAGGTAATAAAGTTCCTTGCCTAATGGTGTTTCTGCAAATCTAGGTAAATCACAAAAAGACTGGGTGGACTACAACTACGACATACATGTCCTTTTGCGATTTACCTAGATTTGCAGAAACACCATTAGGCAAGGAACTTTATTACCTTTGATGGCTATCCAGACCAAATGGCCAAGCCGCACTGTTTTATGTGACCATATGATCAGTTAGTTTGCCCTCTTCATCAACAAACTGCATGTATTCCAGCCACTATACCTGATCCCCTCGTCTGACGAAGTGTGCTTAGAGAGCACACGAAAGCTTCCGTTCTGAATAAAACTTGGTTGGTCTTAAAGGTACCACTTGACTCCTGCTTTGATAGTGAATGAAAACTGCCCCGAGTGAAAGAAAACTGCAAAGCTTGTGTCTCCAATATTTCAGCCTTGCTTATTTTAATCATCTGGCTCCAATAGCCACATGCATTTGTTGACTGTTCTAAATCGGAGTACACATATTTGGTTGCGGTTTCGCCCTGCCACCTGGGAACTGTAGTTTGATCCAGAAATTCTGAGCATGTGCCAACATGCTGATAGTACAGAGATAAAATCGGTGCATATGTTCAGCGTGCAGCATGTTGGCACAGCCTGCCTGAGATGACCCTAGGGAATAATTAGTCCCATGTTCAACATCCCTGGCGCTACCTTGGAGAATATTATGTTTGGGTAACAAAAAAAGGACACATACTGGATGGGGGACAAATTCTGGATAGCAGTGTGAGTGTGAACAAAATCTTGGGGGTAGGAGCGGTCTGTAAGAGAAATATGAACATTCACTGTGATGCAGTGGCAAGAAAGACTGATTTGGTCTTGGGCAGTGTCATGATCCTGGGCTTAGTGAGGCCTACAGGTCCCAGGGAAGCCTGCTTAGGAGTTACTGGGAAAAGCCTACATCTCCCAGGATCCCCTCTGACCCTTTGATTGGATAGCGAGGGTTGTGGAGGGAAACAGGCCCAGAGAGGGGTGGGGCCTGGGAAGAGAATATATAAAGGCCAAGCCCAGGAAGTGGGTGTTCTTTTTCCTAGGAGGCAGAGTTGAGGAATAGCTGCTGCCAGGGAGAGAACCTCACCCTGTGAGGGAGGGTGAGTAGGCCCAGGTCTGACTGAGACAGTTAGGGACAGTAAGTTCATACGCGTTAGGGCATTTGGTTATTTTTCCCTTCACCCCTTTTACTGTTTTATTGCACCTTGTTAATTTATATTGCACTGAAATAAACCTTTTTGTTGTTGTTCACTCTGTCTGGTCTGATAGAGGTTTACAAGATTATGCATGGGATGGAGAAGGTAGAGAAAGAAGTACTTTTCTCCCTTTCTCCCAATACAAGAACTCGTGGGCATTCGATGAAATTGCTGAGCAGTCGGGTTAGAACGGATAAAAGGAAGTACTTCTTCACCCGAAGGGTGATTAACATGTGGAATTCACTGCCACAGGAGGTGGTGGTGGCTACAAGCATAGCCAGCTTCAAGAGGGTTAGATAAAAATATGGAGCAGAGGTCCATCAGTGGCTATTAGCCACAGTGTGTAAATATATGTGTGTGTGTGTGTAAATCTTTTGGCCACTGTGTGACACAGAGTGTTGGACTGGATGGGCCATTGGCCTGATCCAACATGGCTTCTCTTATGTTCTTATGGTCCTCACGCTCATTTTTTGGCCTAAACTAAGGGAGGCCTGGCAGGGCTTGAGAGAGCACTCTGGGCCTTCTCTAGGGAGACCCTTAACTCAGAGTGGTGGCAGCAATTGTTAAGACCCCCCTGAGTCGTGACAGGCAGTGTTCCTTCTAAGCTGAGTTAGCGTGAGCTAGCTCACAGATTTTTAGCCTCCGTCTCACCCATTTTTCTCTTAGCTCAGGAAGGACGACCCCAGAGCACACTAATTGATGCAGGAGCTCACAACTTTAATGCCAGTAGCTCACAAAGTAGAATTTTTGCTCACAAGACTCTGCAGCTTAGAGGGAACACTGGTCTTGGGGTGTATCAACCGAGGCATAACATCCAAATCGCAAGACGTCATAGTCCCACCGTACACAATATTGGTCAGGCCACCCCTGGAGCACTCTGTGACATTCTGGGGGCCTCGCTTCAATAGGGACATGAATGGAATGAAGCGGGTGAAGAACAGAGCAACGTGGAAAGGTTGAGGGACTTGGGAATGTTGTCTGGAGAAGAAGAAGTTGAGGGGGGACATATTGCCCTCTTTAAATATTTGAGGGGAGGTGACTTAGAGGAGGAGGGTAAGAAGCTGTTCCTGTTGGCAGCAGAGGAGAGGACTCACAAGAACGGGTTTTAATTAGGGTGGGAAAGATACTGTCTGGATATAAGGTGTTTGGTGGTTTTTTTTGTTTAGAGTAAGGGTAGTTTAGCAGTGAAGTGGGCTGCCAAGGAAGGGCATAAACTCCTGCTCACTAGCAGTCTACAAGCAGCAATTGGATAAACATCAGGGATGCTTTGCCAGTTCCTGCATTGGGCAGGGGGGGGGGGGGTTGGACTAGACAGCCTCTAGTTTGGTGTAGTGGTTAAGTGCGTGGACTCTTATCTGGGAGAACCAGGTTTGATTCCCTCCTCTGATGAGAGAACGGCAGGGTATAAATCTACAGTCTTCTTCTCCTTCCTTCCTTCCTTCCTTCCTTCCTTCCTTCCTTCCTTCCTTCCTTCCTTCCTTCCTTCCTTCCTTCCTTCCTTCCTTCCTTCCATTTGGTGTAGCGGTTAAATGCGCAGACTCTTATCTGGGAGAACTTGGTGTGATTCCCCACTCCTCCACTTACAGCTGCTGGAATGGCCTTGGGTCAGCCATAGCTCTCGCAAGAGTTGTCCTTGAAAGGGCAGCTTCTGTGAAAGCTCTCTCCGCCCCACCCACCTCACAGGGTGTCTGTCATGGGGGAAGAAGCTAAAGGAGATTGTGAGCTGCTCTGAGCTCTGATTCAGAGAGAAGGGCGGGGTATAAATCTGCAATTCTTCTTCTTCTATGGCCCCTTCCAGCGCTATGACGCTATGCTTCAAAATCTGACAAACTGTATTACACATCAGTTCAAATCCTTGTTTGAGACATGGGTAAAAGCAGTTGCTTACAATGCAATCCTAAAGTCACTTTGCTGGGACTTTGCCCCGTTAACCCTTGACCTGAATTAACCGCAACTGGAGAGAAAAGAAAGACGTAATAAATACATACATGAAAAGCCAATGCGTATTCCTAGGTTAAGCCTGAGTATGGCTTTCAAATCCAGTTCCTCTTTTATTTGCTCTCCTGCCGAGTTCTCTCCTTAGACTACCTCCCCAATCCTCCCGTTTTTTCCCTTGAAGTGGGGATTATACGCCTAATTCTTTTCCAGTCGGCCTCGAGATAAGACTTCCTGATGATGCTTTGTGCACCACGCACTCGTGTCGCGACACGGAGCCCCTTCCAAACAGCGGGAGTCTTTTCTTGCCACAAAAACAAATTAAAATTGCTATCGACGTTCCTCAGCTTCCTGTGGCTGATCACTAATTCGCCAGGGTATGATTTGTAATGCAGAAAGTAAAAAAGAGAGTTCCGGGGGTGGCTGGGATGATCCTCAAAAAAAGGGAGAGGTTATTAAGGCACAGCCTGGTGGAGAGAGTGGAAGATGACGAAGTGCTCATTTGCAAGTGTAACCCAGCAGCAGCGGTGGAACATAAGAGAAGTCATGTTGGAACAGGCCAGTGGCCCATCCAGTCCAACACTCTGTGTCACATGAGAACATAAGAGAAGCCATGTTGGATCGGGCCAATGGCCCATCTAGTCCAACACCCTGTGTCACATAAGAACATAAGAGAAGCCATGTTGGATCAGGCCAATGGCCCATCCAGGCCAACACTCTGTGTCACATAAGAACATAAGAGAAGCCATGTTGGATCAGGCCAATGGCCCATCCAGGCCAACACTCTGTGTCACATAAGAACATAAGAGAAGCCATGTTGGATCAGGCCAACGGCCCATCCAGTCCAGTACTCTGCATCACACAGTGGCCAAAAAAAACAAGTGCCATCAGGAGGTCCACCAGTGGGGCTAGAAGGCTTCCCACTGTGCCCCCCCAAGCACCCAGAATACAGAGCATCACTGCCCCAGACAGAGAGTTCCAACAATAGTAGGGTTGCCAAGTCCAATCAAGAAATATCTGGGGAATTTGAGGGTGGAGCCAGGAGACATTGGGGGTGCAACCAGGAGCAAGGGTGTGACAAGCATGATTGAACGACAAAAGGAGTTCTGGCCATCACATTTAAAGGGACCGCACACCTTTTCAATGCCTTCCTTCCATAGGAAATAATGAAGGATAGGGGCACCTTCTTTTGGGACTCATAGAATTGGACTCCCTGGTCCAATCTTTTTGAAACTTGGAGCTCATAGAATTGGACCTACTGGGCCAATCTTTTTGAAACTTGGGGGATATTTTGGGGAGAGTCACTGGATGCTATACTGAAAACATGGTGCCTCTACCTCAAAAAACAGCTCCCTTAGAGCCCCAGATACCCGCAGATAAATCCCATGTCTTCTTCTGCTTCTTCAGTGGGAGGGCTTCTGGAGTTCTGGCCCTGCTGGTGGACCTCCTGATGGCCCCTGGGCTTTGGCCACTGTGTGACACAGAGTGTTGGACTGGATGGGCCACTGGCCTGATCCAACAGGGCTTCTCTTATGTTCTTATGCCTGCCTCTGCGTAGAAACCCTGGACTTCCATAGTGGACTCCAGCCATGAAAGCCTTCGACAACATACTTGTTGATTGTATCCAACTTTTAAATTTTAATAAAAGTTATATTTTTGGGGGGACAGCCCTGCCCCCCCTTAACAGCTTACCAAAATTAGCAACAAAGCAATATGACAGGAGACATGACATGGATCCTGACAATATACCAAGAGCAATTAAGTGTACAGTGTACACAGATTGTATGTGCTCCACAATAACTTGTAAAGGGGCTACTGTTAGGGTTGCCATGTCAAAGCTGGGAAATCCATGGAGATTTTGGGGTGGAGCCTGAGGAGGGGGGGGGTTGTGGAGGGGAAGGACCTCAGTGAGGTAGAATGCTGTAGAGTCTACCTTCTAAGCAGCCATTTTCTCCAGGAGGACTAATCTGTGTCGCTTGGAGATCAGTTGTAAAAGCAGGGTATCTCCAGAGACCACCTGGGCATCTGCAATCTTATCAGCCACTTCACACTTGGAAGTGGCGCAGTAACAACCCTTTGGGCATACACAAAGCACTGTCCTTTCTTTCCCTTTTGGGTTTCTCAGCTAACCATGAAATTGCTTCGAGAAAAAGATCGCAGACAGTATGTTTTCTAGGTAGGGTATTTTATTTTATCGCATGCTTGAAATGTAACAGTTTGCAAACACCAGTATAGCTGAGGAGCCAAGTGCTACGAACAGAGCAACTTTTTGACAGTGTGTGCGCGGGAAGTTCACCTGTATGAGTAAACTGAAGAGTGCAACTCCAGAAGCTGTGATCGAAAGACAAACTCCAAACAGCCAGTCAACAGTTATATTTGGGTAAATACGTTAGAGGCAGTCACAGGCAGTCCAATGGTTCATACACATAAAGCAGTCCTTCCAAGATACAGTACCAAATCAGTTTCCAGGTAGAGAAGTCAAGAATCCAGTCCATACATTACATAAGCCAGTCTTATCCAGTCCTCCAGAGTAACAGTATAACAGCCAAGATGTTTCTCCTTCTCTCACACACCGTCCTTCTCCTCCTTATCATCGCCCACCCTCGCTGAGAGTAAGGCTTGTGCTATTATAGTGCAGCTATCCAATCCCCATCACTGATTGCTAACAAGCTGCACCTGTTACTCTCGTGACATTCATCATCCCTGTATAGCTTAGTTACATAACCATTACTCAGCAGTTTTGTTCCCTTAAAGAACCTAACTCTGACACTTTTGAAAAACACGCCGGCTAAACAATGCAACAAAACCTGTTCAAATAAACAGAATCACACTGCCTGCAAACTTATCCAGTTTGGTGTAGCGGTCAAGTGTGCGGACTCTTATCTGGGAGAACCGGGTTTGATTCCCCACTCCTCCACTTGCACCTGCTGGAATGGCCTTGGGTCAGCCAGAGCTCTGGCAGAGGTTGTCCTTGAAAGGGCAGCTGCTGGGAGAGCCCTCTCCAGCCCCACCCACCTCACAGGGTGTCTGTTGTGGGAGAGGAAGGGAAAGGAGATTGTAGGCCGCTCTCTGTCCTTGAAAGGGCAGCTGCTGTGAGAGTCCTCTCAGCCCCACCCACCTCACAGGGTGTCTGTTGTGGGGGGAGAAGATATAGGAGATTGGAAGTGAGTCTCTGATTCAGAGAGAAGGGCAGGGTATAAATCTGCAGTCTTCTTCCAAATCTCTAGCTATTTCCCTACCCAGTGATGATAGTAGTATTATAGTAGTATATTACTATATATATAATATGGTAATATATAATACTAATAGTAGTAGTATACTGGTAGTGGTAGTAGTATAGTACTGGTAGTACTATATACTACTATAATACTACTATTATATATTACTACACCAGTTTAGTGTAGTGGTTAAGTGTGCAGACTCTTATCTGGGAGAGCCGGGTGTGATTCCCCACTCCTTCACTTGCACCTGCTTGAATGGCCTTGGGTCAGCCATAGCTCTGGCAGGGGTTGTCCTTGAAAGGGCAACTTCTGTCAGAGCTCCCTCAGCCCCACCCACCTCACAGGGTGTCTGTTTTGGGGGAGGAAGATAAAGGAGATTGTGAGCCACTCTGCGTCTCTGATTCAGAGAGAAGGGCAGGGTATAAATCTGCGGTCTTCTTTTTATTCGCATTCCAGGGATTTGCTGTTGATGATGTCTTGAGCATTTCAAATCGGTTGTAGTCTATATTCCATCTTACTGCTGGCAGAAACCTTGGAGGATTTGTTCAGCCACAGAGAGGACTGAAAGACAGGACAATGGTGAATGGCCAGGGGCTCCCATTGATGGACAAACACAAAGAGTACTGGGGCTTTGCTTGCCACACTTCATGAACAATAACAGCAGATAATCTATTGCAGTCCGAGGCTGTCTTTTATCGACACAATACAAGGAAGAAAATACGAATGCACTGCAGTAACCATGGGCAATCCCCTTCCAGATAAACAAACAAACGAAAGAAAAAAGCTGGGGCCAAACATTTTAGAATTTCACCTGCATTCGAAATCTTCCGAACGCTCCTCTTTAAGCTTGCGGGCTTCCAAAGAACACGCAACTAACTTGCTCAATTGGGAAATGCTGAGCAGATGGTCGCAAAAAGATCACAGTCTTTTCTGCTGAAAGCAGTGACAGTCAGATCAGTGGCGTCACTGGGGTGGGTTGCACCCTGGGGCCAAGTGCGTGGGTTGCACCCTGGGGCCAAGTCGGTTGCACCCTGGGGCCAAGTGTGCCGGACTCGGAGGGAAGAGCAGCAGTCCTCGTGCGCTGCCCAGAGGTGCTAAATCCCTCGCGTTCGAACAAAGGAAGCCTCCGCCTGGAGAAGCCAAAAGATTTGGGGACGGTAACCGTCCCGAAACTTGAGGAGAGGCGCTGCTCGTCCTGCAAACTACTTCTTCCATCAGTCCGTCCCTCCCAAGGCGCTGGCGGCGGCGCGGGCTTGTGCAAGACCAGTTGCTAGCCGAGAGCGGCGGCTGGGGGAGCTCAGCGCACCTGGCGAGAACCAGCGAGAAAGAAGCCCGCTTCGGGTCCTCGTCGCCTGCCCCCTCCTCCCCCGCCGCCAGCAGCAGCGCCTGCGGTGCGGAGTCTTCAGCACTGGCGCTCATGCGCACTGCCGGCAATGCTCCTGCGCTACCCCTCACCCGCTCCTCCTCTTGCTGCTGCGAGCGCGGCCGATGTCGCCTGTTTTCCTCCTGCGTGAGGGACTCCCTCGCTCTCTGCCTGCCTGCCCCCTTCCCTTCCCTCCTGCGCCCCGCGCGTCTAAAGCCTCCTTTCCCTCGCTGGTTGGCTCGCAACGTCCTCCCTTCCCTGGTTTGCCTGCTCGCCCTCTGATGCCTGCCTGCGGAGAGCTGCGCTTTCCTCTTCCCTCCCGGCCTTCTCTCGCTTCGCCACTGCCTTGAAAGAGCCTCCCCGCGTCTCCCGCCAATAAAGACTGTGATTGCTTGCCGCCTGCTGCCTTCAAAGAGCCCTAGGGGGCCAATGAGAATGCTCTAGGGGGGGGGGCCAATGGCCCCCTTGGCCCTGCCCTAGTGACGCCTCTGAGTCAGATCAAGTTTGGGTTGCTGCTCTGCAAGGGGGTGTGGGGTGGGAAGTAAATTATGCATGGGGGGGGGGGGAGAGAGAAGAAGAAGAAGAAGAAGACTGCAGATTTATACCCTGCCCTTCTCTCTGAATCAGAGACTCAGAGTGGCTTACAATCTTTTATATCTTCTTCCCCCAAGACAGAAACCCTGTGAGGTGGGTGGGGCTGAGAGGGCTCTCACAGCAGCTGCCCTTTCAAGGACAACTCCAGTGATAGCTATAGCTAACCCAAGGCCATTCCAGCAGCTGCAAGTGGAGGAGTGGAGAATCAAACCCGGTTCTCCTCGGTACGAGTCCACACACCTAACCACTACACCAAGCTGGAGAAGAAAAAGAAGAAGATGACATTGGATTTATATCCAAAAAGAAAGAGAATTTTTTTCCCCACTCCTCAAATACTAGAACTTGAAGAACATCCAATGAAACTGATGGACAGTAGATCCAGAATGTACAAAAGGAAATACTTCTATGATTCGATGAAAAAAAGAGGATCCAGGTAACTACCGACCCATCAGCTTGACATCTATACCTGGAAATGTTTTAGAACAAATCATCAAACAGTCGGTCCTGGAACATTTAGAAAGAATGGATGTGATTACTAAGAGCCAGCATGGGTTTCTCAAGAGCAAGTCATGTCAAACTAACTTGATCTCTTTTTTTTGAGAAAGTGACTACCTTGCTGGATCAGGGGAATGCTGTAGACATCGTTTATCTTGATTTCAGTAAGGCTTTTGATAAAGTTCTACATACTGTCCTTGTTGACAAGTTGGTAAAATGTGCTTTGGATCCTGTTACCGTTAGGTGGATCTGTTACTGGTTGACAGATCGTAGCCAAAGAGTGCTTGTGAATGGTTCCTCATCCTCTTGGAGAGGAGTGATGTGGAGTGCCTCATGGATCTGTCCTGGGACCTGTTTTGTTCAACATCTTTATCAATGATTTGGATGAAGGAATAGAGGGAATGTTTATTAAATTTGCCAGTGATACTAAATTGGGAGGGGTTGGAAATACAGTACGCCCCTGGACTAGATGGACCTGTCACACAGCAGGGGCCCAGGAAGGGCCTTCTACTGGCTGCCATCACTCTGCTAAGAAAGAGACTGTTTGGAAGGGCCCAGGGCACCCACCCAGCCCTTGTATCTTCCCTATTAGCAAGAACCTTTTAACTGTGACTGAAGAGACGTGAGGATCCAGGCAATTACCAACAGCAGTTTATTTATAGTGCTCAAAAACAAAAGGTGGGTAGTAAAGACTTTTAGTACAACAGTGAAATAAGAAACAGAAAAGGTTGGTGCAAATAAACTTTGACTACTACTACTACTAGTATTTACTAGTATAGAATTTTCTCAGACTACTACTACTACTAGTGGTGGTGGTGGTAGTAGTAGTAGTAGTAGTTCCCTACTACTAATACAAAAACTCCTTTGGGTGAGGGATCTCTTCCTTCAGCTACAGCCTTCTCCCCAGACTGCATCCCTTCCAGAGAGAGCACCCTTCATTTCTACATGGCCTTTTATGCTTTCCTCCCGGGTCCCACCCCTCTGAGCCAGTTTTCCCTCCAAAACTCTGATCAGAGGGACAGGAGGGATCTTGGGAGATGTTGGCCTACTAGCAACTCCTAGGCAGGCTTCTCCCTGCTCTCTAGGCCGGTCTAAGTCTCAGATCATGACAGGACCACTGGTAAGGTTGCCACATCCGCCACGGCCTCTGGTACCATAGAGTTTTGCTCCCAAATTGCTAGAGCGTCTGGGAAAACCATAGAATTCTCTCAGAAACGCCTAGAGTGACGGGCGTGCGACATCGCTGGCATGATGACGTCACTTGCAAGAGACATCATTGCGCCAGTGACATCAGGAGGGGATCCCCCCCACCGGCCCAATGCAGGCTGGCAGGTTGGGGAACTCCCAAGTGGAAGAACCCCCTCCTGGGCCGGGAGCTTGGGGGCTCTAACCACTGGTCTCATCCAGCAGGTTTCTTCTTGTATTCTTATGATCTTTACTCAAGAACATATTTCTATTGTATTTTTTGAGGATACACAATCCAAATCACTTGAGTCTGTATCCTATAGGGTTGCCAATCCCCAGGTTGAGGTAGGGGATCCCCCCCCCCCGGTTTGGAGGCCCTCCCCCCCTCTTCAGGGTCATCAGAAACTGAGGGGGAGGGAATTGTCTGCTGGGCACTCCATTATTCCCTATGAAGACCAATTCCCATAGGGCCGGGGTGGCTAACGGTAGCTCTCCAGATGTTTTTTGCCCACAACTCCCATCAGCCTCAGCCGTTGGCCATGCTGGCTGAGGCTGATGGGAGTTGTAGGCAAAAAAACATCTGGAGAGCTACCACTGGCCACCCCTGCCATAGGGTATAATGGAGAATTGATCCACGGGTATCTGAGGCTCTTGGGGAGCTGTTTCTTGAGATAGAGGCGCCAAATTTTCAGTATATCATCCAGTGCCTCTCCCCAAAATAGCCTCCAAGTTTCCAAAAGATTGGACCAGGGGGTCCAATTCTGTGAGAAAGAAGGTGCCCTTATCCATTATTTCCAGTGGAGGGAAGGCATTTAAAAGGCGCACAGTTCCTTTCAATGGGATGGCCAGAACTCCCTTTGGAGTTCAAACATGCTTCTCACAACCTTGCTTAGGCTTCCCAGCCCTCCCGCCCTGGCGGGGGACCCCTGGATTTGCAGCCTTTCCCCCCGCTCTCCAAAAATCTGGAAGCGGGGGGGGGGGGAACGGCGCCAATTTTGGTGCCACTCGCAGCGCTCTTGGGGCATTTGGATGGCTCCGCCTCTGAGGTAAAATTGCAGCCCAAACTTTCTGCCGGCATTTCTGCCACCCAGCCTGGCCTCCTGCGTTTTGGTAACACTTGGGCTGTCGCCCTGCCCCACACCAATCCCAAGCCAAGCGTCCTTCCCCTCCCTCCCTCCATCTCCGCCTCCTCTTGCAAAAGCACACTGAGCCTCCCCTTCCCTTCCCGGCGCTTGCCAAACGCCGGCCCCTGCCTCCACGGCTGACCAATGCGGGGAGAAGCCGCCCCTTCCCAGACCAGGAAGCAGGAGAGGCGGCTGGAGGGGCTTCAGGTGACGCGGAGGATCTCGCGATCCTTTGCATTTGCAAGCCAGGCCCCACACTTTTGCATTTGCATTTGCAAGCCGGACTCCAGCTTGAAAGCAGCAGCAGGAGGAGAAGG